>NC_089250.1:189722015-190022015 GCF_963930625.1 Muntiacus reevesi | reverse complement strand
GTCCTCTCTAGACAGGCACCCAGCAAACGCTTACAGATGCCAGGCTGCACAACACTGGGCCAGATACTCAGGGTAAGACAGTAAGGAAAACGGACCCTGACCAGCACTAGTGAGACGTGTGAGGTCTCAGCACAGGTCCTCACTTCTGCATCGGCTTCCCCATTTGTGAAACACGTGCGTGGTGACAGTTCCATATGACATCACTCCTCCCGTTCGTGACGTCACAGAATCCTCACTGCAGGGAGAACAAACACATCCCCCACCCCCTCACCACCACATCCCACTAATCCCCACATCCTCGGTCTCCTGAGCCCCAATACGTGTAACCATTCACTCCCAAGACAACATGCAGCTGGCATCACGAGCCCATTTGATGGAGGAGAAAATTTAGACTTGAGGCAGCTCTGAGCACCCCAAATCTAACTTGCATCTTTCTGTTAAAGCCATCCCAGTGACCAGAGCTCTTTTCTGAAACTCACTCTTCAACTATTTAAACACAAGGAAGCTGGGATACAGAGGGGCTCGGGGGCCACAGCCCCATGATCCCAACGCTCTCAGTCTTTTTCTCTCTTTTTTTTTTCTTTTTCTCTTTTTTGTTGTATTTTTCCTAGGTTTTTTCTAGGTCTTGGTTTGCTATTTAACTTATTTATTTATTTAGTTAGTTTTAAATCATTTATTTATTTTTGGCTGGGCGACAAAGCATGTGGGATCTTAATTCCCTGACCAGGGATCGAACCTGCACCCCCTGCACTGGAAGTGCTGAGTCTTAACCATGGGACAGCCAGGGAAGTCCCCCAATGTTCTTGATCTTAAGACAAAGCTTAGAAGAGCAGCGATTCTCACCACTCCCACCAAGAGCAACACTCCACCTCCCCTGGACGCAGGGGCTCCTGGTGAGCTTGACAGGACAGCTTGGCGGACAAGCCTGTCCTTTGCTGTCACATTTCTAATAACTCTTGAAGCATCTCCAAAGTGCTGGGGAAGCAGAGTGGAACATCCCGCCGTGACCTCTGACGGCCAGGCCGCTGCCTCGGGAGCTCCGCCATCAGCAGTGCGCTGCCTCGAGCCATCAGCGCCAAAAGCAGTTTCCCTTCAACTTCAACTGGAGGGAGTATGGTTGTAAAGGCGGCAGAACGTGCATGCAAAGACATTTACATGCACGCTAGCCTCAGCCAGAACAGGACGAAGATGTCAAAAGCTCTGTAATATTCTAATTCTCCAGCCAAAGATTCTGCTGTTTCAACAAATCTCAAGATACATTTAAAGGCTTGTTATAAGTCTTGATAGGTTACAGCTTGTAGCCACTCTGCCTCATGTATGTGTGTTCAGTTGCTCAGTCGTGTCCGACTCTTTGCGGGTCTATGAACTGTAGCCCCCCAAGGCTCCTGTTCCTGGGGATTCTCCAGGCAAGAACACCGGAGTGGGTTGCCATGCCCTCCTCCAACGGATCTTCGTGACCCAGGGGTTGAAACCGAGTCTCTGACATCCCTTGAACTGGCAGGTGGATTCTTTACTGGTTCTTCCCACTGCCACCTGGGAAACCCAGCTCCTCTGCCTTGCCATATACCAACAAAAAAGGCAAGAAATTAGACCACATTCTAGTGGAAACACTGTCTTTTCGTCTCCAAAGCTCAGAAATGTGAAATTCAGAAACTGTCATTGCAGTGTCTGAGGTTTTCAGAGCCTGTATAGGACCATGATCAAGCGTAATCTGCTTTTCAGGGTGGGCCTGGGGTGACTAGGAGCCCAGTGCAAAATTTAAGACGGCACCAAAAAAAATCAGGCATCAAGATAAGTCATGCTTTTGTTTGTTTGTTTGGCTTTGTTTTTCGGTGCTTATTATGCGAGATCTTCCCCGACAGCAGCTGAACCCATGCCCTTGCACTGGAAGCACAGTCTTACCCACCGGACCACCAGGGAGGTCCATTAAGTCATGTTTTTGTGCAACATTCAGAAAACTCAAGATGAATGCAAAAAATCTATAATGAAAAGAACAGCACAATTTTTCATAAAGACGAGATGAGTAATACTGATTTGTCCGATTGCCTCAGGCTGTGATGTGGTGGGGCTCCACACAGCTGCCTTACCTCTTGAAGAATGTATTTAACCTCCTTGTACCTTGGCTTCCTCATCTAGAAGATGGAAAGTACAAAAAATACCTTCCCTCAGAGGGCTGCCATGAGGACTGAATGAGACAGTAAGTAAAGCATGTAGAGCACTGTGCCCGGCACAGAAATGCTCAATAAATGCTGAAAGCAGCACCCCATCTCCCATCACCTACTCCATCAGTAACATCTCCATCACCATTTTCCATCAGTAACACTTCCACCACATCTCCATCAATGACACCTCAAGCGCCATCACCTACTCCATCAATAAGGACTCTACCTCTACCTCTTCCTCCACCAAAAAACACCCCCACTAGCATCACATCCTTCATCAATATATTCTCAGTCAATACCACCTCCATCACTAACACCTCCTCCTCCACCACTACCTCCACCTCCAACAATAATACCACCTTCTCCACTTCCTCCTCTATCACCAAGAGGAGAAAGATAGAAAAAACAGATAAGCCCCTTAAACAAACCAGGCTGTTCTGGGCCTTCTGAGATCTTTCCAAGCCCCAATCCACTTCCACTCAGCTTCTCAGTGGAAGAACTACTTCCTGGAACAGTGACTCCCTTCATTACCCCCTTCATTCTCAGGTAAGAGACCAAACTGTGCTGCTAAAGCATTTAACACTTAAAAAAAAAAAAAAAAAAAAACCTACTTATTCTTGAATTTTTTGCTTCGAGCCAGAAACAACAAAGGCTTCTCCAGCACTCAGCACATGGCAGGAACTACTAATAGTTGGTGAATGTTTGGAGAACCAAACTCTTCCTACTATATGCTTGCCCTTTTCTGACACTCATCAGCCATAAAATCATGTATGAACTATTCATGGGAGGGGAATTCAAAGACCACTATATACATTGCATGCATCGACTCTAAATTCTAGTTCCTACAGATTTCAAATAATCAGAAAGCTGAAATAACCAGCTTTTTTTTTTTATAGTGTCACATTATATAACTGATGTTCGTAATTATGGCCTTGAGGCAAGGCAAGCTCCTTAACTGCCTTCTAAATTATCGAAGATCAAATTATGTTCAGTTGCATTTCAGCGTTAAGTGTATTTTAATTATATTCTCATTCTTGGAAAATTAGTAACCCACAAGACTGAAAAAGATGATCAAGGCAGCTTTGTGAATAAAATACTCTGGATAAAGCTCAGATTTCCAGAATGCTCTCACAAACCCATATTCTGCCATCATCCTAGGTAAATGAGAATTGTTTACAAGCTCTTTTCCAAAAATAATATGGCCGTTTACAGACAGGTGTCTAAAAGAACAGTATTTTATAATTAAGTGAGGAAGTAAAGGAGGGAGGAGAGGCAAGAGAACAGGTGAAGCCAACAGCAAGGTTAAACAGAAAACACACATTACAATGTCTCACTATCAATGGCTCCATCCAGATGAGCCCACATTTGCCTCTGAGCTTCCTAGCAGCCAAGGCAAAGAAGAAAACATGATCAGTGACAGTATTTGTAACACCTATTAGACTTAAATGCATAGTCAAGAGAATCATTCCTGGGACTTTTAACTCTGAGAAATTTCTCTCACATAGAAATTACTCACATTCTAAGTGAGAGAAATTTCTCACATTACACACAATGTGTTGTAAGGGGTCACCAATGTTCCTACCTACGTACTTGTAGAAAACACTGCAATGATTTTCAGCAGCCTGCATCTCCTGAAACCCCAAGGGCGGAGGACAAAAAGCTCAAACGCCACTGAAAACACACGAGATAGGCTGAGCCATGGGAACACCAGGGAGGAGTAGGTGGTTTAAGGACTCAAATAAGCAGAAAAGTTCGTGCAGAGCATCTAAAGGAGGCAGTGGGAACTCGGCTCCACCTTGAAACCATGAACAAACCACTGTGTCCTTGTCTTTTGAAGTAAAATGATGCAAACCCCAGAGTTAATGACTGGGAAATGTGAAGATGTCAAAACAAAGACTAGCTTTGGGGCTAGGGAACTGGTAACAATTTAGACTGTTATTTCTGCCACACAGCAGAACCAAGGAACTCCCAGTTTCCCGAAACATAAAGGCCTGACACACATTCCTGAGTTGCTTTTACAGGAAGCAGGCTCCCTCCAGAGGAAAACTGCTGACCACAAGAACACAGACCCTAGGCTGGTGGAAACTAGAAGGTTAATGATGCTTGAAACTTCATCCTGATGCCAACCAATCCAAGAACTGTCCACGAGCTTATTACACCCTGCCCCTCGAACACTGTCAAACTCCATTCTCCAGGGTGGGTCACAGGGTCTTCAGGGCATTGTGGCTCCCTTTGCCTGGCAAAGCAATAAAAGCTACTGCTTGCTATTTCACCCAAAACTCTATCTCTGCATTTCTATTCGGCACCAGTGAACAGAGGCCGAGTTTCCGCAACAATCTGACAGCTGCTGTGTGTGAATATGGGTCCAGTGGCTCCAGACAATTCAGTTCTATAATTTATGAAATAGTTCAAGCATAAAAAGAAAGAAATATCATACATACATAGAGGAAATAAGTAACAGTTAACAAAACAAATACCTGTGCACCCACTCACTGATTATATCACTTAAGATACAGAAATATCCAGTACTCTTAAGAACCTCTTCCCTGTGAGCACTGCACTGACTTCTGTATCTGTCATCCCTTTGATTTTCTGTGTATGCTCGTCACATCCGACTCTGCGACCCCATGGACTGCAGGCCACCAGGCTCCTCTGTCCACGGGATTTCCCAGGCAAGAATACTGGAGTGGGTTGCCACTTTCTACTCCAGGGGATCTTCCCGACCCAGGGATCGAATCCAGGTCTCGTGCATTGCAGGCGGATTCTTTACTGACTGAGCCACCATGAAAGGTTTTTCTAGCTGGCTTACCACATAGGTGAATTCCTAATCTACCTCCTCTTCCACTCTACTCCTGTACCACTTATCTTTATATAAATGTGTTGTTATCTGCCACCTAATATTCCTGAGGCCCATCTATACTGATATGCACAGTTGAGGCTTGTCCAGTATCACAGCTGTATTGATCTCTATGCCACACCTTTTAAAAAATCCCCCCTCTTGTTGATGGATGTCCGAGTTGCAGAGTGCTCTGTCATTATGGATGTCCGAGTTGCAGACTGCTCTGTCATTATGAGCAACACCATGGGCACGGCTGTCTGTGTCCCTCCTGGTGTGTGTGTGGCCAAGTGTTTCACTAGGGTGCGGCTCAAACTTGGATTTTAACACTGGCCAAAATAATTCAATTTAGAAAGAGCATTTGGGGACTTCTCTGGTGGTCCAGTGGTGAAGAATTTGCCTTCCAATGCAGGAGATTCAAGTTCGATTCCTGGTCAGGGAACTAATACCCCACATGCCATGGGGCCACTAAGCCCGCCCAGCACAACTGCAGAATCTGGGCAACACAACTAGGCAGGCCCTCACACCATGATCAAGACTCAGTGCAGGCAAATTAAAAAGAAAAAAAAGCAACACTGGCAATTATCAATAAAAACTGCATCAACTCTAAATGTGCAAAGAAAATATACCCATGGGCTGGATGCTGCTTGTGGGCTGCGGGTCTGCAGCCTTCAACACAGACTGACAGTAAGCAGCAAAGGAACAATTCTCTAAGCAAGAAGACGATGAACGCTGCCTGTGCTCCTGCCATTAACTGGCTTCACTCAAGGTCAAAGGTCTCCATCTGACCTTCAGGCGGTGTTTGTGAACATCACTTTTTACAAAATGAGCTTCTGGAGTCTTTTGGACGGAACAACATGTGACTTAAGTACTCACTCATACAAACCCAGAGGGAAGACATACGGGCTACTGACCAAGGACAGGTTTGTACCCTTTCAAAGGCTGTCTGTATGCTTTCAAAGGCTGCTGCGTTGAAAATCTGACCATCCATTAGCAGGTCACATTGTGCACTATAAATGGCGCTACTAAACCTCCCACCACTGCCGACGCCTCCGGAGTAGAAATTTGACTTCAATGATAAAAGTTATAAAATTCAGCAGAGAGTATGATGCCAGGTTTGAAAAACTCTATACATTCCAGTCAAAAACAAGCAATGTGACAGGTAACATCTATATTTATATGTCTATTATGGAAACAAAATATTGTCCTAACAGATCCTAAAGTGTTAACAGTGATCGTCTCTGGGATGAATTGCAAGTGAATTTTTTTTAAGTTTTACTTACCTATAATTTTTTTCAATGATCCTATGCTACTTTTATTCCTGGTGATACAAGATTGTGACTAATCAAATTACCTTGATTTGCAATGGCCACTCTTCTTAAGGGGATTTTCCAGGTGGTGCTAGTGGTAAAGAACCTGCCTGCCAATGCAGGAGACAAAAAAGAAGCAGGTTCAATCCCTGAGTCAGGAAGATCTCCTGGAGAAGGGCATGGAAACCCACTCCAGTATTCTTGCCTGGAGAATCCAATGGACAGGGGAGCCTGGCAGGCTACAGTCCAAGATGTCACAAAGAGTCGGACCCGACAGAAGTGACTTAGCACGCACACACACACTCTCCTAAAGAACCCCGAATGGACCCTCTTGAATGAGGAAAGCTTTGGGAACATGGTGAGATTTCAAAACATATTCACCCTCAGATGTGATGCCAAGATAGTCCACTGTGCTTTGTAAAAGGCACTGCGTAACAGAAAGCTTCCAAAACGACAGAAGAGCAAGTAACACAACTGACAACAACCTGATGCTGGGAAAGATTGAGGGCAGGAGGAGAAGGGGGTGGCAGAGGATGAGATGGTTGGAAGGCATCACCGACTCAATGGACCTGAGTTTCAGCAAACTCCAGGAGATAGTGAAGGAAATGGAAACCTGGCATGCTGCAGTCCATGTGACTGCAAAGAGTTGGACATGATTTAGCAACTGAACAATAAACAACAGAGTAGCAATACTCATACCAACCGGTTGTTCAAGTGTTACCAGTAATAAACATGCATTCAGCCTGGCCCAGGACAGGCATTGAGAACAGGGGCTGACGCTGAGATCACGGTGATTCCCTTTTCACCACCACCATCGTCATCATTGAGTAGTAAAATCTTCGAGATCAGGGGCTGGCACATTCTTACCTGCTGGCCAAATCTGGCCCATTGCCTGATTTGATAAATAAAGCTTTACTGGAATACAGCCACATCCATTTGTTTACGTATTGTGTATTGTCTGAGGCTGCTTGCACACGACAATAGAAGGAGTGAGTAGCTACAGCACAGACTATGTGGTCTACAATGCCTAAAACACATATCATTTGATTGGGGGGGAGAAAAAGTACATTTGGTAATCCATGATGGAGAAACTGTGAAGTGCTTATACCAGAAAAGCAAGTTATAATTCTGATGTGTCAAAAAAAAAAAAAAAAAAGGCCGGAAATTTACTTTTCTTTCCCTAGATATATAGAAGCTGTTGACACAAAGTTTCAAATGCAAAATGGCACTTTAACTGACGGCCAATTTAATCCACTTGATTTCATCACTTTTCATCCAAATTGACCACCACTTTTGCTTTAAAGTACATACCATCAAAGCAGCTCAAACCTCAAACACCAGGAAGGTGGTTGTTATGTTATTTACAGAGAAACCGATATCTTGCTCTCCTCCTGGGTTGCAGCAAAGGTCTGGGGAATTTTCCATTAATTTTAAAAGCTTTTAACTACCAAAGCAAAAAAGATTTTTCAAGAAGACAAAAAAGGCAATATTTTTGGCATTTAAATCCAGTTTTCTTCACAAAAGGAAAATAATTTCTACATGGTAGGAATTGGGTTGTTACACATTTCATTTAGAGGAGAATCACGGAATTTAAAAGATTCGTTTTCAGAAGCATTCATCTCAGGCACCTGGAAATGAAAGAGCTGGGGCACAGAAGTTGGTCTTTGTAGGAAAAAAGAATTTCCAAGTTTTTGGAAGACTGGCCTCCCTTCTCTCTCTTGACACTGTTAAAAATGGATCTTTTTTTTTAAAACCACCTGGAGGGCGTGGGGGGAAAAAGAACCAAGAGAACCCAATTTCGATCTCCTTTGCTAAAAAAGTCACATTCTTTGCCCTGAGCATGCCACAGAGCTGTCTGCATGACCCAGAGAAGTTGGATTGGGGTATTTTAAAGGTTCTGTGAAGGGGAAAGAAACTTTTAAGAAGTACCTGTCACTGTGTAAAGGAGGCTGACAGCTTGCCCTGGCGAGGCTGGGTTTTCGGTACGGAAATGGAGCCTGTGAGTCACGTCAAGGAGGCAGGGTGTACTCAGGTCTGTGTTTCGCTGGGTACGGAGTTAAAACATACCTGCGTCAACGGAAGCAGCAGAAAAAGCAGGATGCTGATGGGGAAAAAAATTAGCCACAAAGGATGCTGTGAGACAGAGTTGCCATCTGATAGACAAAACGCAGAGAGCTGTTGGCAACTTGGCCAGCGTAAGTTCTGAGATGGGGAGGAGGGGGAGGAAGGGCTAGGGCCTCTGGCAGCCCCTCCAGACAGGATGAGTGAGGACTGTCCTGAATGTCACAGCTGGACTTCCCTGGCGGTCTGGTGGTTAAGACTCTGTGCTTCCACTGTGGGGGCTGATGTTGCTCCGTCACTGGACTGCAGCACACCAGGCTTCCCTGTCCTTCACCATCTCCTGAAGTTTACTCAAATTCATGTCCATGGAGTCGGTGATGCCATCCAACCATCTCATCCTCTGTCGCCCTCTTCTCCTCTTGCCTTCAATTCTTCCCAGCATCAGGGTCTTGTCCAATGAGTCAGCTCTTCTCATCAGGTGGCCAAAGTAGTGGAGCTTCAGTTTCAATCTTTCTAATGAACATTCAGGATTGATTTCCTTTAGGATTGACTGGTTTGATCTCCTTGCAGGGGTAGGGGGGAGGATTCAATTCCTGGCTGGGGAACTATGATCCCTCCCTTTTCGGCATGGCTAAAAAAAAAAAAAAAAAAAAACCCCACAAAACCAAAAAGCATGACAGTAAATTCCAAGGGAGGCAGGAGGCAGACTACACTGCCCTGTGGTGGGGTGTGGGGTTTCCTAAAGAGGACCGAAGATCCCACTGCTCCTCATCCTGGCCAGGTCAATCCCAGGACAGGCAGCGCAGAGAACCAAGAAGGGGAGGGTGCAGAGACATCTTCTCCCTGGGGCTCTGATGGCACTGGGAGCAGGGGTCTAGCCCCAGCGTGGTCCAGAGCGGTCCCAGTGGTGGAAGAAGCTGTCTTCAGCCCTGTCACAGCAAGCCAGAGGGAGGCGAGGAGCCAGCCTAGGGAGACAGGCTGTGGAAGGACCTGGGCTGGCCTAGACAGGAAGTGTGGACTCACTTCCTAGAAGAGGATCGGGGCAAGAAGGCACACCCAGTCATCAGAGACCACGCTTTCTGCGGTCGCCATGGCAGTAGGAGGCCACGGCTGCCCAGGTTCCTACAGATGGCACAGGAGTGATGACCACGGACTTCCCTGACCTTGAGTGGAAGGGGCTTGTCCTCAGAAACCAAAGCGACGCAGCCCCCCTCCCTGCGTGCCCTTACTAGCCCATCTCGGCCCTGGGGAGCACGGGTTGCTCTTCAGGAGTGTCACTGTGCTCCCCCAGTAGGAAGCAGTGTAAACGATTCCCTGACTGACCTGTAAACATCAGAATCAACAATCCCGGGCTACAGATGAGGACAAGTCCCAGAGGCTGGGTAACAGGGCCGTGTAACATAGCTAGGGCCAACACTGGGACCCTCACACTCTGGCCAGCGTTGAGATAAACCACCTCCACCAGCTCTTTTAGTTCAGATTTAAGGTGCTTTTCAACAGGGAGCAGTTATGAACTTTGGGCCTGGAATTTGACCCCCAGCTCTCCCACCAGTTACCTATGTGACCTGAAACATTAGCCACCTCCCCATGCCTCACCTTTCTCCTCTAAAAAAACAGATCAGAGTAAGACCACTTAGGATCAAGTGAGATAAAGTGCTCAGAAAAATGCCTGGCTTGTACAAGCACAGAACAGACGTTAAGCCAAGCAGCTTGAAAAGGATCTGAACTATCACTGAGAAAGACACCTGCCCCCAGGAACAGAATGGCTCACCATTAATTGACACAAAGGATTCTTTGTGCTTTTGATTTTTCAATCCACTCAAATGTGCCCCCAAAGTGGATTAAATAAAAACCGTTCAACTCATTCTTTCTACACAGTCATTGGATCAAGGCAAGTTATTAGCTGGGCTACATAATTCATTTGATTAATTTCTACCGCCAGGAGCCGGGAGAAGCGTCAAAACCCCAAAGTGGCTTCGAGTCCAACTTTGAGTCTATTTCAAGCTTTCGAAGAGTATTCCACTAGAAGACCGTCATAAAATGTGTCAGGAAATAGAAACCATGTGCTTAACTTCCATGGAGCGCCGTCACTTCTCACAGTAACATCTCTGTAAATGAAGGCACCAGCTGAATGGGGATGAGGCACGATCTCAGCCCCTGCTGCCATCGGAATGTGCTCAAAAAAAAAAAAAGAAACCAATTCTGCAGGGGGTGGTGAAAGTGAAGTAAAAGTCTTAGTCACTCAGTCGTGTCTGACTTTTTGCAACCCCGTGAACTGTAGCCCCACCAAGCTCCTCTGTCCATGGGACTCTCCAGGCAAGAATTCTGGAGTGGGTAGCCATTCCCTTCTCCAGGGAAGGGACCTGGGTCTCTTGCATTGCAGGCAAATTCTTTACCGTCTGAGCCACTGAGGAAGAGGAGCGGGTGGTGGGGAGAGAGAAATCAGACGTTTGGGATCAACATATACATATTAGTATATACAAAATAGGAAGACAACAAGGGCCTGCTCTCGAGGACAGGAAACCAAACTCAATATCTTGTAATAACCTAATGTAAAGCAAACAAACAAAATATATATTTATAAGCTACACTGTAACTAAACCTCAACTGAAAGAAAAAAAACTATCCTACCACGTCTCTGCTGTGTGACTTAGGATATTCGACTCACCCTTTCTGAGCCTAGTTTCTGACCTCTTGGTAAAAGTATTTGTGAGGATGCATGTGATGCCCCTGTCCAGCTTTTGACACATAGTAGGCACTGGATGTGAACATCTGACTCACTGGGAAAGACCCTGATGCTGGGAAAGATTGAAGGCAGGAGGAGAAGGGGGTGACAGAGGATGACATGGTTGGACGGCATCACCAATTCAACAGACATGAATTTCAGCAGACTCCAGGAGATGGTGAGGGACAGGGAGGCCTGGTGTGCTACGGTCCATTGGGTTGCAAAGAGTTGGATACGACTTGGCATCTGAACACATACATACACACAGGCACTTATTAAATGGTATCAACTGAATTATTTTGTACTTAGTAATCATGCATTCACTTCCAGGTGAGTGAACCACTTTGGGCATAACTGACTTATTCCACATAAGAAAGTTGTTCATATAGATGGTAGCAGCAATGTTCACATACAAGCTTGGACAGAGTTGGTCGAACCTTGGCTTTTGCAAGCCTATCACCAGAGCCACTGTGCTATGCATTGGCCTCTAGGTGCAAGAGGACAGACAGGTGATGGAAAGTTAGATCCTTTAAATAAAACAAGCAAGAGCATCAAGCTATTTGGAGGCAAAGTCCCAGGTCTGGAGAAGTGCCACTTCTAAAATGAAGGACACCCTCAGGCAATGCTTTCTACAGGATGTGTCCCAATCACACCCAAGCAGGACTGCTATTAAAACAAATCTTCAAGCTGGAAGCCTTCAGGTACGTCCCTGAGGACCCAAATGCAGAGAAACAAGTCTCTCAGCACCACCAGCTTGACCCACAAAACTATACCTTCTTGAGAAGGTCAGAGATGACTGGTTGGACCTTAAAGAGGAATTTCTATCCAGAGGCTGAGGGCAGAGAGGGGATGGGACATGTGGCAGTCCACATATCCTGGTGTCAGGGAGAACCAGATGGGCAGGAGAAGGCAAAGGAAAGATAAAGTTGTCCCACTGTACAGAGTATAGAAAAATAAACATTAATCGTAGCACCTGAAGAGCAGAAGACTCTAAGAGGAATGATAAATGGAGAGTGCTGATAAAAAGAAAAACTGAAGAGGCCTGCCTCCCTCCTGTAAGAGTTAATCGCCTCCTGAGAACTTGGTCAAGCCTTTGCTCATGCTGTGCCTGAAACCCAGGTTGACCTGCCCTTCCTTATCGTTCTGGTAAATTCCGTTTCGACCTTCAGAATCCAACTTAGAAATGAACGGTCCCACAATACTGTCTCTGAGACACCCTGAGCCATGCCCCTCCATGACCAGTTCTGATGAATTCCCTCCTTTCCTGTGTGACTTCTTTTGACTTCCTGATCACTTGCTACTGTTGACTACTCCTTTACGATGCTGACTACTCTGCCACGTTGCAAGCCCCCTGGAGCAAGAGAGAGGGTGAGTCATCAAAGTATCCACTAATCTGGCACTCATTCATTCACTCGTTCATGCACACATTTAAACGTTCACTGAGCACTGAAGCAGATCTTGGTCACCTGCCCCTATGGCACGTATTTCCTGTCTAGCAACAGTCTCGGTGTTACTGGGGATCCATTACACACCCCAGCCTTCACTCTCATGTCTGAACTGGGCTCTTCCCTGGGCCTTGGCACATGAGAGGTATCCTGCCGTTGCTTGAAGAGGGAGAGGGAAGCTAAGCTGGCTCTATCGGAAGGAACTCAAGGCTTTTCCCAGGAATCAAGATACTCTTTCTTTTTCCCCTGAAATGTGAACCTGGAAGAACTATCTGCCCAGGGGTTATAACGGCCAGCTGTGACCAGGAGGGATAAACCTACCAAAACGATATCAAGCCAGACATGGTAGAGGTAAGGAAGAGAGAGAGACAGACAGAGACAGGAGCCTGGTAATGGAGCTCACATGCCAAGATTCAGCCACACCTAAAGCCAAACTCTCCCTTCAATCAAGAAATTCTCCTTCTAGGTAGAATTAGGGTAGGCTATGCTCTGCCGTAGTAATAAGCAAACCCTGATATTTTAGCAGCTGCACAGATATGGTCTATTCCTGCTCTCGCGAAGCCTGCAGCAGGCCTGGCAGCATGAGGGGCCAATCCCTTCCAAGCGATGCCTCGGGGATCCAGGTGAGCATCACCCCATAGCTACGCCACAGGGAAGCATGTGGCTCCCAGGGCCATCACGGCAAGGACAACGAGAACAAAGGGAATTCATACCAGCTTTCTCCGCTTCAGCCTTGGAGGGCACTCATCACTTCTACTTACAGCCCACTGGCCAAAACAAGTCCCAGGGCCCCAGTCTAACCTAAGGGAGACTAGGGAACACACCAGCCCTGCTCATCCAGGGAGAGAGAAGTGAGACAAGCTTGATAAACACCCAGCACAGCCTCTGCCACCACGGGATCAGCCATGCTGTCTGTCACCTGCAGCCAAAAGACTCTGAAATTCTATCAGCCCCAGCCAGGTGCCAGGGGTCACAGGAGACGCCGGGCCCACAAGAGTGAACAGGCCGATGCAGGAGCTGCCACGGCAGAACGCACAGCACAGTGAGAGGTGGGGGCAGGAATGAGGGGAACAAGGACAGACAAGACAGCAAACACACACCACGGCACAGTCAGGACGAGGAGTGGGGACGTGAGGCGGGGTGGCGGGGCGGGGTGGAAGAGGGTTGAGAAATAAGACACCTAGGGATAACAACTCAGCCTTCGGGAGTGCAGAGGGTGGCTGGGGAATGTTTCTCAGATGAGTTCTGAAAGCTCAGAAGTCAGTCCAGGAAAATGGGAAGGGGAGGGAATAAGGAGAAAGAACAGGGTTCCAGGTAAGAAATCAACAAGTGGAAAGGTCCAAAGATGAGTGACACTACGTGCATCTGGACCCTGACACCAGCTCATGGTGAGCTGAGAAATATGGGCAAAAAGGAAGGCAAGAGCCATGGTATAGAGCATCTCACGGTAACATACGAAAAGGGGCTACACCAATGTTCACTGCAGCACTGTTTACAATAGCCAAGAAATGAAAGCAATCTAAGTGTCCATTGACAGTAGAATGGATAAAGTAAATGCATGTATGTACACATGTATACACATATAAACATACATACAATGGAATACTACTCAGCCATTAAAAAGAAAGAAAGAATGCCATATACTGCAAGCTGGATGGGCCTAGAGATTGTTAGACTGAGTGAAGTCAAGTCAGACAGAGGAGGAGAAATATCAGATAGTATCCCTTACATGTGGAATCTAAAAAGAAATGATACAAATGAACTTATGAAAGAGATATTTCTGACAGACAACAAACTTATGTTTACCCAGGGGCAAAGATAGTCAGGGAGTTTGGGATCAACATGTATACTCTGCTATATTTCAACTATATAAACCAACAAAGCCCTGCTGTATTAGCAGAGGAAACTCTGCCCAAAGCTATGTGGCAGCCCGGATGGGAGGGGAGTTTGGGGGAAATGATTACATGTATGTGTATGACTGAGTGCCTTTGCTGTCCACCCGAAACTATCACATCATTGTCAATCAGCTATAGTCCAACACAAAATAAAAAGTTTTAAAAAGGGAGCGGGGACTACATTAAACAACTCAAAGGGCAAAGAGGAGCCACTGGAATTTTAAGCCGGGGGATAGCCCTGGGGTAGTTTTTCGTTATTCCCTCTACATGCATTAAACTCACCACCCCCCTCCCCCCAACTCAGCATCTGCCTGCCCCGATCCCCACACCGCCAGTTTCCATGGCTCCCCACTGTTGAGGACACCCCCTAGATGCTCCTGGTGGGTGGGTCCACATGGGACAGCCCTGCCCCTTCCTCCACACAGAGCCCAACGCTGACAGCACAGTGCTTCCTGCACCCCTCCACCCAGACCACACAACTCCTCCCCAGGAGACAGCTTCATGAAGCCACTTCCCACCTCAAGAAGGAAAGCAAATATAAAACAGACCCAAGATAGTGCGGGTCTGAAAAGCTGAAAACCAGCCACCATAATTACAAGTATTTTTATCCCTTGCCCAAAAAGGAGTAGCAGATCATTTTCCAAGTGTCTCTCTAAGGAGCTTCATCTGTTCCATCTCAAGTGCTGCAGGCTCCAGAGACGCCACCATAAACGAGGCTGTAGCAGGAACAGAGCCAAAGAGAAATCCCAGGGTGGAGACACGGAGCGAAAGCAGGGCCTGCGGTAGCATCATCCGTGGAGGGCAGGGGCCACACCACGAGACGGAGAAGAGACGCCCAAAGATCCACGAGAGGGGCCAGGAGACGGGCAGGGACATGCGCGAGCTAACGAGGCTGGGATGTGGGCGCGTCTGCACAGGAGCCCAGCTGTCCCCGCTCCACACCCCTGGCCAGCAGCACTGGGTGATGAAGGGCTGGGGACCTACAAGAAAGAGAGAGGTCCCACTCGGCGAGAAGGGCACGCTGCCCCAAGGGGAACCCTCCCCTCTGCTACCCTGGGAGGGTCACCTGAGCACAGGAACAGCTGGGGACACACGACAAGCAAAAGAGGTATCAGAAGAAGCCATCTAAGCCAGCGCTTGGGCTTTCAGCAGAGACTAAATCAGCCACAGTTTCTTCCTATTATCCCTCCTCATCCCTTCATTAAGTCCCTCAGGCTTGACAAGCTCAGAGCTAGCACGCTGGGCAATGCTTTCATCGCCATCATCCTCCTCAGAGTGAAAAGTTGAACCAGCCAGCTAGGAAGGTCTGGTTCCTGCTTCGAGCTAACATGATGCGAAGAACACTAACTCGAGTCAGACACTCAAGGCCATAACCTCATTCAATATGTGAAGCCCGGTGACCGCAGGCAGGTGGCTTGTCATCTCCACGACTCAGTTCCCTCATCTGTAAAGGCACAGCTCTAGTTTTTCAGTAGTCATGTACAGATGTGAAAGTTGGACCATAAAGAAGGCTGAGCGGTGAAGAATTGACATATTCAATCTGTGGTGCTGGAGAAGACTTTTGAGAGTCCCTTGGACTGCAAGGAGCTCCAAGCAGTCAATACTAAAGGAAAAACCCAGAGTATTCACTGGAAGGACTGAAGCTGTAGCTCTAACACTGTGGCCACCTGATGCAAAGAGTCAACTCATTAGAAAAGATCCTGATGCTGGAAAGGTTGAGGGCAGGAGGAGAAGGGGGCGACAGAGGATGACAGATGGGTTGGATGGCATCACCGACTAAACGGACACAAGTTTGAGCAAACTCCATGAGAGGGTGAAGGACAGGGAAGCCTGGTGTGCTGAGATCCATGGGATCACAAAGAGTCGGACACCACGTAGTGACTGAACAACAACAAAAGGTGCAGCAGACATTAGATCAGACCAATGTGACACAGTGAGCACAGGGCCGAAAAAGAGAACAAGCCCTCAACTTAGGCTGAACGCTCCTACCATCACTGTCGCCGATGTCGGGGCTTGCTTTTCTCTAAGAAAACGTCACCAAGAGCCTAAGAGAGGTCACAGAGTATGAAGCACATAACAGACCCTCACAAAACACTGGGGGGTGGGGGGGGAAGTTCTCCAGGACCAACAATCTAATTTCTTCCGCCAATAAACTTCAACTAAAGACTAAATGGAGAGGGGACTTCCCTGGTGGTCCAGTGGTTGAGAATCTGCCTTCTAGAGCAGGGGGTACGGGTCGGTTCCTTGGTCAGGGAACTAAGACCCCAGAGGCCACAGGGCAACTGAGCCCATGCGCTGCAACCATGCATCACAACGAAGACCCGCAGCAGCCAAAGTAAAATAAAAATAAATAAAATCAATTTTTAAAAAAGCAGGGAGAGGAGAGAGAAAACAGTTGGGAAATCTGTAGATTCAAAGAGGCTGAAGCGGTCTACTAACAGATCACAATGTGTGGATGGACCCCATTTGGAACCCTATCCAAGTGTTTGCTTGAAGTAAAAATGTGAACATTCATCAGATATTTGATAATGCTAAGAAATTATTGCTAATTTTTAGGAGTGATATGATAGGATTTTCTTTTTTCTTTTAAAAAGCAGAAGGGCCCTTAGGCTTTATTAGAGACAATTTCCCAAATACTTTGGGAGGAAAACAACATTGTGGCTTGGATGAGCCTCAGTGTATCGAAGAGCAGCTGGGGAAGGCGGGGGAGTCAAGGACAAAGCCAGACTGCCTGTGACTTGGCCACTACTGCAGCTGGGCGATGGGTACCTGAAGGCTCATTATATTCTTCTGAATATTCTTACATTTGAAGTTTCCATAATAAAAATATATTTTAAATAAGGGAAGAGAAACTGAAGAAGAAAGAATATATATATGTACATATACATACATATTTATGTATGTATTCATACACACATACACATACATATTCTTCCCTGGTGGCTTAGACAGTAAAGTGTCTGCCCTACAATTCGGGAGACGTGGGTTCGATCCCTGGGTCGGGAAGATCCTCTGGAGAAGGAAATGGCAACCCACTCCAGTACTCTTGCCTAGAAAATCCCATGGATAAAGGAGCCTATACATACATACCTGTATATACAACTGAATCGCTATGCTGTACACCTAAAACTAACAAGATATTGCAAATGAACTATGCTTCAATTTTAAAAGATAGAATATTATTTTAAAAATACACAAAATAATTAGTTTGAAGAAAGTGACTGCCTGTGACCTTTATGGTGGCGCTAGCTCACAAGTGCACAAGGACACAGGGAAGCCTGGAAACCACGCCTCCTTCTCTCCCACCTGCTCCATTCCCAAGGGGCAGCGCAGAGGTGCTGGGGGGGACGGGGTTGCGGCTGATACTAACGGGAATTAACGCAGAAAGTCAAGCAAAGGGAGGAAGACCTGGGCTTAGCCATCTCCCAAGCATCAGGTGCTACGGCTTCTTCCTCAGCAAAGTGAAGAGGGTGAACAGAAAACCAGAGGCCCTGCCATACTGTTGGTCATAAGAAATAGGAGGAGAAGTGGGCGGCAGAGGATGAGATGGTTAGATAGCATCACCGACTCAAGGGACATGAATTTGAACAAACTTTGGGAAACAGTGAAGGACAGGGAAGCCTGGTGCGCTGCAGTCCATGGGGTTGCAAAGAGTTGGACACAACTTCATGACTGAACACACATAAGAAATATACATTTGGTCTTGGGCCACAGTTCTCAGTTCCCAAAACCCTTAGAATTTCTTAAGTGTTGAAAATGAACACTTAGAAAGAACACTTAGAACGCCTTAGAAAGGCGTCTTTTGTTACGTCAATGAGGTGACTTTGAGAATCACCTAATGATGGGGCCTGGGAGCCAGAAGAACCAACCCCCTGATTAGAGGGTTAGAACTTCCTGTCCTACCTCCTGGCCTCCAGGGAGGCCAAAGGTTGAGTCAATCATCTATGGTCAATGATTTCATCACTCTTGCTCTGTAATGAAACTTCTGTTTTTAATGGACAGGACAGAGTTCTGAAAGCCTCCAGGCTGGTGAACACATGGGTCTGGGGAGAGCAAAGTGGCTGGAGAGGGCATGGATGCCCTACACTCTTTCCCCACATCTTGTCCTATGTGTCTCTTCCATCCGGCTGTTCCTAATTTACATTATTCTACAATAAACCAGATATCTAGTGGGTAAAATGTCTGAGTTCGGTGAGCTACTCTAGCACATTCGGGCTTTCCTGGTGGCTCAGATGGTAAAAAAAAATCTGCCTGCAATGCAGGAGACCCAGGTTCAATCCCTGGGTTGGGAAGATCCCCTGAAGAAGGGAATGGCAACCTACTTCAGTATTTTTGCCTGGAGAATCCCATGGACAGAGGAGCCTGGCGGGCTACAGTCCATGGGGTCGCAAAGAGTTGGACACCACTGAGTGACTAGCATGCACACACATGCGCACACACGCACGCACGCGCACACACACACACACACCTTTTACAGATAGGGCTTCCCAGGTGGCGCTAGTGGTAAAGAATCCTCCTGTCAATGCAGGAGATGCAAGAGCCTCGGGTTTAATCCCTGGGTCAGGAAGATCCCCTGGAGAAGGGAATGGCAACCCACTCCAGTATTCTTGCCTGGAGAATCCCGTGGACAGAGGAGCCTGGCAGGCTACAGTCCATTGGATTGCAAAGAGTCAGACATGACTAAGTACTCAGCTGAGCACATCTTTTATAGATACAGCTTGAAATACTTAGGAGTGGAAAGATATGAAAACTCAAAATACCACGAGAAACTGGAGAGTAGGACGAGATAGAGATGAAGCAAGACTGGCCAGAAGTTATTATACCAACTGTCAAAGCCAAATTATGGTTGTTTGGAAGCTGATGAAACTCTTCCATTTTGGTACCTTTCTAAAATAAAAAGATTTTGAGAACTCCTTGGAGATTTGGCCTTGTTAGTCATTCACACTTTATTGGGAATTATCCCTAGCCCTCTAGAAAGGAGGATTTCTCACCAGTCTTCATTCACACATAACAATTGCACTTCAATACCCAGTTCTGAAGGGTAAGCAATCTTTCTTCCCCTTAGGAAGTGAGAGCACAGTCTCAATCCACCCAGCAACATGGAGTATTAAAACATAAAAACAAACCCACATCAAATGCTTCATTTTGAGGAACAGTTTAATGGAGATCTCAGTTCAGAGTTTGGTATTCTGAACCCTTACACAGAACCCAGGCTTTTATTTAAAAGTCTGTTTTTGTTTGTATAAAAATGACTCTCAGATCCATCAAGAGTGTTGAAACCCATTGGTGCTGATTTATGAAGCCAGCGCTGCTGGTATAACTCCTCCCAAGGTCCTGGCTGCTTCAGGAACTCTTCCGTTTTATTAAAATGATGATTACATTCACAGTTATCCACAGCATGTGATTATGAATGTATTTTTTACCAGCTTGATGCTTAAGCTTACTTCTCCATTAATAGTAACTCTGCCTTTATAATGAGAACAAATGCCACTAATACACATTTATTTCACCCATGAGCAAAAATTCAGGGACTAACTACATTCACACAGTAAATGATAAGTATCCTATAATTTGAAAAATCAATCAACAGCTAGCTGAGTCCTTCCACACAGGAGGAAGTAAAGATCTGTTTGCTGAGGACGGACTGGCAGCATCGTACACAGCACACAGGCAGGCAGACAGCGGGGGAGCGGGGGCTGTGAGCAAGACTCAGGACAGCGTGGAGAAGGCAGAACAAAGGAGCCTGGACAGACAGACGGGAAAGGGAAAGGCATCTGCGCATCACAGACACTTACGAAGCTTCATATCAACTAAGGCAGCGGTCCCCAACCTTTCTGGCACCAGAGACCGCTTTCATGGAAGATAATTTTTCTACAGACCGGGGATCGGGGGGTGACGATAGTTTGGGGATGATTCAAGTGCATCACATTTACTGTGCACTTTATTTCTATTATTGCTACATCCACTCCACCTCAGATCATCAGGCATGAGATCTCAGAAGTCGGTATCCCCTCTAAGGTACCCGAGCTAAGGTACTTTGGAGGTAACTAACAGAGACAGATTCTAACCTGAGCTACAAAGGAATTACTATCAACAGTCAGGAAGTTGGGAGAACTTGGCCCAGAGAAGGAAATGAAGCCAGAATAGCTCTGGCCAGTTCACATAGGAACAGAGAGTCGTCAGGACTTGGTTGTTGAATAAATGGCCTCTCAAGCATTCTCACCATTCTTGGTCAATTCGGGAGCTAAAGCCCCAACTGTGGCTCAGCTCACAGGCCTGCCCCCGGGCCTAAGCAGGGCAGGGTTTACCCCCCAACTGGGATGGCAAGACATGGTGGGGCCACCATTCCTCCAAAGAACATCGGGGTAGAAGGGAGAAAGCAAGCACAAGGGAACCTCCTGTCCACTCCAGGCACTGAAGCAGATTCTTTACATTTAATCCTCAAAGCAACCCTACCAGTAGGTATTACCTGCCCAAGTTTACTGACAGCAACACTGAGGTTCAGAGAGGTCAGGTGACCTGCTCAGGGGTACACGGTAGTGAGGGGGCCAAGCTGAACTCGGTCTGATTCAGGACACCTGTGCTCTCCAAGCCACCAGGCTACAGGAGGTGATGTGGGTCCAAAATCTGAATGCCACCAATATTCTCCATTTTTCTTGATGGCAACTGCTAGGGAAAAAGTGGGAAATGAGTCCAAATCAAGAGAACTGTATTTGAAAGTGCTAAAGAAGAGTCTTAGAGCAGATCTATCTTGGACATGTCCAGTATCCTTTATCCTCAATGCCCTTGGTGAGAACAAATCCATTTCTTTTGATGTCTAGATCTTCAGGAGGGATGGGAAGTGGACAAAAGAAATTTCTGAGCATCATCACGACAGTCCCAAAGAAAAGGGGAAGAACATTTGAGAAGCTCCGATTAGACACCCAAACTGCAAAACTGCTAAAGACAAAGCTCAAGGAGCCCATGAGGCAGGTGCCACTCTATGCCTGCACCTCTGGCCCTTCAAACCTGTTTCTTAATGATCATAATGGACATGTCTTCCTCACCCCCCACCCAGACCGGGAGCTTCCCCAGAGGCAGGTACTGTGTCTTGTTCATCTGTGTAACCTACACCGATGAGCCTTGGCTATTCAGATGCTACCCAAGGATGAAACATCAATGACTTTGCAATCAAAAAGGAAGAAAAACTCAGTCTAGGGAAGAAGAAGCCATTTGAGGAACATCTCTGCTTCAGACTCACATCTCACTTTCTAGAGTCATCAATTCTACTGCTCCCGGGGGAAGGGAAGCTGCTGAAGGTGGAGAACAGGAAGCTGAAGGCTGGACACTCAGTAAATATGTGCTGGATGAGTGGGTACTGCCCATCTGTCACTCAAAGTCCCCTCCAGACTCTCCAAGCTAAAACTCCCCCTAAAACTGACCGTCAGAAAACATGTGCCTCCTCCAAAGAGCCCTGATTCCTCTTATTAGATATGGAATCCCCTCCACCAGGATGCTCTGAGTGGAAGGCATGCCCTGTACAATTCCCTCTCTCAACCTGAGTGGTGAGAGAAGTCCATCTATCACTCTTTGAACATGACCCTGAGTAGCTGAACCCACTTGATTAGCTGTCATCCCATTCAATACTTATAAAGCTCCTACTGTGTGCTGGAGCCGAACTGGGCAATGAACATACCCTGAAAGAGTCAACAGCTACAGGTCGCCAGAGGAGCTCCCAGCCTGGCATTCTCCCACAAGTCGCTTCAGAAGCAGGCTGGTACCAGAGCAGATAGAACAAGCTTCTTCCTCATGTGGTAAGTGAGGGTGTGAGCGAGGCCCCCTCCAGCAGGTTCAGAATCGCTGATGGGCCACACATCTGTCAGCTACCTCTGGGGACCCCCTCATCTCCCTCCATGCCTGGCTCTCTGGGACCACTGCCTAGCCTTTCTCTTCCAAGACTCTTCCTCAGGGAGCCCGGCCTTCCAGTACACGGCAGGAAGATGGGTCTGGGCCCTGGGGCTAGACGGCCTGAGGGATTCGAACTCAGCCCTGCTTCTTATCAGTGGAGGACCTCCAGATAAGCTACTTCACGACTCAAAATCTCACGCGTGGACAGCAGCTTCCTCAAGGAACTAGGCTGAGGACCGCAAGGGTTCACAGACGTGACGTCACAGCACAGCCAGCAGAACTGAAAGTGCGTGCTGCCAGCAAGCTGCCAGGATTACCGTGGCTCTTACATGACGTTTGATATTAGTATTCTTTCCTGCCAGATTAACCTACACCTGCCAGGACTCTCTTCCAACCTGTTTTCAAAAGCTGACCATCACAGGGGGTCAGGAAGCATCCTTGCACACTCCTCCAGCCCGGGGCCCCTGAGTCTCACCAGCCACTATGTATGGTGTTGCTCTGGGTTCTGAGCTTTCGGTCCAACTGTGTGCAGGTGGGTGGAACGGTTTTCCTGCTTTGAAAGACACTTAGAGAAAGAAGGTTCGGGAACTCCCATTTCATTGGGATGAATCAGAGGAGAGTCATTCAATTGTTGGGGTGTTTTAAATAGTCACATTACTTCAAACGAAATGTTTTTACTTCTTTTGCCCTTTTGAAATGCAAAGAGCAGCACGTGGACTCTTCCCCCACATCCTTTCATTACTCCACTCCAACGTGTGTTTACAACTTCTTCTAGGTAAAAACCGACCCATTAATAAACTGACAGATGAGCATCACGAAGAATGGGCTTGATTAAGGCCAACAGAGAGGGTTTGGCAAAAGTCATGATAAAATGCAGCTCGAAGGCTATTCACAAATAAAAGATGGCTGACAGGACCTCACTTGGTAAACAAAAACAATGAAAAATCAGTGCAGGGTAGTGAATGCCATGGGAGGACCATCTCCACTCCAACTCCACCTCTCACTGAGCTCACTGACTCCTCTTCTCCCAGGGGTAACAAAGACATGGAGAAGGTTTAAGGCTGGCACAATAAACCTTCTACCCCGACTGCCATTCCCTCTGATGTAGGAGTTCAACACCGAGCTCTCTCGCAGGCAACAAGAGCAACGATGTCAGGGGGTGGGACACCAACGCCACATCAGACACCCAGATCTTTCCCGCCCGTCAATGCTGCAACACAGTGAGGTGGTGAGACCCTCGCCCAGTCACAGCGGGTGGGGACAGGGCACCCAATGAACACCGAATCAACCAGCCAACCAACCGAGCAGTCAGCCCATGAACGGACCGTGGTGCTTCCTCAGTCGGTCAGGCAGTTACTTCCTCCTGACCCCCTTTTTCAAGCTCAAGCTTCCAATGAGCATGTCAGCCCCCCAGATCACCGCCCCAGGCCCAGAGTCCAAAGGAATCCAGGGACAAGAACGCTGGCCTCTATGCTTGGCGGGTCTGATGACATCCTTACAAGTGGACAACTTGTCCTGGTTTCCCTGAAGGGACAGAAGCTCCCGACCCCTTTCCCTCTGGCCAGAACCCTTCACCCTTCATAGCTCAGTGGCTCTTCATTCACTCAGCAACCAGAGACATCCCTGTCCCAGGAGAACTGCAGATACTTTCTTTTAAGGACTGTTTAGCTAAAGTCACCACTTGGCAACAAACGGTCAGTGAGAATACAGAGATGGAAGAGAGCCTCTGCCACCCAGAGACTCAGAGTCCTCCAGTTCCTGAGGGTAAGGGTCTTGCTCCTCTCTCCACCTGGGCTTTCCACCACCAGCCAACTCTGGTCTCATGATCCCACAGAATGAGGGTCCACGGATGGGCACGGTGGTGACAGAGACCCTCCAGGTGTTAGGGGAACCACTGACCAAAACCACCCGCCCTGGCCAGGCCCCATAGTAACTCACCTGCCTGAGTTATCTTAAGCAGGAGGTCCTGGGAAGGAATACAGAACTAACAAGCTACCACCAACCGGAAGAATTCGGGAAGGGTCAAAAGGAGAGAGGAGACACCAGCCCACAAGTCCCACCAACCTTCCAGAATGTGTTCCACTGGAATCCTTCTTGGCTAAGTCATGCGCATGCCACTAGGAAGGTCCCAGAGTCAGAGAGACTGGCCAGAGACAGCCCAGAAACTAACCGCATCATGTGATTCTAGCAGTCCACTACATCCATATTATCCCATTTCTCAGCACAAAGTTGTATATGATATTCTCTGTTTTAAATATTCTCCAAATCCAACTGTTTCATTATTCTTCACATGATATATGTTTTCTCTCTTACCACAGGTTTCTCATTAAATGATATCTTTCAAAGAACCACGTCTTAGGTTTCTGTATCAATTACAACCATTTTATGCTGTCTGTTGGTGGGGGAGGAGGTGGGGAAGTGTCCACTGGTTGTTTTGCTAACATCTGTCCAACATGCTGGGCCCGTGTCTGAAAAGTCCTCTAAGCAACCAACATCGGGGATACACATCGACGCCATCAGCCTTACCTCTATGAGCTTTCTTTCATAGGAGCTTGCAAGTTCCTCGGCGACTTCTCCGGGTTTCTGCTCAGGGACTGTAACTTCTCCATCAACATTCCAAAGATTTGGGACAACTTTTAGGAAAAGAAAGAATCCCATAAGTAACTTAATCAACCATAAGTCCCTCAATTAAAAAAAATTTTTTTTCTTCTTTTCCAAATGGCTTCTCTGGAAAGAAGGCTCTTGCTAAAGAAGAAAAAAAAAATGACAGTTACTAACTACTTCCACATTGCATCATTTTCACACAAGTACAATAAAGTGAATGATAAGCTGTATTTAAAAATGGAATAACTGTCCTCGAGACAGACGCACAGAAGTCTAGGGAACGATCTTGTCACTACTTTCCATTTCAGGGAAAACAGATGATGCTTTGGCAAGATACAAGAGCCTACATGTGCATCTTCTATGTTGGTTAATTTTCTTTTTCTTCAACAAAAACGTTTTTCATGGAGGGAGTACCTGCCTACAGCATGAAGTGAAATGGCAGTAGGGCTGCTCAGGTAGCATTTAGAATCAAGGAAGCTTCTGGAAAAACTCCAAAGCCAGAGCACAATGACAATGCAAAGACATCTCCACGAGATACTGGCTCTCAGATCAGCGCGAGAATTAGCACAGTACTGTAAGAAACCTTCACACTGTTCTCCATAATGACTGCAGCAATTTACATTCCCACCGGTGGTGTAGGAGGGCTCCCATTTTCCGACATCTTCAGCATTCGCTATTGGTAGACTTACTGATGGCCATTTTCACTGTTCTGATTTGCATTTCTATAATAATTAGTGATATTGAGCCTCTTTTCATGTGCCTGTTGACCATCTGTATGTCTTCTTTGGAGAACTATCTGTTTAGGTCTTCAGCTCATTTTTTACTGGGTTGTTTTTTCAATATTAAGCTGTATGAGCTAAAAATGGAGTTACCATAGGATCCTGCAATTCTAGATTCTGGGTATCTACCCAGAGGAAACTTTTAATTTGAGAGGATACATGCATCCGAATTGACAGCAGCATGATTTACAACAGCCAGGACATGGAAGCAACCTAAATGTCCACTGGCAGATGAATGGTAAAAAAGACGGGGTACATATACAAATGAAATACTATTCAGTCATAAAAAGGAATGAAATAATGCCATTTGCAGCAAGACGTACGGACCTAGAGACTGTCATAAGTACATAAGTCACACAGAGAAAGACAAATGTCATAGGGTATCATTTATATGTGGAATCTAAAAAACTGAGGCACATGAACTTCTTACCAAAACAAAAATAGATTGACAAAGAAAAAAAACTTATGATTACCAAAGGTGGTAGTTCAGTAGTGGGTATATCAGGAGTTTGGGATTGACATATATATATGACTGAATATAAAACAGGTAAACAACAAGGGCCTACTGTATAATACAAGGAGCTACACTTCATTATCTTAAAATTACCTGTAATGGAAAAAAATCTGAAAAGAAAGATAAATATGTACAACTGAATTATTCTGCTATATCCTTGAAGCTAACACAACATTGTAAATCAACTACACTTCAATAAAAAAATCTGCACAGTTGATGCCCATAGAAACTGCTTCTACAATAGAAACTGATAAAATATGACAGAAATAGATAAAATCTGGAAAAGAGCCAGATAATTCCAAGTTAAATAGGAGAACAAGAGTAGGAAAAATGGCCACACGAGCAATTAAGAAGATCCAGTGGTGTGATTTAAGACTGCAGACTCGTGCCAGGTCTGAAAAAAAGCATCAGGGATGCAGAGGCCTGTGTGTCCTGAGATGAGACCCCTGGATGTTCCAATCAAGTGTGATGAGACAGCAATGAAGCAAAACAGGAAGCTATGCCTAGTCCTCCAGCCACTGGGACATGAGAGGCACGGATGCTAGTCAGGCACTCAGGCAGAAGTCAACACTGGGAAAGACAAGGCAAAGTGGGAGTGGTTTCTGGGCCTGAACTGCTCAGAGGCTCCGCCTTCAGCCCCTCATGGAGCCTCCATCAGGGTACAGCTGGTCTGGGCATCTGAGTGACCACACAGAACATGCTGGAATAAAACTCTAAGGGATTTCCCATCAGGAAGCTTCCATAAGCCTCTTATTCTTATCCATCAGAGGGCAGACAGAATGAAAACCACAATCACTGAAAACTAATCAAACTGATCACATGGATCACAGCCTCACCTAACTCAATGAATCTATGAGCCATGATGTATAGGGCCGCCCAAGATGGACGGGTCATGGTGGAGAGTTCTGACAAAACACGGTCTACTGGAGAAGGGGATGGCAAACCACTTCAGTATTATTGCTTTGAGAACCCCATGAACCCCATGAACAGTATGAAAAGGCAAAAAGATACGACACTGAAAGATAAACTCCCCGGGTCAACAGGTGCCAGATATGCTATTGGAGAAGAGGGAGAAATAATTCCAGAAAGAATGAAGAGACAGAGCCAAAGCAAAAACAACACCCAGTTGTGGATGTGACTGGTGATGGAAGTAAAGCCCAATGCTATAAAGAACAATACTGCATAGGAACCTGGAATGTTAGGTCCATGAATCAAGGTAAATTGGATGTGGTCAAACAGGAGATGGCAAGACTGAACACTGACATTTTAGAAACCAGTGAACTAAAATGGACTGGAATGGGCGAATTTAACTCAGACGACCATTATATCTACCACTGTGGGCAAGAATCCCTTAGAAGAAATGGAGTAGCTCTCATAGTCAACAAGAGTCTGAAATGCAGTACTTGGGTACAAACTCAAAAATGACACAATGATCTCTACTTGCTTCCAAGACAAGCCATTCAATATCACAGTAACCCAAGTCTATGCCCCAATCACTAATGCTGAAGAAGTTGAAGGTGAATGGTTCTATGAGGACCTACAAGACCTTCTAGAACTAATACCAAAAAAATAAAAAAATTTTAAAAATGTCCTTTTCATCATAGAGGACTGGAATGCAAAAGTAGAAAGTCAAAAGATACCTGGAGTTAACAGGCAAGTATGACCTTGGAGTACAAAATGAAGCAGGGCAAAAGTTAACAAAGTTTTGCCAAGAGAATACGCTGATCATGGCAAACACACTCTTTGAACAACAGAAGAGAAAACTCTACACATGGACATCACCAGATGGTCAACACCGAAATCAGACTGGTTATATTCTTTGCAGTCAAAGATAGAGAAACTCTATACAGTCAGCAAAAACAAGACCAGGAGCTGACGGAGGCTCAGATCATGAACTCCTTATTGTCAAATTCAGACTTAAACTGAAGAAAGTAGGGAAAACCACTATACCACCCAGGTATGACCTAAATCAAATCCCTTATGATTATACAGTGGAAGTGACAAACGGATTCAAGAGATTAGATCTGATAGACAGAGTGCCTAAAGAATTATGGACGGAGGTTCATGACATTGTATAGGAGGCACCATCCCCAAGAAAAAGAAATGCAAAAAAGGCAAAATGGCTGTCTGAGGAGGCCTTACAAATGTCTGAGCAAAGAAGAGAAGCAAAATGCAAAGGAGAAAAGGAAAGATATACCCATCTGAATGCAGAGTTCCAAAGAATAGCAAGGAGAAATAACAACGCCTTCCTTAGTGATCAATGAAAACAAATCAAGGAAAACAATAGAATGGGAAAGACTATAGATCTCTTCCAGAAAATCAGAAACACCAAGGGAACAATTTCATGCAGAGATGGGCACAATAAAGGACAGAAATGGTATGGACCTAACAGAAGCAGAAGATATTAAGAAGAGGTGGCAAGAATACACAGAACTGTACAAAAAAGATCTTCACGACCCAGATAATCACGATGGCGTGATCACTCAGCTAGACTCAGACATCCTGAAATGCAGAGTCAAAAAATAAATAAATAAATAAATAAATGAAATGCAAAGTCAAGTGGGCCTTAGGAAGCATCACTATGAACAAAACTAGTGGAGTTGATGGAATTCCAGTTGAGCTATTTCAAATCCTAAAAGATGATGCTGTGAAAGTGCTGCACTCAACATGCCAGCAAATTTGGAAAACTCAGCAGCGGCCAGAGGACTGGAAAAGGTCAGTTTTCATTCCAATCCCAAAGAAAGGCAATGCTCAAACTACCACACAATTGCACTCATCTCACACGCTAGTAAAGTGATGCCTAAAATTCTCCAAGCCAGGCTTCAGCAATACGTGAACTGAGAACTTCCAGATGTTCAAGTTGGTTTTAGAAAAGGCAGAGGAACCAGAGAGCAAATTGTCAACATCCGCTGGATCATCAAAAAAGCAAGAGAGTTCCAGAAAAACATCTACCTCTGCTTTACTGACTATGCCAAAGCCTTTGACTGTGTGGATCACAATAAACTGTGGAAAATTCGGAAACAGATGGGCATACCAGACCACCTGACCTGCTTCTTGAGAAACCTGTATGCAGGTCAGGAAGCAACAGTTAGAACTGGACATGGAACAACAGATTGGTTCCAAATAGGAAAAGGAGTACATCAAGGCTGTATATTTTCACCCTGCTTATTTAACTTACATATGCAGAGTACATCATGAGAAACACTGGGCTGGAAAAAGCACAAACTGGAATCAAGATTGCTGGGAGAAATATCAATAACCTCAGATATGCAGATACTACCACCCTTATGGGAGAAAGTGAAGAAGAACTAAAGGGCCTCTTGATGAAAGTGAAAAAGGACAGTGAAAAAGTTGGCTTAAAACTCAACATTCAGAAAACTAAGATCATGGCATCTGGTCCCATCACTTCATGGCAAATAGATGGGGAAAGAGTGGAAACAGTGGCTGATTTTATTTTTCTGGCCTCCAAAATCACTGCAGATGGTGATTGCAGCAATGAAATTAAAAAACGCTTACTCCTTGGAAGGAAAGTTATGACCAACCTAGACAGCATATTAAAAAGCAGAGACATTACTTTGTCAACAAAGGTCCATCTAGTCAAGGCTATTGTTTTTCCAGTGGTCATGTATGGATGTGAGAGTTGGACTGTGAAGAAAGCTGAGCGCCAAAGAATTGGAGATTTTGAACTATGGTGTTGGAGAAAACTCGAGAGTCCCTTGGACTGCAAGGAGGTCCAACCAGTTCATCCTAAAGGAGATCAGTCCTTGGTGTTCACTGGAAGGACTGATGGTGAAGCTGGAATTCCAATACTTTGGCCACCTGATGCGAAGAGCTGACTCATTTGAAAAGACCCTGATGCTGGGAAAGATTGAGGGCAGGAGGAGAAGGGGACGACAGAGGATGAGATGGTTGGATGGCATCACCGACTCGATGGACAGGGTTTGGGTGGACTCCGGGAGTTGGTGATGGACAGGGAGGCCTGGCGTGCTGCGGTTCATGGGGTCACAAAGAGTTGGACATGACTGAGTGATTGAACTGAACACACTAGCAAAATAATACTCAAAATTCTCCAAGTGAGTCTTCAACAGTACGTGAACTGTGAATTTCCAGATGTTCAAGATGGATTTAGAAAAGGCAGAGGAACCAGAGATCAAACTGCCAACATCTGTTGGATCGTGGAAAAAACAAGAGAGTTCCAGAAGAACGTCTATTTCCGCTTTATTGACGATGCCAAAGCTTTTGACTGTGTGGATCACAATAAACTGTGGGAAATTCTGAAAGAGACAGGAATACCAGACCACGTTCCCTGCCTCCTGACAAATCTGTATGCAGGTCAAGAAGCAACAGTTAGAACTGGACATGGGACAACAGACTGGTTCCAAATTAGGAAAGGAGTACATCAAGGTTGTATACTGTCACCCTGCTTATTTAACTTATATGCAGAGCACATCATGTGAAATGCTGGGCTGGATGAAGCACAAGCTGGAATCAAGATATTTGCTGGGAGAAATATCAATAACCTCAGATATGCAGATGACACCACCCTTGTGGCAGAAGATGAAGAGGAACTAAAGAGCCCTTTAGATGAAAGTGGAAGAGGAGAGTGAAAAAGCTGGCTTAAAACTCAACATTCTAAAAAGGAAGATCATGGCATCTGGTCCCATCACTTCATGGCAAGTAGGTGGGGAAACAATGGAAACAGTGAGAGACTTTATTTTCTTGGGCTCCAAAATCACTACAGATGGTGACTGCAGTCATGAAGTTAAAAGATGTTTTGCTCCTTGGAAGAAAAGCTATGACAAAACTAGAGAGCATACTAAAAAGCACAGACGTTATTTTGCTGACCAAGGTCCGTCTAATCAAAGCTATGGTTTCTCCAGTAGTCAAGTATGGATGTGAGGGTCAACCCATAAAGAAAGCTGAGTGCTGAAGAATTGATGGTTTTGAACTGTAGTGTTGGAGAAGACTCTTGAGAGTCCCTTGGACTGCAAGGAGATCAAACATTCAATTCTAAAGGAAATCAGTCCTGAATATTCATTGGAAGGACTGATGTTGAAGCTGAAGCTCCAATACTTTGGCCACCTGGTGCAAAGAGTCGACACACTGAAAAAGACCTTGATACTGGGAAAGACTAAAGGCAGGAGGAGAAGGGGATGACAGAGGATGAGATGGTTGGATGGCATCACCGACTCAATGGACTTGAATTTGAGCAAATTCTGGGAGATGGTGAAGGACAGGGAAGCCTGGCGTGCTGCAGTCCATGGGATTGCAAAGGTCAGACGTGACTTAGGGAATTAACAAGGACAACACAACAGAGACACAATAAAGAGTAAGTATTGATTTTTTTAAAGTCTTTCTAAAGGCGCCACCCTTACAGAAAAAGAGAATCAAAGAAAACATAACAAAATTTTAAAAGCTGAGAAGCAGACCAGCAACTGGTAAATAATTTGACAGACCTGAGAAAATTTCATTCTCAGCTGCAAGTAGGCAACTCCAAAATACACTCTGTTTAAAATGAACAACTTGCTTAAACTGCTGAACAAGACACTTCTAGGAGTAAGGGTGAACACCAGCTAACAGTCCAAAGAAGGGATTAACGAGTCGGTCTTAAGAAGCAACTAGCAGATGACTAACAGGCTTATTCTTTGGAAATGGTGGGGGGGGGGGGGGGGGGGAAAGTAGCTGTGCCTGAATTGAAGGTAGGGGTATCTTACTGACAATAGAGGTAAAAACAATACATAATAAACTTTTGAAGTTCTCCCATTTTTCTCCCCTTTGCAACTCCCAGTGTGTTAATCACTCAGTCGTGTCCAACTCTTTGGGACCCCATGGACTATAACCTACCAGGCTCCTCTGTCCATGGATTTCTCTAGGCAAGAATACTGGTGTGGATTGCCATGCCCTTCTCCAGGAGATCCTCCTGGCCCAGGGAGTGAACCTGTATCTCCCACACTGCAGGCAGATTCTTTACAATCTGAGCCACAGGCGAGCCCCCCACCACCCACTCAACTCCCAGAGCAGCAGGCATATACCTCTAGGCAAGGGAACAGATAGCACGATCCTAAGAATCTACCAGCCAAAGAGAAAAGAACTAAAAGGGCTCAATGTGGGAGGCTTTTCAGGGAAATGGCACAGCCCCAACACCCCACCAGGAAATGATCAGGGATAGTTTTTAATCCGTGTTTTAGTGCCCGACTCTCACATGTGAGAAGACAGTCAGGAATCACCTCGTATTTCAGGCAAGCCCCTAAAATGAAAGACAGGGACTAGAATAAACAGAGAAATCAAGCTGTAGGAAAGGAAAATTATTAAGCAAGAAGAACACTTCAAAAGCAAACTATGTGTCATGCTCCCAGAGAGACGAGAAGGGGCAAGCTGAGAAATAGGAGAGAAGGATATTTGAATAAAAAACCCACAGAGTGTAAGAAAGCACTTTGGAAAGCAAAACCATGACGGCAGAAATGCAACACCACGCCCCAGGGGATAGAAGGTAAAGAAGCTTCTAGAGAGCAGAGCCAAAGGATGACAAAAGAGAGAACAGAAGAGAAAGTCATGATTACCAAGTGAGAAGAGCTCAAGAAAGGAAAAAGTAAAACAATAGAGAAGGAGGAAGTCAAAGACACAATTCAGGAAATGTCCCAGAGCCAAAATGTCCCAGACATGAGTGTTGAGGTCGCAGAGCTCACCAAGAACGAGCTCCATGAGGCCAAGCTCGATGGTGAGAGATGATTCCCTACTAACAGTGAATTTCCAGAACACAAGAGACAAAGACGAGAGGGCATAAGGGCCCAGAGTGGAAGGACAAGTTTTACAAAGGATAAAAAGTTAGAAACGGCATAGGATTTCTAAACAGCAGCAGTGTAAGCTAGAAAACAATAAAGAGCTATCTCCAACATCCTGAGAGGAATGATTTCCAACCTAGAATTATCTACAGATCCAAACCACATGAGAAATGCTAAGGACGTTTACAGACAAGCAACCTCTCAAAAACTTTATCTCCCACCCAAAGAAGAGAAGAAATCTAAGATGAGAAACATAGAGGTGCCAAGATATAGGGGATCCAACACAAAAGTGAGTGTGAGAAAATCCTTCATGACAACTAAAGTAGAAAAAACTCACAGGGCCATCATGGACAAATGGATAAACAAAGTGTAATGTGCCAATACAATGGGTCATTGTATGAAAGTGTGAAAGTGAAAGTCACTCAGTCATGTCTGACTCTTTGCAACCCCATGGACTACAGAATTCTCCAGGCCAGAATACTGGAGTGGGTAGCCTTTCCCTTCTCCAGGAAGTCTTCCCAACCCAGATATCGAACCCAGGTCTCCTGCATTGCAGGCAAATTCTTTACCAGCTGAGCCACAAGGGAAGCCCAATGGATTATTATTCAGCTTTAAAAAGGAAAGAAGTGTTGACCCATGTCACAATATGGTGGTACCTTGAAAACATGATGCTGAGTGAAAAAAGCCAGACACAGAGGCCTCATACTGTATGATATCATGAAATGCCCAGAGCAGGTACTGATCTCCAGAAGTTGGGAGGAAGGAGTGATGGGGAGTGATTGCTAACGAGTATTGGCTTTCTTTCTGGGGTGATAAAAATGTTCTAGAAAATGATGCTTGGACAATCTTGTGAATGAACCAAAAGCACTGACCTGTGCACTGAAAAGGGTGAATGGTACAACAGATGAATTACACTGCAATAAAGGAGGAGTGAACTGGAGAGTACAGATGCATGGAGGAGTCAGGCTTCTTCCAGCTAAAGGTCGGAGGACTTCCAGGAGAGACCATCTCAGGATGACACTGATGACTTCAGTGTTTGAAAATACTGAGATTTATATAACTGAGGGAGCATCTGGAGGTGAATTAGTGAAAAGTACACATAATACCAAAAAAATTTTAAAACTCAGAACAGTTAAGTATTAACTTTGAAGAAATGTAAAAGTTGTCCAAAAATACTGATCATGTATGTATCTATCTCATGGCTGAGCTGAAGAGTGAATTTTTAGAGTCATAATAATGTAATCATGGACCACTGATCGAACCAAAATGATTACATGACTGTGCTAGATTATATGACAACTGGAGGGTGTGTGTGTATGTCTGTGTGTATTCAAGTGGGTGTGTACACACATACTTCAAGGGTGTGAAGGACCAGATAATGCTACCCTTCATCTTCCACAATAAGAAATCAATAGACAGGAGGAGAAGGGGACGATAGAGGATGAGATGGTGGGAAGGCATCACCAGCTTGATGGACCTGAGTTTGAGCAAGCTCTCGGAGCTGGTGACCAACGGGCAAGCCTGGAGTGCTGAAGTCCATCCAGTCACGAAGAGTCGGACACGACTGAGCAACTGAACTGGACAACTTTAAAAAAAAATTAACAAGAAGCAATAGACAAATTATTCAGAGATATCAAGGTAACTACTGAAAGAATCAACTAAAAGCTTAAAGTAGGAATTTGCTGGTGGCACAGTGGCTAAGAATTCACCTGCCAATGCAGTGGACACAGGTTTGATCCCTGGTCCGGAAAGATTCAACATGTCTTAGAGCAACTAAACCCGCATGCCGTAACTACTGAAGCCTGTGGGCCTAGAGTCTGTGCTTGGCAACAAGAGAAGTCACTGCAATGAGAAGCTACAATGAAGAATAGCCCCCACTTGCTGCAACTAGAGAAAGCCTTGCCACAATGTAGACCCAGCAGAGACAAAAATAATTAATTAATTTTCTTAAAAAAGGTTTAAAGAGTTTGCTTGTGAGCAGTGGGAAATGGGGGAAGATGGTGGCTGGAAGCATTAGGTCTTTTATCGACAATGCTCATATTGTACAAAAACTCAATTCTCTGAAAAACTAAATTCAATTTTATTTGGTGAAAAAAATCTTTAATCTTCAAATAAAAAGCTGAATGCATTTCCTCTAAGATCAAGAATAAAATAAGGATTCCCACTCGCCACTTCTGTTCGGCATAGCATTGGAAGTCCTAGTCATGGTAATCAGACAAGAAAGAGAAATAAAAGGAATCCAAATTGGAAAGGAAGAAGTAACACTATCACTGTTTGCTGATGACATGACATTATATATAGAAAGTCCAGAAGATACCACTAAAAAACTACTAGAGTTCATTAATGAACTCAGTAAAGTTACAGAATACAAAAACAATATTCAGAAATCTACTTTATTTCTATACATTAATAATGAACTATAAAAAAAGATAAATGTAAAAAACAATTCCACTCACTGTCACATCAAAAAGAATAAAATACCTAGTAATAGATCTAGCCAAGGAGGTAAAAAACCTGTACTGAGAAAACTATAAAGCACCTACGGAAGAAACTGAAGACAACACAAAGAGGCAGAAAGATACACTGTGTCCATGGACCAGAAAAACTAGTATTGTTAAAATGACCATAACACCCAAGGCAGTCTACAGATTCAATGCAATCCCTATCAAAATACCAGTCTACAGATTCAATGCAATCCCTATCAAAATACCAATGTCATTCTTCACAGAACTAAAATACTTCTAAAAATTTGTATGGAAATACGAAAGGCCCCAAATAAACAAAACAACCCTGAGAAGGACCAGAGCTGGAGGCCTCACACTCCCTTGATTTCAGACAATACTACAAAGCTACAGCAATCAGAACAGTATGGCACTCACATAAAAAAGGAAAGCAGGAGCAACAGAACAGAAGAGAAAGCCCAGAAATAAACCCACACACTTTCGGTCAATTAATCTAAAGCAAAGGAGACAGGAATATACAATGGAAAAAAGATACTTTTTTCAACTAGTGATGCTGGGAAAACTGGACAGATACATGTATAAGAATGAAATTAGAACATTCTCTCATACCATGTACAAAAACAAACACAAAATGGATTAAAGAACTAAATATAAGACCAGAAACTACAAAACTCCTAAAAGAAAACATAGGCAGAACACTGTTCAACAAAAAGTGTAGCAATATTTTTTCGATGTTCCTAAGGCAAAGGAAGCAAAGCAAAAAATAAACAAATGGGATCTAATTAAAAACTTAAAAGCTTTTGCACAACAAAGGAAACCATCAGCTACAACAAAAAAGACAAGCTATCAAAAGGAGAACATATTTGCAAATAACATAACCAATTTGTTATTTGTATCAGGAATTCCCTGATAGCTCAGTTGGTAAAGAATCCACCTGCAATGCAGGAGACCCCAGTTCGATCCCTTGGTCAGGAAGATCTGCTGGAGAAGGGATAGGCTACCCACTCCAGTATTCTTGGGCTTCCCTTGTGGCTCAGCTGGTAAAGAATCCTCCTACAATGCAGAAGACCAGGGTTCAATTCCTGGGTTGGGAAAATCACCTGGAAAAGGGAAAGGCTAACCCACTCCAGTATTCTGGCCTGGAGAATTCCATGAACTGTATAGTACACATGGGCTCACAAAGAGTCAGACACGACTAAGCGACTTTCACATAACCAATAGGGGTTAATATCCAAAGTATGTACACAGCTCTCTACAGCTCAATATCTAAAAAACAAACAACCCAATTTTAAAATGGTCAGAAGACCTAAATAGACATTTTTCAAAAAAAGATATACAGATGGCAGACAGACACATGGAAAGATGCTCAACATTGCTAATCATCAGAGAAATGAAAATTAAAACCACAGTGCAGCCTCACCTCACCCCTATCAAAACAGCTAATCATCAAAAGGCCACAAACAATAAATGCTGGTGGGAAAGTAAAGTGGTGCAGCTTCTGCGGAAACAGTATGGAGGTTCCTCAAAAAGGTAAAAATAGAAATTACCATATGATCCAGCAATTCCACTCCTGGATATATATCCAAAGAAAATAAAAACACTAATTTGGAAAAAAAAAAAAAAAAAACATACACCCCAGTATTCATAGCAGCACATTATTTACAACAGCCAAGACATGGACACAGCCTAAGTGTCCATCAGCAGGTGAATGGAAGGAGACGTACCTCTACAGCTTACAGATTAATACTAGGAAAGTGAGGGGAGCTACCTCTCTACGGGCAAGGTCAACCTGTGGTGAGCTGCCAGAAGTCATTTGTCCCTTTAGCTGGAGTTTGTACAAGCATCACATCTGATCAGTGTGTTTTCAAGCCCAAAAGATTTCGTCTGCCACGGGAGCAAGAGAACATGCAGGTGTTCAAGGAAAGCAGCACAATAGAAGTGTGAGTAACGTCAAGTCATATGAGAGCCAAAAACGGCAGCTTACAGCACCGCTTCCTCCTCTCCGCACATCCTCCAGCAAACCAGTCACCTTGGAGAGGGTAACTGGGACTGAATCCTGCACGTCAAAGCTGAACAACAGATACACACCTCTGTGACTGACTGCACTTCACGCTTGTTGTTGCTGTTTTAAGATATCCGTTTCCTGAGAGTGATCTATTAGTCTGGGCACAGAAAGACAACTCAACGGCCCAGAAGGAAACAATCTGGGTCCAAAAGAGCTCACTCTGCATTCTAGAATAGAAGTCTTAAAAACACTGGCTAGCAATGCTGTCTCAAGCCTAAACTTTTTCATTAACAATCTTGGTCCATAGTTTGAGTTACTCTGACAGTGTTCAGAACTTGACCTTCTGCCCTGCTCAAGCGCTGCACAAAGAGGACAGAAAGAAACTCTGACCCACGTGTTTAGATATTTCAACCGTGGATGAGAAACTTAAGTTGTATAGTAGACTGGCTCCATCGGCAATTTAATTTCCGTGGTTTCAGATACCTGTGGTCAATTGTGGTCCAAAAATATTAAATGGAAAATTCCAGAAATAAACATTTCATTAAGTTTTAAATCACATATCATTCTGAGTAGCATGGTGAAATCTTGTACCATCCTGCCCTGCCTAGGACATGAACCATCTCTTTGTCCAGTGTATTCAATGCTATATATACAACCCTCCTATTAGTACAGGACAGAACAGCATATGTGGGATCTGTTACCCACAGTTTCAGACACCCACCGGGGGTCTTACAACATGGCCCCGGAGGATGGCAGCCGGGGTGGGGGGTGGGGTAAGGGACACAGTGTCGAAAAGGCCAAAACATAAGCCCAAAAGCAAAATGGAGTAAGGGCTGGATTTAATTTGCTAAACACAATTTGAAAGCTACATCCACACACAATGGGTCTTCATAAAAATAAAACAGTGATGTTGCTTCATCTTACTTGGCACTTTGGAGGTGACCAAGCATCTTCAGATGCGTCATTCACGGGAACCTCCATGCAGGACTCAGTCTGGTCAGCTGGGGCTGGTGCCAGAAGTGAAGCTATCTAGGTTATCCGTCTAGCACAGAATGCCTTGTAACCCAGGCGACCTACTTAACATCCACATTATTCACGAGAAGATCTACACTTTATTTACTTGTACAAACTCTGAGCAGTCAGCAGTTTTCTCCTCTATGTATTTCCTTGATGGCATAATTATCCAAGTTAGATTCCAAACGGAAAAAAATTGGCAAAAATAATAAGCCTTCTCTCCTTACACCCAGAGAGACACGGAAAGTGTGTCTGGTACAAACACATTCACTTTAAGTCAGAACTATTTTTCATGTTCTAGAAAAGCCGTGGGTTTGCTAGCAACACTAGCAGGTTATTTGCACTTAGAGAACACAACACACTTTTTCACCTCCTAGCAGCCTGCCAAGGTGTCTGTGATAAGCCACCTGAAATAAGCAGACGCTAAGCTGATCTCACTAGCAGGCAAGGCACCAGAGAACACACGGGGTTTTTTGCCTAAATTATTTTAAGCCAAACTTCGGCTACCACAGAGAGCAGCTTGGCAAACAGTTATGATAAGATTACTGTTTTCCTTTCAATTTGAACAATCTTAGCATGACCCCAGCTGCAAACAGTATGAGGTGTAGGCAGTGGAAGAGGATAAAAAACCACTTAAAATTCAGAGATGGTTCTCTTGAACATTCTTACGGACACGAGGAGGTGTGCCAGGTCCTGGGAAAGCGGGCCGGGTGTGGTGTGATGGGAACTGGGGACACCTGGAAGCTCCAAAGGAGAGCCACTCCTCCTGGGTATGGTGACAATGACCCTTACGAGGCAGCAGGGACCCACACCTATTCCAGCAAAGGAAGGAGTCTTCATAATATCAGCATCCACCATTCTGAGCGCTCGCCGCCGTGGCAAGGGGAGGGTACAGTGAACGAGACAGCCCATGCTCTGCCATCAGACAGACACCAAGTGCAAAGTCTGGTTCCACCACTCACCAGAGAGTGACCCTGGGCAAGTCCTTCCTTCACTCATTCAACAGCTAGCTACTTACGATTCATTACATGCCAGGCACTAGACACGCACGCACGCACAGTCTCTCAGTCACATCTGACTCTTTGAGATCCCACAGACCGTAGCCCGTCAGGCTCCTCTGTCCATGGGATTATCCCGGCAAGAATATTGGAGTGGGTTGCCATTTCCTCCTCCGGGGGATCTTTCTAACCCAGGGATCAAACCCATGTCTCCTGTGTCTCCTGCATTGGCAGGCACATTCTTTACCACTGAGCCACCAGGGAAGCCCTTTCATAATAACCCTTGCTTTTGTTGTTCAGTTGCTAAGTCGTGTCTGACTCTTTGTGACCCCGTGGACTGCAGGACGCCAGGCCTCCCTGTCCTTCATTATCTCCTGGAGTTTGCTCAAACTCATGGGCACTGAGTTGGTGATTCTATCTAACCGTCTCATCCTCGGCCACCCCCCTTCTCCTTTTGCCTTCAATCTTCCCAAGCATCAGGGTCTTTTCCAAAACAGTCACAGGATGAAACACCATAAAGCAGGCAAAGCACTCAATTCATGCGCAGCCAGGGGTCTGGATGCGGTTACCACTGGGGTCATCCTTCAACCCCTTCTGTCTTGCCATGCACACTGCTGAGCACGTTACTATATATATTACCTACTGCTCTCACAGTGAACATACATGGCAGATGTTATTAACCCCAGAAAAATGAGTTTCCAAGGCGTTATGGGATGAGCCCAAGGTCAGACAGGTACCAAAGGGCAGGTTCAGGATGAAACCCAAGCCTCCGTTCCTTCCCCCACATGCTCCTGCCCCAGCTTCGATGGCAGCAGAGTAACTAGAGGGGACACACCCAGTCTCTGGCTCAGACCTTGGTTCAGCAGGCGTTTGTGAGCCCAGAAAGCCAAGGGCAGGCTGGGGTCAGGGGAGGTGGTTCCTCTCCATGACCCACGGTTACAGCACGGCTCCAGTATCCCAGCACCAGGTGTCACCAGGGCAGCAAGGCTCCGGCATCTCTCAGGACAGCTTCTCTTGGGAGCTTTCTGAGTTATCACTGAACGTGTTCAGGCTTTTCAGGGATGAGGCAACATATGAACTCAGGCTGCTAGTCAGCCCGTTTCAACCTTGGGGAAGGGAGTACTTGCCCCCTAAACTGAGAAATCTCTGATTCAACCCGGAGTTTCCCTGAGAAGCCAAGCCACAGTACTTGAGGGGAAAGGCGGCGAAACAGACAAGAGATCCTGGCATTAAAAAGGAATAGCTGCTCCCGACTGGAGTGAGAGAAGCTTCCGCCTCCATGCCGGGGTCTCAGGCTGCACCGCAGAACATCTACAGGCAGCAGGAAAGGGGGAAAGCTACTGCTTATGGAGCCTGATGAGCAAATGATTTCTATCATATTGTACATGGCCTGAACCACCACTATGCAGGATCTCCCGCACAGCACTGAGGAAGTGGGGGTGTGGCTTCTTTTACAACACAGCAATCAAGGTACTTGGTACTGCAAACCACCGTCTGCCTGACTTCAAATCCCCATCTGCCTGACTTCAAATCCCCAAGCTCTCCCAGACTCACCACACTACCTCCCTACGTCCTGAGTCCACTGGCCACCGTGTCACTAACTTCCACCTGACAGACTTCCCAGACCAAGTGCTGAAACCCCAGAGGACGCCTGCCTCCTTGAATGCATCAAACACACACACACAGACACACACACGCATGTGTGTGTATTTGGTTGCCTGCTCATGGGTAACTATACATTTCAAACTCTCCAGAAAGTTGAAACCTTATTTTCCAAAAGCCTGATACAAACCTAGTCACCTCACAGATGGATGATTCTCTGGTTAGAAACAGGGACACGTGATAGCCAAGCCAAGAAATTGATACCTAAACAACATCCTAGCACGTGACATCTACACCAACTTCATGGACCCAGCGGGTGCATACTCATCTGTATTCTTCAAGAACAGGACCAGGAACTATGAGATCAAGGGGGATACTATTTCTAATAGACGAGTAATTATACAGTATGAGAAGGCTTCCCTTGGGGATCAGACAGCAAAGAATCTGCCTGCAATGCAGGAGACCCAGGTTCAATCCCTGGGTCAGGAAGATCCCCTGGAAAAGGGAATGGCTACCCACTCCAGTATTCTTGCCTGGAGAATTTCATGGACAGAGGAACCTGGCAGGCTTCCTGCTTCCAAACAGTCCATGGGGTCACAAAGAGATGGACAACTGAGCAACAAACACCAGAAGTACAGAAGTGTGGGCAGAGACACAAGTGTGTCCCTGGGTTCAAACCTTGGCTTTGTCACTAGGCAGAGTGAAATTGCAGGCACATGACTTCATGGCTCTGAGCCTCAGTTTCCTCATCTGTAAAAGGGGATAATACCTCTTGCGAGGACTAAACAGAAAAATATGTTACTTTATATCTGCGCTTCATGCAGTGAAGATATGATAATTTTTAAATATTTATTTATTTATTTAACTACACCAAGTCTTAGTTGTGACATGTGGGATCTTTAGCTGTAGCATGCAGGATGTGGTTGCCTGAGCAGGCCTCTGCTTTGCGAGTGTGGAGTCCCGGCCACTGGACCACCACAGAAGTCCCTAGGATAGTTTTTTCAAGGCAAATATAAAGTGAGATCCTGCCTTTTTTTTCAAATCAGAAAGTCTGTTCACTAGAAGTTTCCATCTCCTACAGGTCTTGCCAGAGAAATCTGCTCACCTGTTTAGATGTTGCATCTCTCTTGTGAGGGATCATCTAAATATATAACGCATGCACAAGGACAGCTGGGAGTGACTGCTGCCTAAAACCAGAACTGTCATCACGCCCATCACCAAGCACGTTTCCACCTGCCCGTGCGATGCAGTCCAGCAGAGGCTTTGATGGAAACTGGAGAATTGTGTTCTTCCCCTTAAGTGAAAAGTCTCAGAGTGAGAACCACTCTGTTGCTGGGATAAAACAGGCAGCGAGGCATGCCAGATGGAGCGATTTCTTTGCCATGATCTAAGTGGTGCAAAAGCGTTTGCTGAACAGAGCTCTGGACCTGACCACACTCTGTGGACCCACGAGGGCCAGCTTGTCAACAGAGATGCAAGATGACATGGACGGTTCTGAATGCTATTTGTAAAACTGTTCGTTTCAAAACGCAGATCTGTCTAGGTGCCAGAATTCCACTAGTAGCAGATATGTGTGTGATGCGGTTCCATTTTCGCAGAAGGGAGGCAGAAGGTGGGGAAGGGGAGGGAGGGAGGGGAGGGAGGGGGAGGAGGACGATCTGGATGTGAACCTGGTTGTCTGAGCAAGGACACAGGGCCAACCCGAGCTGCTAACCCTGGTCATCTGGGTATGGAGAGCCATGGATGGCAATCAGAGTTTTCCCTCAAAACCTCTGAATCATTTTATTCAGAACAAGCATGTGTGACTTCCGCGGTTCATCCCTACAGCAGTAGTGCCATGCTTATCAAAGGCAGGAACTTGTTTGTCTGTAAGCTCCGGTTTATGGGCATCAAATCTTCCTTGGGAAATCACCGTATGACCTGCCTTTAAAAAGAGCCTCCTGAAATTTCAAAAGGCCACATGGAAGATTTCTCTGGACTGCCTTGGTGCTAGGACTCTGCACCATCCCCCAGGCAGATATGGTACACTTTTTTTTCCCCATTTATTTTTATTAGTTGGAGGCTAATTACTTCACAATATTGTAGTGGTTTTTGCCATACATTGCCATGAATTAGCCATGGATTTACATGTATTCCCCACCCTGATCCCCCGTCCCACCTCCCTCTCCACCCGATCCCTCTGCGTCTTCCCAGTGCACCAATTATACAGAGTGAAGTAAGCCAGCAAGATAAAGACCAATACCGTACACTTTTTCAAAAAAGGAAATGAGCTGGGACTTCCCTGGTGGCCCAATGGTTAGGACTCTGCGCTTTCACTGCCGTGGCCAGGGTTCAGCCCTGGCTGGGAACTAAGATCCCACAAGCCAAGCGGCATGGCCAGAAAGGAAGGAAGAACGTGTGTCCACAGACTGAGAGGGACCCAGGGCAACCATGGAGGATTCAGAGAGAAAACAGAGGAAGCTACCAGCAGAGGCCCGGCACAGAGAACACGCTGTGTATGTGGTCGTGGTGATGGGGGATGTCAGAGTAATTAACGAACATCAGATGGTGACTTGGACCATCTACCCAGACTGCTGCTGTTTGGTAGCTAAGTCATGTTCAACTCTTCTGTGACCCCATGGACTGTGGCCCGCCAGGCTCCTCTGTCCATGGGATTTCCCAGGCAAGAATACTGGAGTGGGTTGCCATTTCCTCCTCCACGGAGTCTTCCTGACACAGGTACCGAACCTGGGTCTCCTACATTGGCAGGTGGGTTCTTTACCACTGAGTCAAGCTCCCTCCTGTTTCTCCAAACCCACAAAAAGTCCAGAATCCAATGAGGCCCATTTTAGATTCTCAATACTTCCTGGGTGGCTGACCGATACCTCTCAGAACGGAATGTACCAATGTACCAAGAACATCAGTCAGCCACTCTTACTGGAGCTGCCGTTGAGCCACTGAGGCACATTTTCTAGCATAGTTCTCAGACCCTGTGGCTATGTCTCCTCTTTGTCTCTTCCACAAGTTTACCTTTCTCAAATTATAAAAGTAACACATGTTCACTGCAGGAAAAATAATCCATCTTAGTATGTTCAAGCTGCTGTCATACCAGACCACTGAAATCAAGGGACATTAACTGGGTATAAATCTCAACCCAGCCAACAAGTTATAGGATAATCCATTATATTTCTAGACTCTCATATAGAATATGGCTCACACTCTTGCTAAGGGGTGTACACACCACCTCTCAGTTGGCCCATACAACTATTCAGGGATTTGGGGAAGGGCCAAGAGGATGAGTCAATAATAACAATGATTAATATTTACCAGATGCTTGCTAAGAGCTCACCTGGCGGTAAGCACTTCACATGCAGTGACACATAGCATCCTTTGCATTCTGAGGCTGCGATCTGAACCATGATGCCATATCTCTGCCTACGAGCTCCAACATGGGAGTTCTGGGCTGGCAGAGACGGATGGGAACCTTGATTCCAGAGGGAGAGCCTGAGGAAGCCTCAGACAGACTGGGTTTGCTCCTCTCTGGGAGGTTGGTATTTTTCCCCCCATGTGATACCACATCCCAGAAGAAAACACCACAAGTGAGGAAACCTTGATATTGTGGATGTGACTACTTATTTTCTTTCCCCCGTTTCATTAAAAATTCAAAATCAATCCATGAGCATAAGTTTGTAGTTTTAAAAGATTCAACCCATAAGAACTGAAGATATACAAAAAAACTGGTATTCAATGGTTCCAAAGGCAAAAGCAACCCAAGTGTCCAGGGATGTAGGAATGAATGAACACTATCTGATCTGTACATAATATACAGTCATCTGGCCTTGAAAAGCGAGAAATCCTGATCCGTGGAACAATACGGATGAACCTTGACACTATGCTAAGCGAAGTAATTCTGTCACAAAAGGACAAACACTGCATGAATCCACTTATAAGAAGTACTTGATTAGTCAAGTTTAGTCAAATTCATAGAGCTGGGAAGTAGAATGGTGGCTGCCAGGGACTGAGGGGAGGGAGAATCAGGGACGGATTGTCTAACGATGCAGAGTTTCAGTTTAGTAAGATGGAGACAGCTCTGGGGACAGATGGTGGCGATGGTCACACAGCAGTATGAATGGACTTACTACCACCAGATTGTACCTTTCAAAACAGTTAAGATGGCCAGTTACATGTTATGTCACCACAATTTAAAATATTTAAATATTTTTAAAAGAATGAAATGCTGACAGACGCCACAAAGTGGATGAATCTTGAGAACATGACACAAAGTAAAAGAACCCAGACACAAAAGGACACATACACTGTGACTCCATCTACACGGAATGTCAAAAGAGGCAAATCAATAGAAACAGAAGTAATTTCATAGCTGCTGCGGACTGGGGGAGAAGAGGGTGGGAGTGACTGTTCGTGGGTTCAGGGTTTCCTTTCAGGGTGATAAAAATGAAGCGATAAAGTGGTAATGGTTACACAACTTGGTGAATACAGTAAAAAGCACTGAACTGTGCACTTAAAACAGGTGAACTGTACGGTATGCAAATTATATCTCAATAAAAAATGCAAATGCCTAAGTATTGAGTGGAGAAAGAGCAAGGCTGCGATGACCTAGAGGGGTGGGAGGGAGGCTGGAGAGGGAGGGGATATGTGCATACTTAACTAACACAACACTGTAAAGCAATTATCCTCCAGTTAAAAAACTATCCTACAATAAACCGTAATGGAAAAGAATATTTAAAAAAAAGAATGCAAAACTTTCAAATATATATATGCACAGCAAAGAATCACTTTGGATTGATAAACAGGAATTAACAACATTGCAAATCAACTATACCTCAACAGAAAATTTTTTAAAAAGTGCAGGGCACCCTCTACCAGGGCTCACCTTTCCTCCCCCAATCCCGTTCCTCCCACTACTATCCCAGGATTATTCTTCCAGGCGTGTAGAGAGGCACACACACTCTGATGCTCTCTTACAAGTTTTGATCTTTATAAACCACAAGCGGCACACAGGGTAGAGTTACCTTTCCCTCCACAACCAGCAAGGGCAACCATGCCCCAAGGCACAGACAAAGCAGCCTCTCTCTTTACAGCGGCTGCATTTCCGCAAGGAACCACAATCTATCCCACCCTTCTTTTACTGATCCCCCATTTGAATAACACCGTCTCCGCAGCCTCCTAGCCATCTCACTGTGCAGGTGTATAAAGCTTTCTTTGCGATGGAGTCCTTGAGATGGACCTGCCGGGTCGAAGCCAGTTTCAATTCTGAGAGCTGCAGGGTGCAGTTTCAATTCTGAGAGCTGATGCACGCTCCCTACCCCCAGATTCTCACAGAGTGTCCCGTAACCTTGAACAATGGCCTCACTTCTATCAGCCTCAGCACCCTCACTGATGGGGCCCGCAGAGGACTTTCCAGTCAATTCTGGTTTGAATATTCACTGTCTAAACCCTAAACTCCAGAGGAAGCATGACAAAGGCACTGCAGGACTGGAGTGAGTGTGTGGACAGATAGCAAGAGGCGGACACGCACTCAGTCCTTGGGTCTCCAGGACCCTCGGGCTACAGGGCAGGGACATCCCCACCCCTGCTGTGAGGGACAGGAGACTGGGCTCTGCAGGACGGTTCATCCAGCCCTCAGGCAACACCAGCAAGTACTTAAGGACCCTCCCCACTGGAAGCCCAAAGGACAAAGCCAGTGGAGGAACGCCACACTGTAGAGCAAAAAAGAGGATTGTATCAGAACGGGTTTTGGGGTAAAAAAAAAAAAAAGCTCACACAGTTAATGTTGAAAATTTGAAATCTTTCCCTGCTCCAGAGACCCACCAGAGAGCAATGTCAAGGGATACCCAGAACACAGGCAGGAAAAGAAAAGCCATCATCTCTGAGACTCAAGGTCACGGGGAAGCCTAATGTTTCCAGGGGTAAGAAAAGACTGCTTTAGAAAAGAAATCATGTTGAAAGCTCACATCTCCAAAGAATGCCACAGGGTCAGGTCATGATACATAGAAAAAAGGGATCACGGAGAAGCCTCAACCTGGCAGCTGCCTCCTAGGGGGACAGAAAAACAAGAAAAGCGGCAGCTGGGGGAGAGGAGCAAAGGTCAGAGTGGCTGCATTCGTGAGGCGGGGGCAGAAGGCTGTAGACACGGGGACATGGAGCAGGGGCTCGGGGGCGTGGTGGCGACCCAGGCACAGAGGTCCATTAGGTCGGCGTGGCTCTAAGGAAGGGCTGTAGGCCTCCCCTCTTCAGAATGACTTGGAGAGGGATGGGGTGGGAGTGAGAAGATGTCAATAGCAGGTTCCCCGGCCTCGACTCCCAGCAAATCGCTACAGTGAGTCTGAGGAAAGGGCCGGGAATCTGCATTTTTAGTAAACACTGGCTTGATTTCAATGCACAAGCTATGTTTGAGAACCAAAGCATGAAACAGTGAGAGGATGTCTTACACAGACTAGGAGATGGGAGAACAGCTCCACCCGAGGTTTCTTCCCCCAGGGCTGGGCCCATCTTGCTCCTCAGGGCTCCCAGCATAATTCGGGCTTGTCAGAACAGCGGGGGGCGGGGGGGGTGGCCAGAAAGTGCGAGGACCCCACACCAGCCAGCCAGCCCACCAGTGAGTCCAAACTGACTCCTCCCCAAAGACAGGGCCAAAGGACTTGGCGGCCCAGCCACAACCACGTGGTATTCTGAGCACCTGGAAGCTGAGTGTTTCTCTCCCACATGACAAAGAGACCCTGACGTTTCTGGAACAACATGCTAATAAATGACAGGCCAGAGGCCACTTCAAAAGGCCCACAGAGATGTTCTGCAGCTCTGACAACTTCCCAAAAAAAAACCTAAATTATTTCTAAGAGCCCAAAGCAAAAAAGATCTGGAAGGAGGAAGCAGAGGACAGGAGAGACAGGAGAGGAGGAACCCGGGGGAAGGAACTGGAACGTTCCAAGCCGCAGGGCTGAATCCACCTCTCCATCTCTGCGCTGATGGGATGGCTTTGGTCCGCTTAAGGAAGTCGCTTTGTACTTGACTATTACAGTCAGATGATGACACAAGACAGAAGTCCTCCTCCTGCTGAGATTCAAGGAAATTTCCCAGGGGAGACTGGAGGTCCTCGAGGGTGTCTGACTGTATATTAGATAAAAAAATAACCACTCTTTCCACACTTGGCACCTCTGACTGGGGAGACATCAAATTCGGTAACTGACTCCTAACTCTTTACAAGTCCCATGAGACAAGGGCAGATGGAAAGCATTTCTTCCCCTAAGCTAATAAGATGGAGAGACAAAGAAATCATAAAACAATATGAAATATATGTTGGTCTTTGAGCCAGTTCCTGACACAGGGCTCCTAAAAGCCTTGTAATCTCCTGAGTGAAAGGCGTGCTGGGAGCGGCTTTCGTTCTTTTTAAATCACTCTGGTTTCTGTGTGAAGAATGGGCTACAAAGGAGCAAAATCAGAAGAGAGGAGACCAGATAGGAGTTACTGGAAAGGTCCAAGCAAGAGACAGTGGTGCCTGACCCAGGCCGGCCACAGTGAGATGGTCAGAAATGGTCCATCCATCACCTTGGGAAGAACCTCAGAGCCAAAAGGACTTCCTGGTGGGCTGAACATGGGAGTCAAGGTATCCAGAGAAACAGGATGATGCCGAGATGTCTGGTTTGAGCAGTCAGCTGGCGGCATTGCCTGAGATTGGGGGGTGGTAAGGATGGCTCCCTCCCTCAAATGTCCAGGCCCTAATTCCCAGAAGCTATAAAAATATTACCTTTAGATAGAAAAAGGGATTGTGTAGACGGGATTAGGCCTTGAGGGGGGAGATGATTTTGGATTGCCTGAGTGTGACCAATCCTATCACATGAGCCCTTAAAAGCAGAGAATTTCTCTGGCTGGAAGCCCAGGAGAGAGGGAACAGAAGAGGAAGACAGGAGAGACGCAACAAAGGGAAGTCAGAGTCCAAGCGTGAGAAGAACCTAACCTGCCACTGCTGCTTCTGAGATGCAGAGCCATGTGCAGAAGAGCAGATAAGAGCCACAGGCAACCCCTGCCGAGAGCCAGCAAAGAAATGAAGACCTTGGCTCTACAAGTCACTGCAACTGAATTCTTTAGCACCTGAGTGAGCAAGGAAATGGGATTCTCCCCTAGGGCTTCCAGTAAGAACACAATCCTGCCAAAATCCAGAGAGGTCCATGGCTTCCAGACCCGAAAGATAATTTGTGTGGTTTCCAAGCAACTAAGGTTCTGACCGCCTGTTACTGTAGGGAGAAGGAACTTAGACAACCAAGAGGCCTCAGGGGGAGATGGGAGGTCTAGGAGGAAGGACAAGCATTACCTTTCAGCTTCCATAAACCCAAGAGGGGCAGGCAAGGCAGCAGCTGACGATGCACAACGAGAGCTAGTGTGGAGGTCAGCGGTCACACCTGCCTCTCCCATGGCGACCCCCAGCAGATGCAAGTCCCACATACACCAGGAATTACATAAGTCAGACAGAAGCACAGTATCTGGTGCTCCATGAACAACTGTTGAATGAATGATTGTTCTCTCTTAAAATAAAAAAAAAAAAAAAAAGCTTCACTCAGGACTTCCGTGGTGGTCCGGTGGCTAAGACTCGGTGCTCTCAATGCAGGGGGCCCTGGTTCGATTCCCGGTCAGGGAACTAGATCCCACATGTCTCAACTAAAGATTCCACCTGCCACAACGAAGACCCAGCGCAGTCAAACAAATAAACAAAGGCAAGTGTCATCCACATCCCTGACATTCACTGCCAAGTTTCCTCCCTCTCCTTTGCACTCATCCTCCTCGAGAGAGCTGTCTACACTTCAGGCTCAGTTGTATCTGACTCTCTGTGACCCCATAGACTGTAGTCCACCAGGATCCTCCATCCATGGGATTCTCCAGGCAAGAATACTGGAATGGGTTGCCATTTCCTCCTCCAAGGGACCTTTCTGACCCAGGGATCAAACCCGCATCTCCTGCATAGCAGGGTCACATGTGGTGATGGTCATCCATCTCCCCCAGCTGGACTGTAACTCCACAAGGGCAGGAATCCTTGTTCTGTTCTCTGTTTACACAAATGCCCAGAAGGGTGCCTGGCCCATGAGAAACACTTAATGAATATTCATTAAAATAACGAATGAACAGATGAACGAACGAATAACAACGAGCAGGCGAGGGCCCAATTACCAGGGGATACGGCCTGGACGACTGTGCCCCTCCACCTTTGTTTCTCATCTCCAGATCTGCCCAGCACATGGTAGGGAGTAGAGGACATCTGCTGAGTGAGCAAAAAAGGGCCAGTCCTCTGGGATCACTGGGCCCCCAGAGATGACTCAGAGGCCCAGATACCACCGGCTCCTCCAACTGGGCCTGAACGCTCCTCCAACCAACCAGTGACCCCTCGCCCACCCCAATCCTGGGCTGGCAGGCAGATCATGAAAAAGATGGCTTGAGATGAGGAGTAAAACCTGTTAAGCTGGTGCTCAAGTGGATCTGATGCACAATTAGACAGCTGGAAGAGGCAGCTGCTCCCTCGCTGCGGGCACTGCGCCACTTGGAGAGGCAGCTGGTGGCCCACTGAGGCTTTGCATGGCGGGTCACCCAGAGCCCCTCAAAGGGCTGCCGCCTTTTAGGGGTGTGAACAAGGGGTGGAGCTTCCCGAGATGCGAGCTGCCAGAAGCAGGAGGAGGCGGTCCTAAGGCAGGTGTGAGGAGGGCACCACACCACACAGATCCTGAGGACAGCCTGAGGCCCAAAAGGGCAGGGCCCTGGAGGCCAGAAAGGGACCCTCAGGGAGCTCAGAGAAGGAGCAGCGGGCAGCCCTCTGTTGTGCCATTTTCCCCAGCATCCCAAGTCTCCGTAAGAATCAGACTCTCCCAGGTCAGTGGTCTGTGCCCCCAACTAGGCTGGCTATGAGTGATGTTGACTGCTCCTGGAAGAGAATGAAATCACGGGTCCTATCGCCGGATGTACACAGGGCTCTCTCAGAAAATCCTTGCTTACCTTTCTACACTGAACTCCGACGTCACCCCCTCCAGGAAGTCTGCCCTGAGTTACCTTGACAGCCCATCTCTCTGCCCTCCCCACCTCACACGTACTACAACTGGGCCAGTGACCACCCAGCGCTTCACCCGTCTGTGCACAGTGCTGTCTGCTTTCCATCTCCGGCACAAGAGTGACTGTGTACAGAATGGACATAAATAATAATCTCTTCCCAAAACACAACCCAGGGATGTGCGTCAGGTCCCACACTGTTCCTTCAAGACCCTGCACCCAAGGACACAAGTAAGCAGAAACAGTGCACACACAACACACCCAGGGATGAAACTAGCCTGAAATTAGCCCACTGGCCCCGGCACACGTGCACATCAGGCCGGCTCTTGGCCAACTGACATCTACTTTCACTCCTCCTGGAAACCCTCTTCTCTCTGCCAGGCTCTTCCAGCTGGAGGACCAACTGGCCACCTGCCCAGACTCCACCTGGGGCTCTCTGTTCTGGGGCTCCCACTGATATCTCGTCCTCGGGGACCCCACACCTCCCCAGCCTGACAAGTGGCAAACCACCAGTCCATCTCTCCACAGGAGCGGGGCAGACGTCCCCACCATAATTCTTTCAGGACCCCCATCAACCACACTTTCCTCTCGCTTCTGGGCTTTTGCACACGCCCATGTCAGGGGTGATATTCCACACAGGATGGCCTCTTGATGGTGCGATGTTGAAGCAGAAACCTGGAGGAGAAAGGAAGCTATACAAAGGTCCGAAAGGAGAACATTCCAGGCCACAGAAACAGCAAGAGCAAGGGGCCTGAGACCGAGCCTCGCCAGAGAGGAAGGAGGGGAGGTGTCTGGACACGATGGTGGTGGGAGACAGGAAAAAGGAGGGCAGGGCCAGACTGTGTGGGGTCTGGGGGCCCACCCTCAGGGCCTGACCATCTTCAGGATGAAGGGAAGCCTGAGAGACAGGGTCTGGGGAGCAACAGACTTGATGTCTCTTCCCGAAGCATCATCCTGACAGTGGAGAAGGGGCAGGCCGGCGAGAGAGGAAGCAGGGAGAAGGACGCATATGACGATGACTTGGACTGGGAGGTGACAGGGTGGAGAGACGCTCGCCTTAGCCATGTTTCCATGGTAACCCCTCGATGGTCAACACCACCCAGAGACGGACCTGCCTTTCCTGGGATGAAACTGAGATTGACTGCCATTCTTGTATAACTTCAGGGCTGGAACAGGAAACGTACATGGCTGCCACACAGCTGGTTTCCTTTGTTAAGACTCGCTTCGGTAGCACCCCTTGAGCGTGCCATGTAAGGAACCCAACGGAAAGAAAAGCAACCCTAGTCTGGAGACTGCCTGAAAGTGGGACTTTTCAACCTTGACTGAGACTGAAAATAAACTACACGACACCGTAATGCCCTGCTGGGTGACGCCACCACCGAACGCAGGCCCCATCTTGCATTCTGTAAACGGCACACAGGCCTGACAGCTCTCTGGGAGGAAACACTGCACCTGCGTCAATCCGGGGTCACCCACTCCTTTCTCAACACAAGTCACAGCTCATTGCGGGTACGCATTCATTTACTTCACGTGGAAGAGGAGCTGCTCTAAGCTGGAAGAGACTTATTTTTACCCACAGAATCATTTTCAGGGAAAAGCAAAAGGAAACAGACTATGCAGGTCAGAGGAAAACTAAGTACAGGCAGGAAGACTGATGAATGAATACAGTCTGATAAGAAAGAATTCTACCAAAAAATTCAAGATGTGTGCTCCTCGTCCTGTCCATTTTATTTCCCATGCCTCTCCTGGTTCCTGCTTCCTCTGATCTTCTTTTAATTCCCATCCTCTCCACCCTACGTACCCACCACCACGCCAGGCTGAGTGACTGCTGAGTGGCCAGCGGGTCACCCCCCAGAGGCCTCTGTTCCATCAATTCTCTCTCCATAGTGCAGGGAATGTGATAAATTTAAAATGCAGCTCTGATCTTGTCTGTCTTCTATTCACAACTCTTCAAAGACTTTCCATTTTTCTTAGAATAAAGATCAAACTCTTTGCTGCAGCCATGAGGCCCTTGGTGCTCTGGGCTCCATGACAGTCCCCTCGAGCTCCAAGCTCCAACGACACCAGGCTCTCCTCAGCCCCCCTAACTCCTTGCTCCCCTCCTTCCTCAGGCCTTAAGCCTGGTGGGGAAATGCAAACACCCTCCTCCTTTCAGATCTGAGCTCCACCATCTCCTCCTCAGAGAAGCCGTCTCTGACCCGTACAAATGCCCAACCCCCAGGCCTGAGCAGATATACTGAAGCTGCTACTTTGAACAGAGACTGCTGGGCCTGGAGTCCTTGTTCTCAACAGACCACAAACCGGGCCTTCTGTGCGGGTCACACATAAAAGCTACTCTCTGACTCCAGGACGTAATCATTAATGATCAAGCTTAGTGCTGTTTTGGATCCAGACTCATCTCAACTGTGACCCACCCAAAAAGGAGGAGGGATTATTAGCTGCAAATGCTGTTAGTTCTGCCTCCCACCCACCAGCATCATTTCTCTTCCTCAGATCATCCAAACTCCTATGTTAAAATCTCTGCAAGCTAGATGTTCTCAGAAGCATGAAGAGATGTGCCCATCTCTTTAGTAAGGGTATCACCTTAACTCACTGATAACTGAACTTATTTCAACGTATATATGTGTGTGTGTGTGTGCACACACGTGTGTGTATAAAGTATACGTATTAATATAATACACAGACTCCAAGAAGAAAGATGACAAAGTCCACGCATGTAGATATGCTCTGGGTCATCATTAGTGTTTTACAAGGAAAGCAATAACAAAATAAAAACCTACCAGTTAACATGTATGGCATGCTTATTACTACATACCAGGCACCGTGTTAGTTACCTTTAGTTACCTTTCTTAATCTATAAGAAAAAAAGCTCTACAAAGTAAACATTGTTAATACCCCTAATTCCACAGGTAAGAAAAAGGAGGCTTAAGGGAATTACTAACCCAAGGTCAAAAGGCTGGTTAATCCAAACATGTAACACTTCCACTGTCAATCAAGCCATCCAGCTCCTGCAGCAGAAACTCTGCATGCCCCCACCTGCCTCAGCTCTCCAAAACACACCATCAACCACAAAACCCTACACCAGAGCAGCCGGCACAAGTGTGTGCCTAGTCCAAGAAACAGGTGACACTTTGGGAGCGAAGTACATTTGTTTCAGAATTCATCAACCAAGACCTGTAGTACTGCCATAAATTGGGGGTGGGCTGAGGGGTAAGTGTGGGCAGAGACACAATAAATGTCAGCCTCAGGGTTTAACTGGGTCAAGAAGGAAATTTTAAAAAGAACAAAACTAAATGTACTTAAGGACTACACTCTTACACAGGTTTAAGAGAACTCTTCCCTTAAACACAGCTAGAAGAGGCAGCATCTCTCATGCTAGAGGAGACTTAAGAAGGTGTCAGCGTGAAGCAATACCCGAACAGACGATAAAAACTGGAAGTAATCCTAACGAGAGTCACGTGTGTTGGGCAGTTTCTAGGGCTGTCCTACTAAGTGCCTGCCATGCACGGTCACAGCACCATCACAGACCTGTACATATCCCGGCAACCACACTGCCCAAGGTGAAACTGAGCCTGTACCACGTCACACGACTCGCCCACAGGCACGCAGTGAGTAAGGAGCCAGGCCAGGATTCTGCCATGAGACGGACCGACGCCAGGGCCAAGGCACTCAGCCAGCACGTGATGGATCCAGCGAAAGAGGGAGACATCATTTCTCAATAGGTTTACCACTTAGCAATTCACGTAAGTGGGGGGAAATCGATGTTTTCCATTATTATAAGGAAAACATGCCCTTTCAGACTTGTTTTTAAAGCGGTGCTATTACCACTTAGGGTAGGCCCTACAGTGAGACCTCCTTGAACAAACATTATAATTAGATCTGCTAATAAGTTGCCACAACAACTCTGGAAGTAGAAAGGTGACTGTTCCTTTGAGAACACAAAACTGTAGTTTCAAATTAAGTAACAGTAGCAAATGGTGAGAAGTGTGACTCTGGGAGCGACACACATCTGCGGTTGAACATTAACCCACAAGCCTCCCGTTAACCCACTCGCATCAGCTCTACGGCCCTAGCTCCTCAGGGAAGGAAATCACCTTCCATGGAGATCATACAGGGCCCAGGTCAGTACTGAGGGGAGCTTTGCTTCTAGGAAGCACAAGAAACTCTCCACTGAACACACGTCATTTGTTCACTTAGATGAAGGAAAAAACAGAATTCTCTCCACTCTCAGAATTCTAGACCTCACTGTATCCCTCTGAGGGGACAAGAATACTAACCAGGATCCAGTTACCCAACAACCCCATGTCCCACAACAGCCTCTGCCCGATATATTCTCTTTTTCTTTTATTTTTCTACTTTTTAAAAATTTTTTACATTATAAAACTATGATAAGATATTTACAGGAGACTTGGAAGATAACAAAACAAAATTACATATAGTTCTACTATCCCTTGGACAGGAAGGAGATCAAACCAGTCAATCCTAAAGGAAATCAACCCTGAATATTCATTGGAAGGACTGATGCTGAAGCTGAAGCTCCAATACTTTGGCCACCTGAAGCCAAGAGTCGACTCACTGGAAAAGACCCTGATGCTGGGAAAGATTGAGGGCGGGATGAAAAGGGGGCAACAGAGGAGGAGATGATTGGATGGCATCATCGACTGAATGGACATGCGTTTGAGCAAACTCCAGGAGATGGTGAAGAACTCGGAAGGCTAACAGGCTGAGGTTCAGGAGGTCACAAAAAATCAGACACAATTGAACAGCTGAACAACAATGTATTAGAATGATATTTTAAGACAATAAATTAAGACTTTTAGCTTGAGTTTCAATATCAAATTCTCAAAAAGTAATAGAATAAGTGAATATACAGAAAAGTAGAAGGATACAGTAGACCTAAAAAGCACCATAAACCAATTCAACATAATTAAGATTTATACAATTGTCACACAACAGTAGAGTAAAAGTTCTGTTCAAGTTCTCATAGACTATAAATTAGGAGACAGTGGAACACATCCAGGAACATAAAACAAGCTGCAAAAATTTCATAGTCTAAAGGTGCTACAATCATACAGAGTCTGTTCTCTTATCACTGTAGAATTAAGTTAGAAATCAATATCAAAGATGTTTGAAAATAACCCACACATTTTCAAGCAATGTGCCTAACACCTGGCTGTGTCCAGCATAGCACATGCCCTGTGGTGACATTAAGGGCACATTTAGTTTTTTCAGGATCAATTATGTGTGTGGACTGGCGTGTACGTGAGAGACACCAGACCTGCACTGAAATATACATAAAGAGACAAAAAGCAGAGAAATAAAGTCAGTGCCACCCCACAGTCCCACTCCTCCAGCTTGGGAGCTGGGACGTGCTGGGGGTGTGTGGGAATGGCCACTCCCCAAGAGTCTGAGCAGCCACGTGCTCCTCCTCGTACGAGGCTCCTGCTGAAATGAGAGACTGTAGGGTTTAACAGAGAGAGAGAGAGAGAATGTGTGTGTGTGTGTGTGTGTGAGAGAGAGAGAGAGAGAGTGTGTGTTTATAATACAGCCTACTTCTTAAACACCCTTAAATACTCACCAGCCACTGCATCTGGTGTTTGACTTCAGAAACAACAATCTGTTCTACTGCTGGAAGAAGGAGCATCTCCAAAGGGTAACTTCCTAAGAGATTCTCCAGCGTATTTCTATTAGTGATTGTCACCGTCCACGCTGGTGAGAAGAGTCACAAAGGGCTCTGCGGCATTAGACAATGCACACTGAAGCGCTGAATGAACATCCATGATGACCCAGAATCTTCACGGATTTTATCCTCCTTAATCCACAGGACCTGCTGATGCAAGGGCGACCGGTGACCAGGCACTCTTCTGTTTGAGCTGCAGGACCACCTGGTACCCAGGGATGCTGGCAGTCACCAAGATTCATGAGTGCAGCGCCAGGCCTATGATCAAAGCCTTTAGAGTCTTCTGAGCAGATGGGCCTGAAACCCAACCAAACAACTATTCGACCCAATTAAATGCTTCTCAAGTGTCTGAGCCAGCAGGCAGGTCCAAATAAGCTATCAGCATTCCCGGATAGATGCGAGGCCTCTCTGGAGGCCACTAATGACTCAATCAAAAAGCCACTTAATTTGAAGCTTGGCAATACCTTTCACGGGAACACAATATACCACCCAAGGCCACAGAACAACATGTCAGAGGATCACAAATGACAAGGAAAAACTTGAAGGGGAATTCCCTGGTGGTCCAGTGGTTAAGAATTCGCCTTCCAACATAGGGAACGCAGATCAATCCCTGGTCGGGTAACTAAGATCCCACATGCCACAACGAAGACCCGACACAGCCAAATAAATAATAAAATAAGGTTTATACCTTAAAAAATGCCACGTTTAATATTTTAAAAAGGGAAGAAAAAACTTGAAAGTTAAGTGTGCTTTTTGATACTGGAACTCATTTTGCTTATACCTAGGTGCTTTAACCTGTACTCTCTGCTTTCTTCAAAGCACCCATCTGCCTCCCCTCTCATCCATCCCTGACCCACAGGTCATGACGTGACTTCTTGATGAACCACTACCACCGTCTTGCTTTGCAGCAATGTTCACGCAATTACTGTCTGCCTGGCTCCGTCCTATGAGAAATCATCTGTTGAGGAGGTAAAAAATTGACAACAGTGTCTCCGTCTTCTGGTGGACGAAGCGTGACTTGGATCCTCTGGTAATAACGAAAGGCAGCCACAGCCCACGTAACAGAACTCCTGAGATCAACGCTCTTCCCCTGAAATTGAGTAGCCTAGAGCTCTTTGACAACTGGCTGCTTTCAAGACAAAAAAAGAAGAGGGCTCGAAACAGCAACACTCACAGGATCCGAGATCAGGACTGAATGGAAGAAGTCAGGGCACCGGAAGCTTCCTCCACCAGCCCCCTCACTGCTCCCCTCTCCCCTCTCTCCCAAAGGTGGAGAGAATAATCACCCACCACTCTCAAGAAATTACTATCGACCTAAGGATCCAAGCTGATGCAATCATCTTACAGTCGTGTGGGGAGACTGATGGGTCTGATAACAGAGCCTACACGGGCCAGAGACAGAAATAGAGACAGGGAGGCAGAGAAGGAAGGTATGGATACAAGGGGGAAGGGAGGGGAGTGGATGAATTGGGAGATCGGGACCGACCCTATACACTATTGATACTGTGTATAAAATAGATAACTAATGAGAACATGCTGTACGCACAGGGAACTCCGCTCAATGCTCTGTGGTGACCTAGACGGGAGGGAGACCCAAGGAAGAGGGGCTACATGTGTAAGTGTGGCTGGTTCACTTTGCTGCACAGGAGAAATACAACATTGTAAAGCAACTATATTCCAATAAAAAATGCTTTAAAAAGAGAGAAAGAGCAAGCAAGACAGACAAGGAAAGAAGCAGAGAGGTACCAACAGACAGATGCACCCAAGCAGAGACAGACAGACCTAGAGACAGACCCGGTCCTGGCAACACCCAGTCCTCGATCAAGCACTGGCTGAAGTCAGGAAACTTCTGTTACCTACATCAATAAACTCCCTTTTAATACAAAACAGGGTTAGTGATTTTCAGGGTTCCGTGTCTCAGTACTAAGTCAGCTGTCTTCCTCTGTTCAACAACAATGACTCCTGAGGGACCCACCAGGCCAAACTAGACAAGAGGAGCTTACCCAATAATCATTAATCCTCTTATAAGCCACCCAGGCATTTTTAAGAGATTACTATTGGAATCCTAATTAATTAGTTTTTAATCTACTACATTTCAAAGCTCATCAAGAAAATGATCAAGTAACAGTTACTTTTCAGAACAGTAAGTTGAGAGTTGTCCAACACTTACACATACTACAAAGTTATAATAACTAACATAATAAAGTACAAGTGTTCACCAATAGATTTATTGCAACAGAAAAGATAACCAGATACAGGCCCTAAAAATGTTCTCTCTCTTTTTTTAATGTTATAACAAAGACAGAAAGCATTACAAATTACTGAAGGAAAAAAATCATTGCTAAATGATGCAGAACAAAATAACTCTTTCATCAGTGGGTGAGGGTGGGAGGGGGGATAAGTCACATCCTCTCCTAAAACCTTTCACTAAAATAAATTCCAGATGTATTAGAGAGATTTAAAAGTTTGAAATAAGTAAGCAAACACTAGTGTTTAGTATCTGTAAGGAATTTCTAAATCAATTAAATCACAAATAAAAGTCAACAGATTTGATTTGGTGAAAATTAAAAACTATCATATGTCAAAAAATATTATACAGAAAAATGAACTGAAAATAAGTATTTGCCCACAAAGGCCACATATTGATATTCATATAAACAAGAAGGATGCCCAAATCAAAAACAGAAAATCTGAAAATAAGATTGGGGGAGGGTAGTAGGGAAGTCTGTAAATTACTTCTTTCAGCAAAAAAAAAAAACAAATAGAAAAATAGTCAACATTTTTTTAAAAAATCCAACCATTGTAGAAACACAAAACAAAATTCACCATTAAATTACCAAAGAGTTAAAATCCTAACTATACCAGTGAGAAACAACCAGGCGTGTGTACACACACACACACACACAGTCACCATCAATTCGCACACACGCACACATACACAGCTACCATCAACACGCATGTACACACACACACAGCTGCCATCAACATCCTCTTGCTAGAAAACAAGTGGGCATCTTTGTCAAGAGCCTTAAGTGACCCAGTGCGCTTCTCTTCACGGGAGCTGATCCCAGAGAAACCATTAGAATCATAAACTAAAACATGCACATAAAAACAGTCAGAACAGCAGTAAAAACAGGGTCAGTGCCCAGCCATAGAGAGGGTGAGACATAATGTGGCCATTAAGACTGTTAAGAAAAAATATTTAACCACCTTTAAAAATGCTCATGCTACAAGCCCCAGTGAAATGGGAGAACACAAAATGATACTCACAGGGACTCCCCTGGTGGTCCAGTGGTTAAGAACCCACCTGCCAGCGCAGGGGACAAGGGTTCCAACCCTGGTCTGAGGAGCAAGATCGCCCATCCCACAGGGCAACTAAAGCCTGCGCTCTGCAACAAAAGAGCAGCCCCTGCCTGCTGCAGCTAGAGAAAGCCCAGGCCCAGGAACAAAGGTCCCACAAAGCCTCAATAAATAAACAGAAGCATATTTTTAAATGATATACATTGCTGTGAGGCTGCTAAAGTTGTGTCTGGCTCTTAGCCCAATCCCATGGACTATATAGCCTGCCAAGCTCCTTTGTCCATGGGATTTCCTAGGCAAGAATACTGGAGTGGGCTGTCATTGCCGTCTCCAGAGGATCTTCCCAAACTAGGGATCAAACCCGGGTCTCCTGCATCTCCTATATGGCAGGCAGATTCTTTACCACTGGGCCACCAAGGAAGCCCTGACACATATACAGTACCATGTATAAAAAAAGATAGCTAGTAGGAAGCTTCTGGGAGCAGGAGCTGAGCTTGGTGTTCTGTGATGATCTAGAGGGGTGGGATTGGTGGGTGGGAGGTGCTATGGGAAGGAAGCTTAAGAGGGAGCGTGTATACATATACTGATAGCTGATCCACACTGTTGTGCAGCAGAAACCAACACAACACTATAAAGCAATTATCCTTCAACTAGAAATAAATAGAACACTCAAAATCTGAACGTGACCATCTTCCTTTCTCCAATCCAGACTTTTGGTTCAACCAACAGGATTCAGTTAACTGTTGGAACACAGTTGATGGATATTTTATTCAATGAAATTTGTGTCACATTAACATGAAGAAATCAGAGATATAAAATCCAAACCTATAGTACTGGGAAATAAACAAGTAAAGCAGTTCTGGGTTATCTGTGCAAGCAGAGGCAGCATATATTAAAGAGAGAGATCAGGTTTTAAGTCATACATATTTCAGCCCCTCTTCCAGGCAGAAACAAGTTCTACAGAAACAGAATACTGTACTTGCCCAATAACCCCTCAATTGTTATTTATTTCTGAATCCTTTTACCTGTTACTATTCAGTTCCCTCAGGTCTCTATACAATGCCCCCAAAGAACTGAGCCTATAAATAAGAATCTGCACTCCAAACATACACAGACACACAGATCAAATTTACAACCTATGTTTTCATCCACCTTTTATTGCATTTATGTTTTCTGTTCAGAACTCTGATTATTTTCCTTTCAACAGGAGAAATGTGGAGTGCAAATCTTTTTCACCCAGAGGTTTTTCCATTTCTTTCCCCTGTATTGAGTCTTGCCACTGATTCAGTAACCAAGAACCCTGAAGGACAGCCCAACACTGAACAGGTGAAAATACATCAGTACAGGAGAGCAACCTGGGAGAATGCAAAGGCAGAAATGGTTATTTTCATAATAAAGCTTCTGACAAATGCAGGAGCGCACAGGGAAAATATCTGCCTGCACAGATCCCATCCGACAGGCCAAAAGAGTACCTCGGAATGTGAAAATGTGTTATCGGCAGCTTGCTAACCAAATTTCAAATTAAATACTGCAGGCCCCGGGGGACAGAGTCGCAGACAGCGAGCTGGAAACTCAAGCGCTGCAGCCTGGGGGGCCAGACGGTCCGAGCAACGTCTGCCAGCCCGGGCCAATCAGCAAAGAGGAAGCAACAGTTTGTGTATAACAACATCTCCAAACGCATTAAATGCCAAAGAAAATCGAAGAAGCAACAGGAAAGAAAGAGAGAGGGTGGGAGGAGAGAGAGAGGAAAGGAAAGGAAAGAGGGTGGAAAGAAGGAAGGGAGAGGGAGGAAGGAAGAAAAGGAAAGGAGAGAGAGACAGGAAAGGAAAGGAGGAAGAGAGGCAGGGAGGGCGGGGGAGCGAGAGAGACAGCAAAGAAAGAGAAAAGGAGGAAGGAAGGAAGAGAAGAGAGACAGAGGACGAAAGAGGAAGAGAGAAAGAAACAGCAGGCCTGCGTCCTGCAGATCATCTGATGGGGTAAACTGCTCAGAAGAATGAAAGAGACAGAAAGACAGCAAGAGAGGGAGAGATTCCAGGAGCAATAGAGTCCGAACCAGAGGGACCTAAGGAGAGACCAAGAGACCGAGAGCCAGAAAGAAAAAGAGAAGAGAGAGAATCAAAAGGCGGGCATATGACACACACACCCCCAGCAAACACACTTACAGATACAGAGAGGAATGGAGAAGGAAAGCAGCAACAGAGAAAGAAAGAAAGAGTGACACCTGCCTCGATGGGAGCTTCATTTTGCCATCCACCCAACAGGTATTTTCTGAGCATCTACCACGATGCTCGGCAGGAGACAGCTCTACTACCAGTGGCTCCAGTCGTGGGTGGCTGGTGACGATAACAGGGATGTGTAAATGCGGCATGATGGTGACTTCAAAGAGGGAACGAACAACCCTCCATTCAAGACACCCCTTGAGCCACTGGGCCAGAGCCAAAGGGTACATAATCTCTAAATATCACATCATCTTGAGGCATAAAATTAACTGACAGAACCAATGATTTTAAAAAAAAATCTAAATTTGATATGACGCCAAAAATACACGTAACAGGAAAAATAGATGAACTTCCTCAAAACTGAAACTGTGTATGCCTCAAGGATACCATCAAGAAGGTGAAAAGACAATCCATGAAATGGGAAAAAATATTTGCACATCACATATTTGATAAGGGTCTGGTGTCCAGAATATACAAATAACCTTCACAACTCAACAATTCAAAAGACAGCTGAATTGAACAACAGGCAAAGGATCTGAAGAGACATCTCCCTAAAGAAGATACGCAGATGGCCGGTAAGCATAGGAAAAGATCACCAGCATCGCTTGCCGTCAGGGAAATGCAAATCAAAACCACGATGAGATACGACTTCACACCTACTAGGACGCCTGTAATAAAAAGGCAGATGGCAACCAAGGCTGGCAAGGAGGCGGAATCACTGGATCCCTCACCCAGTGCTGGTGGGAGGCACAGTCACTTTGGAAAACAGTGTGGCAGCTCCTCAAACAGTTAAACACAGTCACCACTTGACTAGCAACGCCACTCCTAAGTATGCATCCAAGAGAAATGAAAAAAACACGGCCACACGACAGCTCGTACGTGAACGTTCACAGCAACGTGATTCACAAGAGCCAAACAGGGGGAACAGTCCAAAGGTCTACAAGTGATGAATGAATAAACAGGATATGGTGTATCCATACACTGGAACATGACTCCGTCATAAAAAGGCATGACGTACTGACACCTGCTACCACGTGGACAACCCCGAACACGTCACAGTGAATGAAGGAAGTCAGACACACAAGGTCACGTGTTACACCCTGCTGTCTGAAATGTCTAGAACAGGCAAATCTTGAAAGGAGCAGATGAGATGTTGCCAGGGGCTAGAGGGAGGAGGGTTGGGAGCGGCTGCTTCCGGTGGGGAAGCCAGAACTGGACGCAGAATTACACAAATGGTGAAAGAAGTGCAACTCAACCCAAGTCCAGCCAGCAACTCCAGTGCTACAGCCATCTGCCCCGGCACCTCCTTAATCCCCAGTGTCTGGACCTCTCAGACCTCAGGCCCTGGGCCGAGGCCTAAAGGATGCAGGCGCAGGCCAGTCAGCAAGCGGAAGGAGTTGGCTCTTTTTTTTCCCCTTGGAGTGGGTTCAAGGAAAGGAGAAAATGATCAGTGCAGAGGCTTTACGAGGAAAAAGGTCATGGCCCCTGGAAGTTGAAAGAAGAGAGAGGCCCACACTGCTGGCAGAGAGGGAAGGGGGACGGGTACCTGCGTGGAGCAGGGACCGGAGATGAGGGAATGAGGCGGGGAGACCTCAAGCCAGGAAATGCTGACCAGAGCTGACCTCGGAGAGCAATGAGGGACCAAGGACGGGGCTTAAGCAGTGACACAACGGTCTTGTTCCATTTGCATGTGCAAAAGGCCAGAACCCATGAAGTCATTTTCAAGCTTAAACTAGAGACAGACCCCCTGGTGGTCCAGTGGTTAAGAATCCACCCGCCAGTGCAGGGGACATGGGTCTGACCCCTGGTCCGGGAAGATCCCACAGGCTCTGGAGCAGGTAAGCCCGTGCACCCCAACTACTGAAGCCCCCATGTCCTAGAGCCCGTGCTCCATGACAAGAAAAGCCCCTGCAGTAAGACGCCTGCTCACAGAAACTAGAGAGTAGCACCCATTCACCGCAACTGGAGAAAAGCCCACATGCACCAACAAAGACCCAGTGTGGCCAAAACTTTAAAAAAATTAAAGGCAGAAAATGGAGGTATCAGATACAAAAGCACTTTATAAACTCAAGGCACATCCATGTCAGATGGAAAACAAGAAAGAAAACTGCTCACTGGAGTCCCTCCTGTACCAGAGGCTTGGATCGGGCTTGGACTGGCTCCGTCTCAGGAGAGCAGTCAGGGACCTGTCACCACACCCATTTTGCAGTTAAGGATGTAAAGGTCAGAGAAGCAGCTAGCCAAGGCAGGCAGCTCAAACGAGAGTCTGGCCAGGACCCACTCCTCAGGCAGTATCTCTCTGCCACGCCTTGAGAGCTCAGCACACGCAGGGGCTTAAATCTACGCTGGGCACACATCTACGCTGAAGTGAAGTGAAAGCTGCTCAGTCGTGTCCAACTCTTTGCGAACCCATGGACTATACAGTCCATGGAATTCTCTAGGCAGAATACTGGAATGGGTAGCCTTTCCCTTCTCCAGGGGATCTTCCCAAGTCAGGGATCAACTCCAGGTCTCCCCCATTGCAGGCAGATTCTTTACCAGCTGAGCCACAACGGAAGCCCAAGGATACTGGAGTGGGTAGCTGATCCCTTCTCCAGCAGATCTTCCCGACCCAGGGATCAAACCGGGGCCTCCTGCATGGCAGGTGGATTCTTTACCAACTGAGCTATCAAGGAAGCCCCCACCGACACTGGCGCTCTCCAAAAGCCTGGCATGCTTCTGACAGTCATGGGCGGTGCACAGTACGCAGTGTCTGAGTGCTTGTAGCTTTCAGGGAGAATTACACTCTTGTGAGTGTAGCCAGATTTCCTCAAGTTTCCGCTAGCCTGCTGTGGGGCTCAGAGGGGGATTATACACCAGAGCTGTTCTTTTGTTTACCAGAGGAAAAGTACGCCCAGGATCCAAGCATTTAGACACATCCACTAGCAAAGTAATTATACCATGGGAAAGACGACAGAGGCTTTCAATGGGGCTGCCTGATGCTTCCCCCCTTAATGACCATAAGCCCCTGTAAGTACCTTCAAACCAAGGCTTGATGGTTTCAGTCTCGAAATACGGCCTGCCAAAGTGCCTTAACCAGGCCACCCGCTGAAAACCTCAACTGGGGAACACTGCAAAAGGAGAGGACAATTTCTGACTATTGCTAGAACTGTGAACCCATCAGAGCAAAGAGCCAGCATCCTGATTGAGGTCAAGCCCTCATATAACCATTAGGAAAAATCCCTAAGACATAAACACCAAGAAAAGGAGCTGATAATTCACCAAAAGGAAATTCAATTTATAACCAGAGGGGGGGAAAAAGCATTTCGTCTCCATAGTGACTCAGGAAGTACAATCAGCTCTATCTTTGCCTATGTGTGCACTCAGTTGCCTCACTCGTGTCCGACTCTTTGTGACCCCATGGACTGCTGCCCACCAGGCTTCTCTGTCCATGGGATTCTGCAGGCAAGAATACTGGAGTGGGCGGCCGTTTCCTCCTTCAGGGGATCTTCCCCGCCCAGGGACAGAATCCGCATCTCCTGCAGCTCCTGCACTGCAGGCAAATTCTTTACGGCTGAGCCACCGGGAAAGCCATATGGGTTACCATTTCCTTCTCCAGGGAATCTTCCCAACCCAGGGATCGAACCCAGGTCTCCCGCATTGCGAGCAGACGTTTTAACCTCTGAGCCACCGGGAAGCCCATATTTTTGCCTACCAGAATTCAAATGGTAAGCACCCATTACTGCTGGAGAGGATGGCCACAAGGCCCTGTGGTCACGTGACACATTCAAATGCACACAGTCCTTCTGCAGAGCAACATGGGAATTTTTAACAAAAGTCAGAAAAGTCACAACACATCATCCAGCAATTCAGTTTATGGTACCACATTCCCCAAATAACCTGGGAACATGGGAAATTTTTGGATATAAAAGACATTCACTGCAGCACTGTCAGTAAAGTAAGAGTTTAAAACAAAAAAAGCCCAAGATAGGAAATAGACTAAAGAAACTGGCCATCCTCTAGATGGATAGGCATGCAGTTGTCACAGACTAGAGTTATTTCAACAGGAAGGAAGGGGGCAGGGCACAACTTTTGAAAGAATGACACTGCCCGAGGACACAACATAAACCAATTAGAATCAAATGGGATCAAGATGGCAGACAAGTCAACTCTAATTAGATGTTGATCCTCAATCTACAAGTGACATGACACGCCCAGAGGTGCCATGAGAGTTTCAAGGCACTGTCAGAAGACCAAAGAGTGGGCAGTGGGCCAAATCCTGGAAATCGCCACCTCTTCCCAAAACTAGTTGGAATAATCCTCCCACTTGATTTTTTGGGGCTCCAAAATCACTGCAGATGGTGACTGCAGCCATGAAATTAAAAGACACTTGCTCCTTGGAAGAAAAGCTATGACCAACCTAGACAGTATATTCAAAAGCAGAGACAACACTCTGTCAACAAAGGTCCATCTAATCAAAGCTATGGTTTTTCCAGTAATCATATATGGATGTGAGGGTTGGACTATAAGGAAAGTTGAGCGCCAAAGAATTGATGCTTTTGAACTGTGGTGTTGGAGAAGACTCTTGAGAGTCCCCTGGACTGCAAGGAGATCCAACCAGTCCATCCTAAAGGAAATCAATTCTGAATATTCATTTGAAGGAATGATGATGAAGCTGAAACTCCAATACTTTGGCTACCTGATGTGAAGAACTGACTCATTGGAAAAGTCCCTGATGCTGGGAAAGATTGAAGGTGGGAAGAAAACGGGACGACAGAGGATGAGATGATTGAATGGCATCACTGACTTCATGGATATGAGTTTGAGCAAGCTCTGGGAGTTGGTGATGGACGGGGAAGCCTGGCATGCTGCAGTCCATGGGGTCAGAAAAAGTGGGACACAACTGGGTGACTGAACTGAATCCTCCCACTCATCAGCATGTGAGATTACCCAGCCTATGAAAACCAACCACACCACACTTTGCAGCCACACTCGCCCTCTGCGGTGGCCCACACCCTGTCTGTGGACTGCGCTCCTCTCTCAATCTGAATCAATCCACTTCTCACCTATCACTTTGTCTCTCACTGAGTTCTTTCTGCAATAAGGCATCAAGAACCTGAGCTTCATTAGGTCCTGAAACCAGGTACGTGGGTTTTGTCTGGGTTTGAGCCAATAAATTGGTATGGGTTGAATCAAACCCATATCCCCTGCATAGCAAGGTGGATTCTTAACCACTAGACCACCAGAGAAGTCCCAGAAAAATCTGAAGGAAGTCCTGTTTTCCTCATTTTCTGCAGTGAAAGGGGCTCTGTGTGGTGGAGAGAGACCAAGCTTCCGAGCCCAGGAGAGTAACATCTGCCCCCTTTAAAGCCAACCAGAGACTCGGTTTCTTCATCAGCCAGTTCAATCTTTACGTGACTTGTTCCAAAGGAAAACAAACCCTTATTCTTCAGAGCCACAATGGTTACTTGCAACTCAAATCATTTAGGTGGCAAGGTAGCATTCATTCTCACTTTCAGATTTGGTTTTGTACTTTTTTCCCCCAACCTAATTCAAAGATAAACGTTTGGGACATTCCAAGCCTATCGACGGTTCATTGGTCAAAAAATAAATGCTGAAACTTGTCCATGTGCAGTTTTGTTGGATCGATCTGCAATTATATTGACATTCCACTAATGCTCACCCTCCCAGCATCTGGGCAAGGGTAATGTACCCACATGCAGATCAGCCCAGTCTCCACAAAAGAGCCATCAGTGAAGAAGCATGGTTAGTTTAGACAATGCAATCCTGCTACTGTTGACGAAAGGAATCTTTCCTTGAAACAGCAGAAGAGCCCAGCAGATGGGTGACTAATGAAGGGAATGTGACTGTTTATTTGAAAAATAAGAAGTATTTTTTGCAACTGAGAAATCACTGCTTGACTCTTTGCCCAAAGAAGAAGAGAAGAACAATGATGTTTCTCAAGTTTAAGAACCAGTTCCCGAGTCCCAAGAACAGCTCCAAATCTGTCTTCTGAGGCACTCTGCAAATAAATATGAGAAGAAATGAAAGCTATCTAACATTTAAGAGTTTTGGTTTTGGTTTTTAATGTGGCCATCTTAGAACATAGGCCTAAGGTATGGCCCTCAGGCCAAATCTGGGCTAATGTCTGTTTTCGTAAATAGTTTTGTTGGCACTCAACAGTGCCTATATTTACATAATATCTAGGGTTGCTTCTTCACTCTGACAGCAGAGTTAAGTAGCTGTGACAAACATTCCTCTGGTCAACAGAACCAGAAATAGTAATATCTGGACCTTCAGAGAACAAATGTGCTGACTACTGTCCTAGGAAAAATGAAGGCAATTCATTTGAGTCACCCTGTGAGTCCAACCAGATAAGCACGAGATGGGACAGAGCTACCTGTAGGGACCTTGGCACAACACAGGAAGGACCACAGATGGAACTCCAAGCCAGCACAGTTCATCCCTGCAGATGCAGCTCACAGACACCACCCTGTGGAGGCTGTCCAGCCAAGGAAAGCACCCCCCCATTTCAAGTTCTAGGTAAATTCTGTTGATAAAAGATCCTGCAGAAGGCAAAAAGGGTCTCACTGGACTGAGAAAAAAAAATCACTCAATAGTCTGAAAAGACACCATTCTTCAAAGAGAATAAGATGAAAAATGGTATGAAAAGTATTTTTTTGGAGCTGTCTGATAACTTCAAAAAGCATCTGTGTAGGAACTGCCCTGGTGCTCCAGTGGCTAAGACTCAATGCTCCCAATGCAGGGACACAGGTTCAATCCCTGGTCAGAGAACTAGGTCCCACATGCTGCAAGTAAAAGCTCGCATGCCCCAACTAAAGATCCCTTGTGCCACAGCTGAGACCTGGCACAGCCTGCCTAAATAAATAAATATTTTTTTTAAAAATCCATGTAGTTAAACAAAATCCTTCTGGGTCTGACTGGTCACCTGGCCTCCAGCACATCAGACCTCTCCATTTCTCAGCCTCATCCTATGTACATAGTGGAGACCAGGTCAGATGTGCTCGAGTGCAAATCAGGCCCGAAACGGGAGGACGGTCCTGCACTTGCGTCACTCATCCCGGCGTGTGTTCAGGCTGCATTTAGTGAACACCCACTATGTGCCAGGCACACTGCTGGTGCTCCGGGTGCGGGGCCAGTAACACAAACAGGAATCCCATCACCTAGAAGGTTATGGTCTTCTCCCGGGACTGCACACTAGCCCAACAACAAATACATAAAGCTAACAGCACGAGGGTGGGATGAGCTGAGAGCAGCACGGACACGCACGCCCTACGGTGTGGAGAAGAGACAGCTGGGGGAAGCTGCCGCGTAGCACCGGGAGCTCAGCTCGGGGCTCTGGGATGACTTAGAGGGGCGGGTGGGGGAGAGGGTGTGAGCCTCAGGAGGGAGGGGGTACATGTATGATCATGACTGGTTCACGCTGTTGCACAACAGAAATTAACACAGCACTGCAGAGCAATTATATTTCAATAAAAAAAAATTTTTACAAACTACCTGCACATGATGACAAGTTCTCCAGGGCACTGAGACAGAGAATACGGGGGGCTGCCTGGATAGAACAGTCAGAGGAGGCCTCTCAGGAGGCGACAGGCCCAAGGCCAGCCCCGAGGATGAAGAGGAGCCGGCCACACGGGGTGTTGGTAGAGGGGGAGCCTAGGAAGGGGGGCATTCTTCCTGCTGTCACAGAAGGGCAGGAAGACTCAGCGGACACTTGGGGGGGCTCCCTGGTGTGTCCACCATCAGGCTGCTGGGGGGAGGGAGTTAACGACACAAGCACCTCGGGCTCTGAAATGAACTCACTCGGGTCCTGACTGGTCATGAGGCCTCAGGCAGACCAAACCTCCATGTCCTCCACCTTCTCACGGGGACAGTGGGGCGATGGTGACTTAGGCATGCCCCGGCCCTGAGGAGGGAAGAGCTCCAGGACCTGGTACCAGGCCAGAGAGGCGGAGAGCAGCAGGCAAGCAGGAGGGACTGCGGAGGAAGGGGGTGAGCAGGGCCTGGTCAGGCAGGGTCTTGAAGTCATGGTAAGGAATTCAGATTTATTTCAACTGCAACGGAAAGTCACTAAAGGGATTGAAGCAGGATAGTTTTTACTTTTAAAAGATGACTGTACTACAGAGAACAGGAAGCGAGGGAGGTAAGAAAGGAAGGGGGTGCCCAGGACATCACTCCTGTCCAAGCAAGAGGTAATCGCGGACTGGATGGAGGTGGGGTACAGCGGCTGAACCTCATCTTGACTACCTGCTCTAGATAACTGCAAGTGGCTGCCTGGACCACTGCAGTGATGAGGATTATGAAGCTCAGACAGGGCTCACTGGGAAAAAAGGATCTGGTTTGATTAGTGATGCCTGCCACAGGCACAGGACGGGCAGTAACAGTAACAGCTGTCAATACACGCCCTCTTTCTACAGAAACCTGGAGCAGCGCTACTCACACCGTAATGCAGGGGGCCTTAAGGTACAGGTTCTGAAACAGCGGGGCTCGGGACGGGGCCTGAGATTCTGCATTTCACTCATATTTCAAGACGATGCCGCCAACCCTGTGGTCCAGAGACATCACTTTAAACAGCATGAACGTGAAGCGTGTACTCTTCTCTGCCCCCGCAGATTTGTACAGGATGAACCAGCTCCCAGGGCTCCACACAGAAGGACACTCAACAAATGCTGAGGGCTTGCCTGGTGGTCCAGTGGTTAGGAATCTGCCTACCAATGCAGGGGACACTGGTTCAACCCCTGGTTTCAAAGGATCCCACATGCCTCAGAGCAGCTAAGCCCATGCACCACAGCTATGGAGCTCTCCGGCTGTAAGTACTGAAAGCCTGCGTGCCCTCGAGCCTGTGCTCCACAACAAAGAGAAGCCGCTGCAGTGAGAAGCCCGTTCACTGCAACAGAGAGTGGCCTCTGCCTCCCGCAACTAGAGAAAGCCCATGCACAGCACTGAGGACCCAGTGCAGACAGATATAAAGAAACAAACAAAAAATAAATCTTAAAAAAAAAAAAAAGCTGACTGAGCCAAGCTGGGTCTGTTGTTTGTTTTTCTGCACGTGTGTGACTTTCAGCTCTCAACTGAAATAAAGACAACTCTGAAAAATTCCATGTAGCTGTCCATAAAAAGTATTGCCCTAGAATATCACCAACAACATCACACATGTGTATTACAAATCATCTAGGGACCTGCACCTCATCCTTACTGAGCTGAAGATCATTTGGGTGTGGGTAAGGTAAAGAATACTTTGGTCACCTCATGCGAAGAGTTGACTCTTTGGGAGGGATTGGGGGCAGGAGGAGGAGGGGAAGACAGAGGATGAGATGGCTGGATGGCATCACCGACTCAATGGATATGGGTTTGAGTAAACTCCGGGAGTTGGTGATGGACAGGGAGGCCTGGCGTGCTGTGATTCATGGGGTCACAAAGAGTCAGACACTACTGAGCAACTGAACTGAACTGAACTGAAGGCAAAGAACTCACCTGCCAATGCAGGAGATGTAAGGGACGTGGGTTCGATCCCTGAGTGGAGAAGATCCCCTGGAGGAGGGCATGGCAACCCACTCCAGTATTCTTGCCTGGAGAATCCCCATGGACAGAGAATACAGTCCATAGGGTTGAAGAGTCAGATATGACTGAAGCAACTTAGCACGCATGGGTGAGAAGTAATGAAAACGCACAGGCTAGAAATCTGTTTAACAGGCTGATTCTAACCACGGGGCTATTGTCCGAACTCTAAGCTCCACGGAATGATGGGGGGATATAGAGAGGAAACAAAGAGCTGCAGCTGGTTCCCCAGAAGACAGCACCGCGCCCCCTGCTGGGCACCTGGCCGCACTGCATGATGACAGCAAGGCTGGCTCTTAAGCCCCAAATGGGAACTGCGTCCTGTGTCTGGAACTCCACCACACTCCTGGTCCATACTCCCAATGAATATGAGAATTGGCCAAGTCCCAGCTTCCCTCCCAGGGTCAGATCCAAATCAGCTCTCAATCAAGGACTGTAGCCAGACCCTGCTGACTGCAGACAGGATCAGCTGGGCAGTGGACTGGGAGTTAAATGAACATTTCTCAAACCTGAAAGCTTAGTTCAGGGCATTCGGATGTCCAGGAAACCAAAGACTCTTTTTTATGATGAACAGAGACCCCACAACTCCCGGCCAGTCCCAAGAGCTGCCTCCTCTGAATCACACAGTCCACAGATTCTTTTCTTTCTCTCTCCCTTTTAAACTCACAGAATTACAAAAGCCTTAATTTTTAAAGAGTTTACCTTAATAGCACACATTCATTTTCAGGGGGGACCATTAAAAAATCATGAGAACATTCTCCTGTTGCAAGGAGGTGATTCATGATTTCCACCAGCAGACACCTCACTTTTGGGCCTCTGCTGGTTTACCACCTCCCAAACTCCCAGACAATATTAATTCCATTTATTCTGCACCTTTCTGAGTGGTTGCATATAAATATTAAACACATACAGCACTTGTCAGGCCTCCAGAATGTTGAACAAGACTGTTCTTTAGACAAAGTAAGAGCGAAAAGATTAATCATCACCAGGATTAATTGTTAGGAAGGACTGGGATGGCAGAGAAGCCATTTGTATGTGAGGGATTTCATACCTCAGATAAATTCACCTCTTGTTGGAATCCTGGAGGATGAGGGCTGAACGCTGCCCTGGTTTCCAAGTGTAAAACACAGAGCTCAACTGTTTCATCTGTCTAGCTGAGGTTAGTTTAAAGGCAGAGGGCCTCTTCATTAACTCTGGTATATTACTCTAGAGTTAACTACAGTGAGGACGGCAGAGTGAACATGGGGCTGCAGGCTGTAAAGTCAATACATTTTTTTAACAGCGAAAAAGAGGCTTGCTGAGTTCACTGCCATGGCTTGTTTGGGTTTTGCTGAGATGTGGTGACACCCCTACCTCAGCTCCTCAACTCTTCAAATGATTCAGGAAAGAATCTTAAACTTGCCATGCTGCTTCTGACCCTGCACCCTGAACCTCAGCTGACCCAGACACCTACTGCACACTTTACAACATGCCCAGAGTCAAGTATGGAAGATGCCTTTTAAAGAAGGGGGTGACAGAGGATGAGATGGTTGGATGACATCACTGACTCAATGGACATGAGTTTGAGCAAACTCTTGGAGATAGTGAAAGACAAGGAAGCCTGGTGTGCTGCAGTCCATGGGGTCGCAAAGAGTCAGACCCGACCAAGCAACTGAACAACAACAACACAGGGAGTTGAGACTTACAGATTAGTTAGGAATGTTAAACACACCCTCTGCCCTTGCTTGAACAAAGTATAACATTCAGGAAGTCCAGCAGCCTTCCCATGTTGGGAGGCACCAAGGCTGGATTCTAACCTGGTCCTGTGTGCAGCCAACTGATCCAAAACCCTAGTTAACTTAACTGATCCTGCCCTGGGATACTGTCAGACCTGCCTTGGACTCTTCCATGAGGTACTGCTCAAGTACCATGAGGTACAATAGAAGCAGCCAGAAGGACGCTGAGCTGAGACTTCAGCAAGCTTGCCTTGGTGGATTACCTGGTTTTGTTTCTGCTTGCTGTTAAAAAAAAAAAAAAAAAAAATGGAGGGGGCACAGTGGGGACTTGCATGGTGGTCCAGTGACTAAGAATCTACCTGCCAATGCAAGGAAAATGGGTTTGATCCCTGGTCAGGGAAGATCCCACATGCCGCAGGGCAACTAAGCCCGAGAGCCACAACTACAGAGGAGCCCCCGCTGGCCGCAACCTGAGAAAGCCCACATGGAGGAACGAACATCTAGTGCAGCCAGAAATTTTAAAAAAGTTTTAAAAATATTAGAGAAAGATTAAATTCAATGACCCACTATATTTGAACAGCTGGTTTCTTTAGATTTCTTCAGAAAGCTGTGGTCATCTTATCCTGCCTTCTTTGACCCAGAAAATTCCTACTCAATTCGCAACCCTCAAACCAGGTAGGTGGCACTTCTCTAAGAAGCTGATGCTCACCCCGGACCCTGAACGAGCTGGGCTCGCCCCACACTCCCGGCCACCTGGACTCCCCTCAGTGTCATTCTAGGGGGCACGGTCACCTTGCATTGTCACCTCTTCCTACTCATCTGTCTGCTCTCACCCAGGAGCTCCGAGAGCAGTGCCTTTGTTTAGCGTCGGCATCTGGGCTTTGGGTACTGGGCCTGGCCCGTGGCAGGCCCTCCACAGAGACGCATCAGAGAAAGCAGCGGCACCAGGATAGGGAGGAAGGGACGGGGCGGGAGGAGAGGGAAGGGCAGGGGAAGCAGCGGGGAGATGCAGAATCTGCCGCGTCTATTCCACTCCTGAGGCTCAGCAGTAAAGAACTCACCTGCCAAAGCAGGGGATGCAGGTTCGCTCCCTGGGTCGGGAGGACCCCCTGGAGAAGGAAACAGCACCCCACTCCAGTTATTTCTGCCTGGAGAGCCCCACGGACAGAGGAGCCTAGCGGGCTACAGTCCATGGGGTTGCAAAGAGTTGAACATGACTGGGCGACTAAACTACAACGAAACTCCACTCCTGAAGTTAGAGGTGGGTGCTCCAATAACCCACTCGAGTGGATCCCTATTTCACGTGCTGAGGAAAGCAATGAGAAAGAATTCTCACCACCGCTGTCCAATAACAAGAACCAGGGGCACAGGGGGCGAGGCCACCAGGTGCGGAGCAGCCCCAGGGGTGGGTGTCTGAGCCTCGTGGTCCGACACACGCTGCTGAGGCTCTCTGAGACTGAGACTGAGTTTCTTCTTACATAGAACAGAGGAACTCCGAGAACATGTCAGGAAGTGTGGTGGCGTGGACTCCGAGAGGTGCTGACCGAGAAGTGCTGAGCCAACAGCCCGAAAGGAGAAAGCAGGCAATAAGTTGCAGGTGCCTGGGCCGGGTGGGAGGGAGCCGATCCCCAAGTCTAAACGCCTCCCCACCCTCACCACGGCTGGAGTCAGGCCACCCACAGGGCTAAGCAGAACAGCCGTCTATGGACAACAGGTGCTGTGCTCAATTCAGTCAAGTGCCTGCTGCTCTCATCTGCTTGTTTTTTTATTTTTTTGGAATTTCTTTTTTTTTTTTAATTTTCATTTATTTTTATTAGTTGGAGGCTAATTATTTTACAATATTGTAGTGATTTTTGCCATACATTGACATGAATCAGCCATGGATTTACATGTGTTCCCCATCCCGATCCCCGCTCCCACCTCCCTCTCTATCCCATTCCTCTGGGTCATCTCAGTGCACCAGCCCCGAGCACTTGTCTCATGCATCCAACCTGGGCTGGCGATCTGTTTCACCCTTGATAGTATACTTGTTTCAATGCTATTCTCTCAGAACATCCCACCCTCGCCTTCTCCCACAGAGTCCAAAAGTCTGTTCTGTACATCTGTGTCTTTTCATGTTTTGCATATAGGGTTATCGTTACCATCTTTTTAAATTCCATATATATGTGTTAGTATACTGTATTGGTCTTTATCTTTCTGGCTTACCTCACTCTGTATAATGGGCTCCAGTTTCATCCATCTCATTAGAACTGATTCAAATGAATTCTTTTTAACAGCTGAGTAATATTCCATTGTGTATATGTACCATTGCTTCTTTATCCATTCATCTGCTGATGGGCATCTAGGTTGCTTCCATGTCCTGGCTATTATAAACCGTGCTGTGATGAACATTGGGGTGCACGTGTCTCTTTCAGATCTAGTTTCCTCAGTGTGTATGCCCAGGAGTGGGATTGTTGGGTCATATGGCAGTTCTATTTCCAGTTTTTTAAGGAATCTCCATACTGTTATCCATAGTGGCTGTACTAGTTTGCATTCCCACCAACAGTGTAAGAGGGCTCCCTTTTCTCCACACCCTCTCCAGTATTTATTGCTTGTAGATTTTTGGATAGCAGCCATCCTGACTGGCGTGTAATGGTACCTCATTGTGGTTTTGATTTGCATTTCTCTGATAATGAGTAATGTTGAGCATCTTTTCATGTGTTTGTTAGCCATCTGTATGTCTTCTTTGGAAAAATGTCTGTTTAGTTCTTTGGCCCATTTTTTGATTGGGTCATTTATTTTTCTGGAATTGAGCTGCAGGAGCTGCTTGTATATTTTTGAGATTAATCCTTTGTCTGTTGCTTCATTTGCTATTATTTTCTCCCATTCTGAGGGCTGTCTTTTCACCTTACTTATAGTTTCCTTTGTTGTGCAAAAGCTTTTAAGTTTCATTAGGTCCCATTTGTTTATTTTTGCTTTTATTTCCAGTATTCTGGGAGGTGGGTCATAGAGGATCCTGCTGTGATTTATGTCGGAGAGTGTTTTGCCTGTGTTCTCCTCTAGGAGTTTTATAGTTTCTGGTCTTACATTTAGATCTTTAATCCATTTTGAGTTTATTTTTGTGTATGGTGTTAGAAGGTGTTCTAGTTTAATTCTTTTACAAGTGGTTGACCAGAATCTGCTTGTTTAAAAGAGCCAGGCAGGGGGCTGGGGACAGGGCTTCAGATCTGGGAGACCACAGGAGTGCCAGACATCAGCCACGCAACAGCGTGAATGTACTCACACCGCCCAAGTGCACGCTTATCACAGTTAAGGCAGTACATTTTGTTACTATAATAAAAATAAAATTTATTAAAAAAAAAGAAAAGAAATAGCAATGACAGTTGGGGGCTTCTCAAGTGGCTCAGCGGTAAAGAATCTACCTGCCAAGCAGGAAACTCAGGTCTGATCCCAGGGTTGGAAAGATCCCCTGGAGAAGGAAATGGCAACCCATTCCAGCATTCTGGCCTGGGAAATCCCACGGGCAGAGAAGCCTAGAAGGGCTACAGTCGATGGGGTCGCAGAGTCGGACACAACTGAGTGACTAAACAACAAGGACAGTTAACGTCTCCTGAGCAACATTTTAATGGTTTCATTCTACAGTCATAACAATTCATGAGGATGGTTACTACTAGCTCAATTTTACATGTAAGAAAGCTGAGGTCCTGAGAGGGTCAATTCAGATCAGTTGCTCAGTCATGTCTGACTCTTTGTGACTCCATGGACTGCAGGCTTCCCCATCCACCACCAGCTCCCAGAGCCTGCTCAAACTCATGTCCATCAGAACAGTGATGCCATGCCCAACATCACGCAGCTGCTGAGGGGTAGAACTGGGCTCACCCCCAGATGGTCTTGACTCCAGAAACCCTGCTTTGAACCATAAGCACAGTGAGGAGAGCACTCCAGTATTACTCACATCCAGAGACTTCCTGATGGTTAAGACTGTTTCCACTGCAAGGGGCATGGGTTCAATGCCTGGATGGGGAACTGAGATCCCACACGTCATGTGGCACAGCCAAAAAATATATTAAATAAAAAAGTGAATTTTACAAAGAAGAATTACTCATGTCCAGAGGAGGCACCAGTCAGAGTCCCAGATGTGCCACCTAAAGACTTAAACTGACTCGCCAGCTCTGTCGTGGGCTGGGTGCAGAACTCCGCGTGGAGCCTGTTCTCTCATTTAGAAGTAAGGAGGGCATCTACACCAGTGACCTCAGCAGGCTGGCGAAGGATGGGTCAGAGGATCGCACCTGCAGAGCACACAGCGTCTGCCTCCTGCCTCCTCCCGCAAACACCAGACACTCTGGGAGAAGCTGCCCCAAAGAAACAGCCAGGTGTACGATACAGGCTGGTGGTTTACCTTCTTTATCAAGCAGGCCTTTCCCCGTGTAAACTACAGAAAGAAAAGTCTGAAAGAGCAAATAAGCATCACCCTTAACTTCACTGTGTCTGCAGCTCTGAGAAAATGTCCAGAGCACCAGCCTGGCTGGAGCAAAACCAGAGCAGGCAAGAGTGAGAGGAGATTCAGGGAATGGAAGACAGCAGACAAGTGGGTCCCGGACACTTCAGAAATCAGCAGACATAGTACGTGTGAGAAGGACCAGCTGAAGCAAAAATCAGGCCTACAGGAACAAGGACAGTTCCATTTTTTAAGAGAGGCAGTTTAACACCAACAAATGCCTGCAGGATGGGTTGGCTAACTATACCCCCCGAATGAAATCCAGCCTGTGGTCTATGTTACAGTAAAAACTCTACATAATAGGAGAGGAGGAGAGGGAGGAGGGAGGGAAGGGAATGCAAACAAGGGGAGAAAGAGGAAAGGAAGAAGCAGACAAACCAGCTGCAATACCTAAAATACTTATGACTGGGCCTTTACCAAAAAAAAAGTTTGCCAACCTCTGGTCTCTAAGATATAATGGAAAGTAAGTATCCACTTCTTGTCATCTGAAGGCATAATGAGGTCTGTGCACATTCCAGAAGAAAACCAAACACCAAGGCGAAGGGATGCCCAGGTGCAAGCGAGGAAGGCAACAAGCCATCACTGCAGGAACACACTTCATAAGGGGTGGTGGTACACGCCAAACTGGGCACAGAAGCAGGCATCACGGTGCCCAGAAGCTGAGGGGAAGCGGGATGAGGTTACAAGAGGTAAATGTGTAAGGAGACAGCTGGAAGTCGCATCTGTGTGAATAGACTCAAGCCTGCTGGAGAACATCTTGGGTAAGCTGATCAGGACCCCACCCCATCCATCATCAATCAGCGGAAATTTACCAGCAATGTTTCACCCTCCTGACTTGCTGTGCGATCTTGGGAAAGTGACTTAAGCTCGCTGTTTATGTTTCCTCACATGCAGATTGAAGATCATAATAGCATCCAGCACATCGTATGGATTGCTATGAGGATTGAATGAGTACATAGACAGTTTTTCAAATGAGTAAGCACTTTTTACCTGTTAGCCTTTTTCTTTTTGAAATCACCCTCTACTTTTTATTTCACTGACTGGTCCAGTTCAAAGGTAGGGAGATGGGAGAACTCAGTCCATCTGCTTTATGTGTGAGCTGATCTGAGGCTGTATGGCCACTGATGGTACCCTATTCACCCTAATCACTCTCTGGGAGGGTTCTGTAGAGCCCCCAAGAAGGGATGGGACCACGTGAGGAAGAGGCAGAATGGGGCACTTATTAACAGAGACCCTGAGGGGGTCAGGCAGGAGCAGGTCGTGTGGGGCCCCTGGCCATCATGTGCTATTTGGTTCCTCAATTCTTCTTGTCACTACAAGGTTGTCAAGATTAATCCCAAGAAGTAGGTTGACCCCTATCAGCCACGAACACCCCACCTGGTCATCCTTGGGACATGAACATGATGCAGACCTGATTTCTCAGGAGCATTACCCAGAGACCTCACCCTCACTACGGCACCTGACTCCCTGCCCCCCACCTTCCCATCTCAGCTTTCTCTGTATTAGCAACAAGCGTGCCATTCTCAAGAACAATCAGAGATTACTACAGCCTGCCTTGCAAAAAATGCTGAGTGGAAAGAAGGAGGAAAGAAGGAAAAAAAAAAAAACTCTCCTTGATGCAATTCATATATGAGCAACAGCTACAAACAATTCAGGGCGCTAAAATTAATGCACTCCCGGGCCAATGAGGAGAGGGTGAACATCACAGCAGACAGTAATAAAAACGTACTTAATTTGTACTGCACATATTTATTCATTTTTAGAAAATTTGCAATGCTGCCATCCCCCCTTCTCCCATAAAATCTGACCATCCTACTCAGCTGCTATTCTTATCTCTTGCTCATTTGCGTAATTTTAACACTGCAGAATATAGCCAGCCTAAGAATATTTTTTTTTATAATTACACCCATCACAGGAACTGTCAGTATCTAATGAAGGATAATTTCAGCTATTATAAGAAGCTTAAAAGATCATTTTCATGAATAATTCGTAATATGAATCATTAAATTCAAACAATGTCAGAAATTTCAAAAAAAAAGAGAGAGAGAAAGAGAAAGAAAAATATTTTAGGTGTCTGAATGTAACTGTCCCTCTAAAGGAAGAATCCGGTTTCTGACATGCATAGAATAAGACACGTGGGGCAGACCTTCGTGTGATGGGAGGAAACAGGCAGATTGACTCGTGTCATTTTCCACTTTAAATTTTTCACCAGGTTCCCCAGCCTGAGGATAAAATCCAAGCCTCTCTGCAGGTCACGTGGAGTGACCTTTGCTCTGACCCCTGCCTGTCCCTCCAGCTCCCATCTGATCACGTCCTCCCCCTAGAAAAGATAAGCTGTCTGAAAATGAAACAAAGCTACCAGAACCTGAAGCAGGATGAAGGGGGAAAGAGAGAGATCTTCCTGGTAAACTGCTTGTGCTCACCTGGATTCAGCCAGACTTGCACCCGAAGAAGTTCTATGAGATAATACCCTTTCTGATAGGTTTCTTGGTTTGCAAAAGCGGGGGAAAGTTCTATTACTAAAATATGGTGGCAGGTCTCAACAGCCTCAGAGGGAATAACAGAATCACAGTATTCATGGCTGATCTAGACCAAAGGCAACAGGGCACTGAGCGGAGGACAGGTGGGCGTCGAGGCTGAGCGGGGGGCAGTGATGTGTGTGGACACTGGGTCAGGGGGGTGGTCAGGATCAAGGTATGAGCCACAGGGCTAGACCCAAAAGAGGACAAATGACCCATGAGGTGGCTTCGCTAACAGGTATATCCACACTGCATGACGGCAAAGTCCAGGTATTTGGTCTCTCTGGGGAAACACATGAAGCCCAACGACAACTCCCATTTCCAAAGGAAACTGGTCTGTATCCCCCCTCACAACAATAAAGACATTATGCATTAAAATATGTATGAACTTTCACTAAGAAGAACAAAGTTTTTACCTTAAATAAAGAAGGGAAGGACCAACAGATAAAACATCAAACTTGACTAGATCACAAAATTCAGAATAGTACCGCTTTCTAGAAAAGGGCAGTCTCTCAAACTACAGGCTGTGTCCCTTTACTGAGGTGGTGAAAACAATTCAGTGAGTTGCAACTGATGTTTGTTAAGATGGAACAAAACAGGATACAAAACATGAGACTGTTCTGAGCATGTCGTAAGGCTTCAGTATTATTCCAGGAAGGTTGGGTATCAATTACAAACATACTTGAAAATGTGTGTTTCAGCAGCAGATTTATTACTGTGAGCCAGAGTCAACAGGGATTGAAAACCACTTTTACAACAAATGTCAGATTCCCAAAAGAGGTGTCAGATCAGAGAGAACATCTGATGACATGACACGTGGGTTTCAAACCAAAAGGCAACTGATGGGCAAAGAATCCAGGCTTTCCTTCAGCAACGGTACTTCTGTAAATCTTTCCCATGTAAATGAAGCCCCCGAGATATAAAAATACACTTATGTGGGGTTTATGAAATACTGTTTATTATGGCAAAATCCTGGAATCAACCTCTATGAGGGAATGATTTTAACCATCATACCACAGTCACATGATGAACTCTGACATGCAGGTGCACATGAAGTTAAAATGAAAGACTTAGGGACTTTCCTAGCAGTCCAGGGGTTAAGACACCACACTTCCACTGCAGGGGACTCTGGTTCGATCCCTGGCTTGGCAGCTAAGATCCTGTTTGCCTTGGGGTGTGGCCAAAAAATAGAAAAAATAAATAAATAAAATGAATGACTTAGATCTGTATCTACTGACCTGGAGTGAAGAGTTACGACTGTTCAGTTATATACCATTACCTGAGAAAGTTAAAGCACATTAGATCGGGGAACAGCAAACTTTCTTTAAAAGGCTAGGTGGTTTTCAGTTTTTCAGGCCATGTGTCTCTGTTGGAACCACTCAACCCCTCTGTTGTATAGAGAAAGTACACAGGCAACTCATAACAAATGGGTGTGGCTGTGTTCCAATAAAACTTTACAAAAATAGCGGCATGCCCATAGGTCATAGTTTGCCAACCCCTGATAAGAGGCTGTAATCCCATTTTTGAAGGGAAAAAAATGGAATAAGTAGAACATGTTTGTAGAGTATAGATTTGCCAAAGTGTATGTACATCAATTTACCCCGGTTATCTAAAGTGGGGAGCATTAAGGGAGATTACGCCTTTATATGTCTCTACTATATGTCTCTTTCATACTTCTTTATATTGTTGGACCTGTTATGAAAAATTAAAAATAACTCTTTTTTTAAATTCCAATAAAATACTCAACTATAAAAAAACAATGTATGGCAAACAAGCTATGTAGTGACTGCTTTCACTGAAATCAATTCTAATACATTAAAACCAATATTTTTATCATTGCAAGTGACAGAAGAGACCTTCTATATTTCATATTTAATTGAATGTCAACTGTCATCCTCTCCAAAAAGAAATTATCCAAGGAAGGTAGAAAGTACAATAACACATCATGGGAAACCAGGAAAATACTGTTAAGTTTATTTTCCTCTCCCAGTGGGAGACCAAATAATATAGAAAGAGCAGTTTAAAACTTGATCTCAGGACCCTGAGATCCACTGCTCACTGAGCCAGGCAGTTACTATTCACACCTTATATGTGGTGAAAGTGAGTTTACACCATCTGAAAATAGCACGAGCAGGAAGAGCATTAAGCCAAGATTCGGACCTGGGTCTCAATTCTAGTTTAACCAAATTCTCTTGGCACTGACCTAGCTGATCAGTGGGACATATGCCCATGATAAATCTAACCCTTCAGACCACAAGCACACTCTAGATTCACAGGGAAAATAAACATGGGACACAGAGCAGTTGACTATCTTACTTCTTAAAAATGGAGAAGATGACTCCTGTGGTCACCAAACGGTGAGAGTTTCCAAGTGCTGAGCAGAGTTCACCTTTCACATTTCACCTCTCCTCATTTCTCCACTGAAACTGACCCCATTACTGCCATTGCCCAAAAAGCTAGCACTTTGCTTCCACTTGCTCATCAAAAGCAGAGTAGCAATTAATGCAAACGCATATATATCCTCTAAGGCTAGTATCCCCTAACAGTCAATCTTTCTTCTATAGTAAGAAAAACGTTGCATTTGCAGGAGGATTCTTAACCAACTGAGCTATCAGGAAAGCCCCTAAAAAAGAGAAACATCAACATTCTGCTGGGCACTTGAACACGTGGACCAAAAACAGAGACAGTGTTTCCCAGCATCCCTTATAGCCAGGTACGGTCACTGTAAAGTGTCACAGCAAACTGCAGAAGAAAGATGAGCGAACTTGAAGACCTGGCAACAGAAATTATCCAAAACATAGACATACAGAAGGTTTCCCTGGGGGTCCAGGGTTAAGAGACCACCTTGCAATGCAGAAGACGCCACTCTGATCCCTGGTCTATGAAGATTCCACGCGCCTCGGAGCAACCAAGTCTGTGTGCCACAACTACTGAGCCCGCACTCCAGAAACCGTGAACTGCAACCGCTGAAGCCCGCTTGCCTAGAGGCCCTGCTCCACAGCAAGACAAGCCACGACCAGGAGCCTGAGCACCGCATCTGGAGAGCAGCTCCTGAAAGCTCCTTTCAGGAAAGAGAAAGCCCACACGCAGCAACAAGACCGGCACAGCCAAAAGTAACTAAACAAATGAGACAAACATATAGAAAGGAAAAGGAAGGAACACACAAAAAAAGCCAGGCTATATGCCCGAGGTCACACTGCTGGCAAAAGGCAGAGCTCGGACCTTCCAGGCCAAACCCATGGGATGGTCTACACGTTCGCGCTCTAACACGGATGGGCAGCCTTCATGAACGCTGTCCCGTCTTCCTCTGGAAAAGAGGTGAAGACAGCAGTACCCAGTCTGCCGGTCCATCAAACCACACTTCCTGTCATTCTGGCACACGTGTGGCTTGTTATGACAGGACCTTGGCATGATTTACAGTCATATGAGACCACTGCCTGATTTTCCTATTAAAACCCCTACCAATTATTTGTTATTGGCACGTTTTTTTTAAATGAGATCCAGTTCTCCTCTTGGCCCATGAAGCCCATGTGTCAAGCAGGGGATAAGGGATCCCCAGGCTCTTCAGGCAGCATGTGTTTAGCCCAAGAGTTCCCAGCAAGAAGTGCTACAGCGATCTGGGAGGATCTATCCCAGAGTATTAATAATGCTTGAGGGTTTGTGATTTTGATTTTTCTTCTTTATTGTCTGTCTCTATCTTTTTAAATTCTCTGTAATGAATACGGTTTCATTTTTTAACAAATTGTTCTTCCACATAAAGCTGCTGAAAGACTTTTCAGGCCAACCAGGTGAGTTCAGCAGGCGTCTCCTGGTCGATGGGTACATGTGCGCTTGAGTCTATTCCAAGTCCCTCATTTTACTCAGCAGGAAGCCATGACCTCGAAATTGTGTATGCACCGTGCCTGGCTGCCATGCTGTGAACAGCATTATAATGAGACAAATCAGACACAAATAAGGGCAAAAGTAATTAAAAGTGGAGTTAGCTTAGCCTAACTGGCTCCACCTGGGGAAAGGAGGGTGCTTTTGGAGGGACCAGCCTCAGAAACAGTGAAATTCTAAGTCTAAATGAAAAGGTAATGGGGGAGCCTGGAAAGGTGAACCATTTGGAGTACGACATGGACCAGAATTGACGCTTTTGAACTGTGGTGCTGGAGAAGAGTACTGGGAGTCCCTTGGACAGCAAGGAGATCAAACCAGTCAATCCTAAAGGAAATCAACCTAAATGTTCATTGGAAGACTGATGCTGAAAGCTGAAGCTCCAATACCCTGGCCACCTGATGCGAAGAGCTGACTCCTTGGGAAAGACCCTGATGCTGGGAAAGATTGAAGGCATAAGGAGAAGGGGATGACAGAGGATGAGACAGTCAGATGGCATCACTGACTCAATGGACAAGAGGCTGAGCAAACTCTGGGAGATGGTGAAGGACAGGGAAGCCAGGCGTGCTGCAGTCCATGGGGTTGCAAAGAGTCAGAAACGTCTGAAAGACTGAACAGCAGCAGCGAACTAGAATGCCTCCAGGAACTCAATTCCTGGGCGCCCAGCAGCACACCCCCCGGCCCCCGTCCACATCCTCACCTACTCTGCCCAGGCCAGGCTGTCTGGGGGCAAACTGGGACTGGAAGGGCCAGGTCCACACTCTCCCGGAGCCCAGGTTACTAGGCCCACCCAGTCACCCCGTCTGCGAGCCCCAGGGCGGTAGGTACTGTGTGTCGTTCCCTTCTGAGTCAGAGCATCAGTGACCCACCCCCCGCCCACCAGCTGCGTGCCGTGGGCATTGCACTTGCCCGTGATGTTGACAATAACAAGGATCTCACACAGGATATGGGAAGGACTTCAAAGCAGACAGTCTGTCTCCCCCATACTATATAACTTTTCTTGGCCTTAGTTTCCCCGCCTGTAAAGTGCGTGATAAGAGTACTCACCTCCAAGAAGGTCGCCTATTGAGTAGTTAACAAAGGGCATGGCGTATGGTGCTTAACCCACATTCGCTATTGTTACTACAATAAACTCAGTCAGTCAATCACCTACCAAGCATCTACTGATCACCTACCCACCAGGGATCAGGGATCTGTTTTAGAAGCTGAGTGCACAATAATATCAGAATCATACCAGTCCCACTTACGGTTGCCGGGGAGAAGGATGGGAGAAAGGGATACCTAGGGCGTTTGAGATGGACACTGCTATATTTTAAACGGATAACCAACAAGGGCCTGCTGTACGGCACAGGGGTCTCTGCTCAATGTTCTGTGGCAGCCTGGATGGGAGGGGAGAATGGATACAGGTATACGTGTGGCCGAGTCCCTGCGCTGTCCACCTTGAAATTATCACAACATTATTAATCGCCTATACCCCAATACAAAATAAAAAGTTTAAAAAAAAAAATCCAAGTCAGTCCCCATTCTCATGGAGCTTACATCCTGCTACATGTTTACTGAATATGTCACTAAAGAAAGGAACAAATCAGAATTTTAAAGCACAAAATGCTCAGCCATACAATATATCTGAGAGTGACCAACCAGGGGAAATGGTGAGCTTCATTTGGGCTTCTTGGAGCAACAACATCAGCCTGTGAACAGGAGAGGTACCGGGAAGAATAAAGATTCTAAACTGAATGAAGAGAAGGTACAGAGTGGGGTGAGGAGGGAGTGTGTTTCTCCTGCAACGCGAAGAATGAAATCGAGGCCATAAACCAGTGAAATAACCACAGACCAAGAGATGGGCTTTATCTCTTTATAGGATGTCTATTTTTTCTGTTCAGTCCAAGTGCAAAGGAAACATTTAGGCAAGTCACTCTCTGCCCAGGTTAGAAGCATCATCACCCACTCAAGCAAAGCAAAATGACCAGTTGCCTGATGAAAACTGTAATTAGAAACTTAAAGTAGAGTAGTTGTCAGAATGAAAGTGGCATTTAACAAAATGAGCCACCTGCCGGCTTCCAGGAAGGGAAGGCACCAAACAACAAAGGAGGCGCCGAGAGATGAACTGCTCCAGGAGAAGCACAGAGCCTGTATGGATGGAAAAAAGTCACGATGACAAAGATAAATGCATGTCTGGTCTAGGCCTCTAAGGAGGGAGCAGAGGTGCTCCAAGTCCTCCTGTTTGGTCTCTGGGCCTTTGCTTCCTGCCAAACAATAAAAAGGAAATGAACAAAAATCATGAATCGATCCCTGGCATTTTCAGGCAATTGCTTCTGCAGTGATTTAGGAGAGAAAAGCATCTTGCAGGGAATGAAGTTCGGTGGAGCAAATAAAACATGATCTCTTATGGAAGGTCTCCAGAGAGACAGGCGCCACTTCCAGAACCAGGGAATGGATGATCTTGCAGCTCTGACCCTGTATCCTTGATGAAGCTTTTCCCCATAGCTATGGCACTCAGGGTGGCCTGGGGGAACTTTAGAAGCACCCTCCCTCCATCCACCCCGGCGTTACTGCCATCAGTCTCACCTTTCTGAAAGCCACCTTGGGTAAGGGCTGCTGGCTGCCGACCCCATATCCGTGGCCCCTGCTTCCTTATGTGACAATTAGACAACCATGTTTCCCCATAATTAGGGGAGGCCTAAGAGCTTTAAGGGCTTCCCTGGTGGCTCAGATGGTAAAAAAAAAAAAAAAGAAAGAAAAGAAATCTGCCTGCAATGCAGGAGACTCAGGTTTAATGCCTAGGTCAGGAAGATACCCTGGAGACAGGAATGGCTACCCACTCCAGTATTCCTGCCTGGAGAATCCATGGACAGAGGGGCCTGGCAGGCTACAGTCCATAGGGTGGCAAAGAATTGGATACAACTGAGCGACTAACATCTTCAAGAGCTCTAAAGAAGTCATTTGGAGTGGGAAAACTCCTTAGAGAAGGCTTATGATCCTAAAGTTTTAAATCCTTACAGACTTCAGCTGTAAAATGCACTCTCTGCCCTTCCTCACTTCTGCTTTTACTGGCCTGAAATATAGATGTGATGGTTGGAGCACTAGCCACAATATACATACCATGAGGCAATCATGAAGCTAAAAAAACATGCACTAAGGATGGTAGAGCAAAATGAAAAGAGTAGCCTGAGTTCACAACAACCATGAAATGATCACAATAGCCCTGGACTAGACTATTTACTTCTAGGCTGTGGAATCAGTGCTGTCCAGGTTTTCTTCTTCATGATGCTAAATCTAGTTCTGTTACACTATCCCACGTAATCATACAAACTCAACAAAAATGGACAGCATGCTATGCAGATACCGTTTCGGGAAAATGCCTTTAAACCCCCTTTCCAACAAAACCACCAAACCCCTCCTACATAAAAATGTTGGTGTTACCAACTGCCCAGGTCATGCCAGATCCAACAACCCCTATCTTTTTCCTCCCCAGCATCCTCTCTTGGCAAAACCCATCTCTTACTTTTGGAGGCCTGCCCCTCTCTCCTCTCAATCCAGAATGTTTGGATGGAGCTGCTCCCACTGAAGTTCTAAGTCCCCTGAGACACAGACACCCCCAAGTACCCAGCATTAGTCTAGGTGAGGCCTGCCCCCCAAGCTGGGCCAAGCAGAATTAACCTGGAAACATCTGTGCATGCAATCAGTAAGGACATCCTGAACTGCACTTGCAAACTTTTAAGTCTATTAATCTGAAATCAATATGGAAATTTATCTTTTACATCTAGGTGGTGGTGAGTACATTGGGTGATGGGTACATTACTCTCTGAACTTTTCCAGAAAAATTCTAATTTCAAACTATTAAAGCTAAAATCTGTGGCCACCATCCCTGAAGTATCTTCCTGGTGTTGGCAGTACTGAGTGCTCAGCAAGGGCCAGGGACTGGGGCTACCGGTTCAGATTTTTATTTAAAGGTCAGGAAACTGGCTAATCACACAAATATTGTTTTACCAGGATAATGGACTGCATAAGCTTTCAAAGAGGTTTACTCTACAATTATCACGGTAATTATTCACCCACTTTCAGAACTTAATGAACAGGTGTTCTGCTAATGGACCCTGACTTGCCACAGCCTGGATACCCTTCAAAATGCTTCTGTAACCCAAAATAATGTCAACATTTGCCTGGTACTTTACATACGGCATCTCTGTTAAAGTTCAAATAATGCTAGGAAGTCAAAGCTATTATCACTTTGTTCAAATAAAAACACTGAGGCTCCAAGATTAAAACTTGGTCCAAGACTTCAGAGCTGCTAGACCATGGGGCTGAGGTTCAAGCCAGATACCCTCAAATGGAAAACATGTGCCTCCCTTTTGCCTCCAAGCACTGCTATCACCTTTTCTAAGTTCCTTCTCAAGGCAAAGGCTTCTCTTGCCCATGTAAGGAAGAGCTTTCCCTGTGTCCACGGCACATCTGGTCCACACCCAGCACTGCTGCCAAGAAGCCCATCTGTTTCTCCCCAACTGATGTCCAGTTCCAAGCCCCTCATGCTCTGACTAGGCTCCCTGTGTTGGCTGACAGTACATGATTGGGTTTCAGTGACCCACGGAGGACAGGGGAATAGAGCAGGTTTTTTCAGGACAAAGTTAAGGTGGAGAGTCTAACCGGTTGGACCAGCCATCCCAGGCACATGCTGCCTCCTGAAGAACAAGCATCTCTTGGTCACCTGCCAGACACTGAGGTTTATCACCTAAGACATCTCTGGGAGAATCAACTCAGGGGCACAGGGGAAACATGGCCTCAGCTTACACCTGGGGAGGAATTTTGGCTCAGCCACTTTTGAGCAGGATGACTGCGATGATTAATTTCTTATGCCCGTGTGAGCCAAGAATCAACGGACACTGACATCTGAAACGCTGTGGCATGCATCACTTCATCAGCTTGAAAGCAGTATCCTCTAACATGGTGGTCGCAGGTGGTCAAGCTCTGGGATTTTTTAAAACCCCCAGGGTGACTCAAATGGAGCCAAGCTCAAGAAGCTCTGCTCCACCAGGAGAGAGATGGGAGAGTGGTTTACAAGGAAACAAGTGGGAAGGAGCTCTCTTTGACTGGGTTGCTGGAAGATTAAAACAAGAGCTGTTGGCAGCTTACTGTCACCATAAGAATACCTGCCTGAAAAAGGAACCAACAGCGAGGGGACATTGCAAAGTTGGGGCATACCAGTTCACGGGAGCCCATGGGTGCATCTCTTCCTAACTTTGCATTCAGTGATGTCATGTGAGTAGCTTGAAACGGGCCACAATGGAGCACTGACTCCGTGGAAATCAGTGCCTTCTTCGGAGGGCTGGTGGTTCAACATTTAGCAGCACCACACTGCTAACATTGGGAGGGAAGGGAACAGAGTTGAGAAGAAAACAAAAAACAAAAAAAATCTCCTAATGATGTATTTTGAGCTCCTGGATCAAGCCATTCCTGAAGACAGACCCTCCTGGAGTTCTGCTATTTCATTTAAAACAGATTAAATTGGATTTTTATGATTCTTGTAATCCAAATAGCTCTGAATGATGAAACCCTCAAAGAGTCAAAGTCATGTGCTAAGAAGTATAGTTATAAAAAGTATAACTATACTATGCTATAGAAGCATAGAATATGCTATATGCTAAAGTATATGCTATAAAAGTACAGAAGTATAGTACATGTCATCAGAGGAATCTGGCTGGAGGCACAACTGAAAAATGCAGGTACACGTGTTACAGCACATTCTCAGTGACCTTAGAATGAAGACCCACGACCTCGCCCACTGCTGAGCTCTCCCTAATTGCTGTGGGTTTTCAATCAAGTTCTACAACAGCTCCTCCTGGATTTCTAGTCATTTCTATTCATTCGTGTCATGAATATTTATGGAAGATGGCCAACAAGTACATGAAAACATGCTCAACATCATTCATTACGAGAGAAATGCAAATCAAAACTACAATGAGATATCACCTCACACTGGTCAGAGTGGCCATCATCAAAAAAATCTATAAACAATGAGTGCTGGAGAGGATGTGGAGAAAAGGGAATGCAAATTGAGACAGCCACTATGAAGAAGAGTATGGAGATTCCTCAAAAGAACTAGGAATAAAATTACTGTATGACCCAGCAATCCCACTGCTGGGCATAGACCCTGAGAGAACCATGACAGAAACACACATGCACCCGTGTTCACAGCAGCAGTACCGGCAACAGTTAGGACGTGAGGCAACCAAGGTGCCCACTGACAGACGAATGGGTAAAGAAGATGGGGTACCTATATTCAATGCAATATTACTCAGCCATAAAAAAAAAAAAAAGAATGAATCTAAGTCAGTTTTAGTGAGGTGGCTGAACCTAGAGCCTGTTATACAGAGTGATTAAGTCAGAAAGAGAAAAGCAAATGTTGTATATTAATCCATATATCTGGAGCAGGAAATGGCAACCCACTCCAGGATTCTTGCCTAGAGAATCCCACAGATGGAGGAGCCTGGCAGGCTGCAGTCAGGTGGTCACAAAAGCATCAGACATGACTGAGCGACCAAACAAGAACAACAATGCCTGTCTATGGAATCTGAAAAAATGACCGAGGCACAGCTATGGATAATGGACCTGGGGACACAGCAGGGGCAGGAGAGAATGGGACGAATAGAGAAAACAGCATCGATATACATCCACTAGTATGTGCAAAACAGACAGCTGGGAGAAGCTGCTACAGAAACAGGAAGCCCAGCCTGGTGCTCCGTGGTGACCCAGAGGGACGGGAGGAGGCAGGGAGGCTAAGGAGGGAGGCGATATGTGTATAATTACGGCTGAACTGCGCTGTTGTATGGCAGAAACCAACACAACATTGTAAAGCAACATTCCTCCAATTAAAGAATCATTTTAAAAAATATTTATGGAGCACATCCCTTGGATGAAGCCTGTGCGGGGCCCTCTGAACACAGCAGAGGGAAGAACAGGCAAGGTTTCTGCTCCTTGAACGGTACACTGCAGGGCGGAACACGGACAGTGACCAAGGAAGGGAACAGACAATCAGACACGCCGGGGTGATCGCTGTGATGGCGATCAGGGAAGAGACGGGAGGGAGAGGCGGGGTGGTCAGGGGAGGCCACACCTGAACAGGGACCGCCTGACAAGGCAGGGCCAGCCTTTCAGAGATGAGGGGGAAGCATTCCAGAAGGACAGCAACCGCCAAGGCCTGGAGGTGTTATTTGGTAAAGCCAGTGTGGCCGGGCCAAGAGGGGGCGGGAGGAGACGGGGCAGGGAAGTAGGGCAGAGTCGGGTCACACCGAGCGCTGCAGGCCCTCGTCAGAAAGTCCAGGCAGGACTTCCCTGGTGGTCCAGTGGTGAAGGATCTCTGCTTCTACTGCAGGGGGCATGGGTTTGAGCCCCGGCCAGGGAACTAAGATCCCACATCCTGCAGGGCAACGAAGACCACGTGCCACAACGACTGAGCCAACGTGCTCTAGAGTCCATGCTCCGCAGCTAGAGAAAGGCCCTGCAGGCTGCAACGGAGACCCAGCACAACCAAGACTAAATTTTTTTTTTTTTAAGTCTGGATTGAGTTTTAAACAGTAGAGTGACGAGATCTTAGCAGAGTCTCCATGAGGTCCCGTGCTGATCGCACTGGAAACAGACACAGACACAAACACACCCACGACTCCCGAGCTTGCTTCCCTTGCAGCCAAAGCAGCCTGCCTCCAACAGAGACATCGCCTGTGTGCACACTGGGGGCAAGAATACGTGGGCACCAAGGGAGACACCCCAGTGCCTGCAGTCACTGAGGGAAGCTGCAGGTTGAAAGGTCCCCCGGCACCACACGCACCCCTGAGTCCCACAGGCTCCAGGAATCCTCTCACCCGTGACCCTCCATCAACACAGGACCAGGCTTCTCCACGGCCCTGCCCCACTTTCTGGAGCCCGGGGGAAGTGAGACCCCCAAGGAGGACATGGAGCACAGGTAGGCGTGGAAGCAAGGGGTCACCGGGCAAGTCACACGCAGGCAGAGACACGACACGGGATAGAGGCTGAGAGCTTCCTTTTTTTTTTTAACTTGTTTTGTTTCTTAAACTTTTAAAACTGCTCCCAAGCCTCCCTCATCCATCAAGTTCCTCCCACTGATCTGTTCTCACTGCCGATTACTCTGATTGCCACCAGCAACAGGCCATTTCTTCCCCCTCTGCCCCTGAGCCTGTGGCTGATGAATTAAACGGCAATGCCAACAAGAGCTTGCAGCCTTAGAATCCATCACCGCGGAATAGGACTACAGAGGCCAGGACAGATGATTCCAGTGGAGGGGAGCACATGAGAGGGAGGGCGGCCAGGAGGAAGGACTTCACAACATACAGAGGCTGCAGGTTAGAAAAGACAGGCTTCAGAGAAATGATAGCTCCCCATGAAGACAGAACAGACCCTGCATTCAGTAAAGAGCAAACAGTTTGCCATGACTGGGCTTCCCAGGTGGCTCAGTGGTAAAGAATTCGATTACGAATGCAGGAAACACAAGAATCGAGGGCTCTCTCCCTGGGTCAGGAAGATAAACTGGAGGAGGAAATGGCAACCCGCTCCAGTACTCTTGCCTGGAGAATTTCATGGACAGAGGGATCTCAAAGCGCCCAACTGAGTACACATGCATTCAAGCTATGGAAACCCAACCCAAGCTTGAAGACAGTGGCAGGGGAGGCTAGAGAATTACTGTTCTTGTTAACAGTACGTTTAGGGCTGGACTGTCACAATCAGGACTGCTGGATTCAGGGATTCGAAGGACACGATCGACCCCCAGTGCGTCTCTGCCTCTCAGCTCAGCTCCTCTCCCTCCTCTCCTCTCCCTCACACTCAGGCTCCACTCGGAGACAAGGCAGCTACAGTGGCCCCAGCCTTCCAGGCCTGGCGGGAAAGGAAGAACTCCTCGTAACAGCCTGGTAGAGCCCTGAGACCCAGCTGGAGCCCGTCAGCTGAGGTCAAGGGCAGGAGGGAGGGTAGGACCTCATCAACATCACGGGGCTGATGCTGAGTGAGGACGCTGGGCCCAGAGAAGCTGGAGCATAGGCGACCTGATGCCACAAGGCCAGAGATGGCCACCACGCCAGCCGGAGGCGGTGGCCCAAGCTGTGTGACACAGGAGGAAGCGGGCGCATCTGGAATCCCACGTTCGGCTGCCCCTGTAGAACCTCTTGCTTGGTACAGAGAGCCAGCTCCAACTCACAGGCAAATGCTCCTTGGGAAAGCCCAGGAGAAGCCCAACACCCAGCAAGGGGCTGCTCTGCAGTGAAGACCTCCATGAGACTAGCCCCACCCCTACCAGGGGGCACTCAGAGAACCCAGGCTCCCCAGATGCAGAGGCAACACTGTTGTTGTTCAGTTGCTAAGTTGTAACTGACTCTGCAACCCCATGGACTGCAGTACGCAGCTCCCTAGTCCTTCACTGTCTCCTGGAGTTTGCTCAGATTCACATCCATTGAGTCAGTGATGCTGTCTAACCATCTCAATCTCTGCTGCCTTCTTCTCCTTTTGCCTCTCAAAAGCCCTATATTAATCACATCTGAAAAGTCTCTTTCTGGCTTCCCTGGTAGCTCAGTGGTAAAGCATCCACCTGCCAATGCAGGGGATGTGGGTTTAATCCCTGGGTTGGGAAGATCCCCTGGAGGAGGAAATGGCAACCCCCTCCAGTATTCTTGCCTGGAGAATCCCATGGACAGAGGAGCCTGGCGGGCTGCAGTCCATAGGGTCACAAGAGTCAGACATGACTCAGTGACTGAACAACAACAACTAAAGTCTCCTTCACCATGGAAGGCTGTGTGGGCACAGACTCCAGGGTCAGGACACAGGCATCTTTGGAGGCCTGACATTCTGCCCGCCACAGCATTCTCTAGATCCCAGCATGTTATCTGAATTACACCTCTCACCTTAACAGCTAATCCTCACAACAACCTACAAAGTATATATACTATTTCAATAAATCCTAATTTCACAAGTGTTCAAAGGGGCCATGAGAGACAAAGTGAGACAGTAAAAAGAGTAATAACAATAACTGTCATATTCACTGAGTGGCTGCTACATATTGGACATTATTCTAAGAGCTTTCCGTATACTAATCTAGCTCTTCTTCCCCCAAAGCCCTATGAGGAAGGTATTGCTACAGTTCCCATTTTACAGAGGAAGAAACTGAGGCATAGAAACTTACATGGTCTCTAAGTCAATTACCCTGGGGAAGTCCTCAGTGTCTTTGGCACAGGGGTCCCTTGTTTACTAATGTCAATTACAACGAGCAAGAAGAATGTGGAACGCATGGTGATTCCCAAATGCTTTGGCCATGACCACTATCTTGGTGGGGACATGTACAGGGACCAGGATGAGGTGACTCCTTTGGAGAAAGGTCACGGTGACAGGTTAAACAAGCCTTCCTTCTGCTGACAGAGCCTCTCACCAGATGGTCAGGCGTGATGGAGGAGATGCCTACTCAGGGAACGACCCTGCTGACCCAGCCACACTGCTGGCATCTCCCTCAGGAGGCACCCAGAAAGATCTGCAGTCATCACAGATCTTACCAAAGGGCCCCCACCTTGGGCCTTACATCCATGAGAAGACATCCCCCATTAACACAAGCTCAGCCTCACTCCCCACTTCCTACATGACTGCGAGATCCCCAGTCAAATGGAGATGCTGGGTTAAAAAGAGAATGCCCCCCCAGATCGTCCTCCTCCTTGGCCCCCACTGGGTGGGCATCATTCAGCAGAACCAACAATGCCTCACAAAGGGGGTCACGGGGTCTACACCTGGGAGGCAATGCACCAGGGAGTGTGATTCTGGCTTCAGTCAAGCTGGAGTTTCCACCCGTCAGTAATAAAGACATCATTTTGAACACTTGTGTTGGATTCCTACATCAATGTTTCATAAAGAACTTGAGGGGGAAAAAGAGTCATGATAACCTCAGAACTGAAATAAAGTTACCAACTGACCTCTTAAAGATTGTCAGCAATCTATTCTAAAGGTCCATTTTAAATTGATTTTTTTTTCTTAATCTTGAAGGCACTTCCCACAACAACAATGAATATAATGATCCCAACATAGCCCTCAGCCATCTATTCAATCCTGAAGGCATTTGGAGCTTCAGTGATTTCTCACTCTTTTCCTTACTGATGAGCTCAGTTTCACAAACAATTTGTTGTCCAAATGATTTTAAAAAAAGAAAAAGCTTTATAGCCTCAACCTAAAAGGCTTCTTTTGTGGAAAAAGCACTGTGCACTCTCACCTAGAATATCAGAAGCTGGTCCACCTCTCTATGTCCACCTAACATCAGAAGCCACAGAAATCCTGGATCAGAAAAGACTCCCTGGCCAACCTCTCCCTGCCCCTTGTCCTCCAGCTCCCCGGAAACACCAAGCCCCCCACCCCAGCCTATCCAGGACACCCCCAAGATACCACAGCCTGACAAGGGCAAGGCACCCCAATCTGGCCAGGGCACATACTCCATAGTTTTCAACAAACTGAGTCAGCAGCTGGCTGTTGAGGAGTGAGTCCCAACTTCTCTGAGTAGTGGATGGCATCACTTGAAAATTAGGTAAAGGCTCTGGAAAGGCCAGAACACAATTTCTGAAAGCACATCTTCTAATAAGGCTGCTTGCTGGTGTCTGGCATGTTAGCTGGTGCTCACGAATTTTACTTAAGTGGAAGAAAGAATAAAATGCAGGACTTAAGGAAGAGAAGGGCATCACTCAGTTCATGCCTGCACTGAAGGACTTTCATAAAGACCTTCCACCCAGAATGACTCCCAGATATGGTAGAAGGTCTTCTATGATCTGGTGAAAATAGAGTGGTAAGGGACTGCAAAAGGGACTTTGCCGACAAAGTTCTGGAGAGCCAAAGCTATGGTTTTTCCAGTAGTCATGTAATGATGTTAGAGTTGGGCCATAAAGAAGGCTGAGTGCCGAAGAATTGATGCTTTCTAATTGTAGTGTTGAAGAAGACTCTTGAGAGTCTCTCTTGGACTGCAGGGAAAACAAATGAGTCAATCCTAAAGGAAATCAGTCCTGAATATTCATTGGAAGGACTGATGCTGAAGCTGAAACTCCAATCCTTTGGCCACCTGATGAGAAGAACTGACTCACTGGAAAAGACCCTGATGTTGGGAAAGATTGAAGGCAGGAGGAGAAGGGGACAACAGAGGACGAGATGGTTGGATGGCATCACCGACTCAATGGACATGAGTTTGGGTAAACTCTGGAAGTTGGTGATGGACAGGGAGGCCTGGCATGTTGCAGTCCAGGGGGTCTCAGAGAGTCAGACACGACTGAGTGACTGAACTGCACTGAGTAACTGAACAACAAATGACAAAAGGACTGTGAATGAGTGAGAAAGTATACTTCATCCTCTCTGCTCTGTTCCACTTAAGCCAGAGCTGGGTATGTGATGGCCCTTAGTACATTCAAGCTGGGTCTTAGGAAAGCTGACTCTGGCTGCAGTGAGGAACCCTTCTGTACACTGTAGTTTCTGTTTGGGGGCTGGCGGGACGACTCACTCCAAAAATGCTCCTACTCAGAAATGTACTACATAGTATGGCAGATTTCAAATCAAATTCAAGCCCAGTGGTGCTCCCCGCCCCAGGTTTAGTTTTCTTACCGCATCAAATTAAATTTCAGTGAGGGCAGAGTATAGATTTCAGAAATGGTGGTGGCATAGTCCACAGGCCACCTGCATGAGAGTCACACATCTAAACATGCAAATCAAGAGCCCACTCCCACCCCCCGTGCCAAGATCTCCTGAGATGAGGCATGGGTACTTGGTTCCCCAGGAAAGGCCTCTGAACACTAGTTCAGGAAGTTCGTAAGGCAAAGAATCGGGGATTTAGAAGGAAATGACCTGAGTTCATTTCCACCCCAGAGCCACAGACAAGACTTTAAAGCTCTCCTGAACCTCTAATAATGAATATTTTAAAACACAGGGAAAACACCTACTCATCCCAGGATTACTGAGTCAAATGTGAATAGACTTGAACTTGCTTGGAAAGGATAAAGGGCTAAACTACTTATTCAAAATATGCGGTGAATGAAATGAATTGGCTGCATAAGCCAGGTGCTGGGGAAACAAAGATGAGAAGTGAGGAGTCACAAGGCCAAAGCAGACACAGTCTGGTGTCATGAGATGGGGTCCGGGCCACACGAGCAGTATCTGTGTGGAAAGGGTGATGGTCCCCCTGAGAAAGACAAGATTAATGCTGCAGTGATAACCCCCAGGCTGGCAGCAGTTACAAACTAGGATGAAGAGAGCAAGGCATGCTATCAAAGAAAAGTAAACAGAAAATCAATGTGTTGAACCTCATCAAATGGAGACCATAATAAATATAAAAACTCAAAAAAATCCAATCTTTTATGATATTACTAAGCAAATCACATCTAGATTATAATCCTGTTTCCCTCTATGACACAGAAAAATAACTACATGTACTGCATACCAACTATACACTGGGTGCCATATGAATGAAGGCTTCGCATTCACTGTTTTGGTAAACCCCCATGACAACCCTCGTGCCACTGGTGTGATTTCCTCTAACATTGGTGTGGCGTTTCCTCTTTGAGATGGCAAAGTAACTCCAAGAGGCCAAGTTATGGAGGATGCGCCTGAACTCTAATTCAGGACTGGCCGACTCCCAAGACCTGTGAGCATGGGGAATGCTCTCCACTGTTAAAGTGTCCACACTCCAAAGGCTTGTTTTTGTTTAAGAAAATCTTGTTCTGGTCAGTTGGCTGAAGGTCGCAAGACACTTCAGCTAGAGTTAAATACTCCGTCTTCAGGCTGACCTAAGAAACATTTCAGCAAAGTCATGACAGTTCAAGTGCAGCCAGACCACACAGGGAGGAAGCATACGGCGCCACTTTATTTAGGGAGATCCTGGCCAAGTGATTACTTTTCTATCTACTCGTATTTCTGATCAAGAATATTATTATTTGCAGCTAAAGTCCACTCCAGTGGTCATGTACAGAAGTGAGAGCTGGACTATAAAGAAAGCTAAGTGCCAAAGAATTGACGCTTTTGAACTGTGGTGCGGGAGCAGACTTGAGAGTCCCATGGACTACAAGGAGATGAAACCAGTCAATCCTAAAGGAGATCAGTCCTGAATATTCACTGGAAAGGCTGACGCTGGAGCTCCAACACGTTGGCCTGATGTGAAGAGCTGACTCATTGGAAAAGACTCTAATGCTGGGAAAGACTGAGGGCAGGAGGAGAAGGGGACAACAGAGAATGAGATGGCTGGATGGCATCACTGACTCAATGGACATGAGTTTAAGCAAACTCCAGGAGATAGTGAAGGACAGGGAAGCCTGGTGTGCTGCCATCCATGGGGTCACAAAGAGTCGGACAAGACTTAGTGACTGAACAACAACAATTCTACTCAGTACTCACTCTCTGGTAGGCATGATGCTAAGATGTCTACATGAATTGCCTCATGAGGTTGGCGCTGCCAACTGACCCCATTTTATAGATGAGAACAGAGAGATTAAGAAACAGAATTACAGCTGGGGTTGGAGCCTGATCAGCCTAACCCCATTGATTCTCCGCCACTTGGCATTCTGTTGCTTTCACCCATGGCCTGACATGACTTAATCGTGCTACAGGTTCACCACCTTGCAAGTGTCTTAAGACTTTAGTCATACAATTCCCTAACTGCACAAATTGATACAATGATTGCTAACAGTCCAGCAAGTAAGTCTTACAATTTTGCAAGGATGCAGAGGAGGGTTTTCTGTCTAATTAATTTTTCAGAATCCTAAGCAGCACCGTTTTTCTAACTCATCTGCAGGTGTATTCATCCCATGCTGAGTGTCTGCCAGGCCAGGCACAGGGGTGATCAAGACCAAAAGGTGCAACCCCCGCCCCACCCGGCTCCCTCTGCCCCTCACCTTCGGCTGTTTGGCCTTCTCTTTTCAGCATCTGGACAGCGCCTACGTATTTCTTCAGCTGCACTTTGAGCACTTCGTTTTCTCTGCGGGTAAAAGAATGTCAGAAAAATTTATTTTAAAATTGGCAACTTAGACCCAAGGAAGGAAGAGAATCTGTGTAAGGGTGCACAGTATGTATCTGGTAAATATTAATATATTCTGTTTTAGAGATCACTGCTGGAAAAGACAAGGTTAGTGAGGGCGCATTTGTGTTTAACGCCTTCAAGAACCGCTCATTCATGGTGGAAATAAGCACTAATTGGTTCCAGCGTCCACAAGTTCAGGATGCTGGCATGTGCTGTCCTCAGGTTATTTGAATCTAACAACCTGTTAGGTGCCGACTCTGTGTCAGGTACTCTTTGTATTTACAGAAACTGTAAAAATGGACAAATTTACAGTATGTCCATTTACAGAAACACACACTAGGTATTGTTTACTTGGGGAACACTCAGTATTTTTATTAACTACTACATGCGTTCAGACACGACTGAGCAACTGAACTCAACTGAACATGTATTAAACATTATTTGCCAGGCATCACATGAAGTCTTTATTATCTCATTCAATCCTTCCAAGGTACGTATTAGCACAACACCCATTTTACAGATGAGCAAAGTGTGGTATAGTGACAAAAAGCAGTTAACCTAGCCCACCTGCCCCACCCCTCTCCCCATGTGAGACCGCAGGATGGAACATGAAACGCGGGCAATGACAAGATCCCACTCTACTAAATTCACTCCCCAGGGGCCCTGGGGCTGAGCACTAGGACACGAAGGTCAGGAGAGGAAAACACCATCTGTTGAGAATTTACCTCATAGCTTAGACTTTACACATGTGACCTCAGTGAATCAAGCCCACATGGATACATTCATCCGCTCTTCATTCAATGGAAGCATGTTTAAGTACCTAACAATATGTCAGGTGCGGTGACCCTGTAATACCCTCCTCGTTCTGCAGGAGAGGAGCTGGGGCATGGAGAAGGTCACATGGCCAACGCCAAGGTCATATGTAAGACACACAGTCTGGATACAAACCCAGGTCTATGTCTCCAAGAACCCAACGAGCGCTTCTCTGTCTCTCGGGATTTGAAACTGGTTTCTCACCTCGGCCCCAGAGACAAATGCCTCTTCCACACTTTCTGCTTCTATGCATTCCCTATCCCACAAGGTTTTAAGCCTGAGTGTTCTTACACATGCTGGAATATTGCCTTATGATGAAAACAGCTTTATGACTGGGTGTCTCTTATAATTATAAAAAATAAAACACTCATTGCAAAATACTCAATCAGAACACATTTAAGAAGGAATGTAAAAATTCCGCTAAAAATCCTTGAAATAAATCTCACTAACTTCTTAAGACTCTTGAGAGTCTCTTACCAGCAAGGAGATCAAAGCAGTCAATCCTAAAGGAAATCAACCCTGAATATTCATTGGACGGACTGATGCTAAAGCTGAAGCTCCAGCATTTTGACCACCTGATGAGAAAAACTGACTCACTGGAAAAGACCCTGATGCTGGGAAAGATAGAAGGCAGGAGGAGAAACAGATGACAGAGGACGAGATGGTTTGATGGCATCACCAACTCAATGCACATGAGTTTGAGCAAGCTCCAGGAGATGGTGAAGGACAGGGATATGCTGCAGTCTCTGAGGTCATGAAGAGTTGGACACGACTGAGCAAATGAATAACAACAACATTTTTACTTCCATCCTATCAACTCTCTCTCTAGGTACACGTGAGCATGCACACATACGTACATCACTGAATATAATTATTCACAGGTGAAACACCCTTTCACATGCCTCAAAATTTTTGTTTGAAGACTTTTTTTCTCTGTTTACTGTCCCACACATCCTTCTCCATGGCAACCACTATTAAACAGCTGGTACACACATTTCATGTCTCCTCCATGCTCACAGAGTCACTACAAACCTGATACATTCAGAGTTTACTTTACGAAACCAGATCCTACTACAAATTTTTCTGCAACTGGTTTGTCTCAACAATTCACCAAGGTAAGCTTCTGATTCCATCTCTTTATGGATGGAGATGCCATTCCTTGGTAATAATATGCCACATATTTGCTCAGTGGAAAAACTGCAGACCGCCAAACTGCAGACTGCAAATCACTGACTCTTTCTGATGCATCTTATTATACCTCAGCCCACAGAGATAGCACTTTGCATTGTGCTTTTCTGCACTGTATTTTGGCAGAAAGAACACAAGTACCAATTGCAGACACGACCATTATACTGAGGTGTTGCCTAAAACTGTACATTCATCTCAGAAACTTGGAAGGAAAGTCAGACATGAAGGAGCTCCTTAATTATCGTCCTCCTCCTAGACAGCCTGTCACAAATGTTTCTATTGGCAGCTGCACTTCCTCTGTGATACAAAGAGCCAGTGTCTAAAGCTCATAAACAACTAAGGAATCTCGAGATCTGCAGGTAGGAAAACACTGCCCAATGGACGTGCTAACACAGCTGCTTTTCCTGGATCCCCTAAGTCAGCTCTTGTCATTCATCCCAGCTTACTCCTAATCCCCTCGTGTGAATTCCAAGCACACAGTTTAAAATAAGGGAGGGAAAGAAATTGATGTGCATCTCTGTAAAGTCTGCAGTGCTGGAGAAGACTCTCAAGAGTCCCTTGGACTGCAAGGAGATCAAATCAGTCAATCCTAAAGGAAATCAATCCTGCACATTCATTGGAAGGACTGATGCTGAAGCTCCAATAGTTTGACCACCTGATGTGAAGAGCCGACTCATTAAAAAAAGACCCTGATGCTGGGAAAGGTTGAGGGCAGGAGAGAGGGGCAACAGAGGATGAGATGGTTAGATGGCACCATCTAGTCAGTGAACATGAATCTGAGAAAACTCCAGGAGATAATGAAGAAGAGGGAAGCCTGGTGCACTGCAGTCCATGGGGTTGCAAGGAGTCGGAAAATACTTAGGTTGAACAAGTGGCCTAATTTAACAATGATACATTCAGAATGTTGTGCAAGAGGCAAGAGGAGGGAGGTTCACTCAGGCCCACCGACTGGTGAGTTGTGTTGGGCTGTCAAGCCTCAGTTTGCCCAATCACACCATCCAGGCCCACCCTCAGCTGCCGAGTTCATTGTTAATACTGCAGCCAGCACTGAAATGTTCAACAGGCTGCTTTCCTTCTGGTTTAGAGGCATCTTTTAACAACATCTTAACACTATCTAAATATCAAGAATTCTATGGCAGTTCAGTGGCTAAGACTCCGCACTCCCAATGCAACAGGCCTGGGTTTGATCCCTGGTCAGGGAACTAGGTCCCACCTGCCGCAACTAAGAGTTAGCATGCCCCAACTAAAGATCCTGCATGCCACAACAGAGATCAACCTGACAGACGAAGATCAAAAACTTTAATACAAATCCAACTTTCATCAAAATGATGAGATGTCACGGAAAATACACTACAGATGGGCAGCTTTAGGAGCCATAAATTCATCCCCGCCAACTTTGCGTCAATGAATTTGTTTGCCTTTTGTGGGAAAGAAACACTGTCAGGTCAGTAGAACTGCTCCTGACACAAAAACGAACACTGAGACTGCCCCAGATGACTGGCCCACGAACACTGGTCAAACTGGTCAAACGAACATTGACTGCCCCAAAGAGGCAACTAGCTACTGACCCTGGGAAAGATGAGGCCTCTGTTTAAATTTTTAAGTACTTATAGACCCAGAAAGTTGCAAAGATATTACTGAGAGGTCCTGTATACCCTTGGCCCAGCCTCCCCCAGGGGTTACACCTTCTGTAACTATGGTCTGATGCCAAATCCAGGACACTGACATGGTCACATCGTGCACGTGGTTCTATCCAGCCCAGTATTTAAACTGACGTTCATGACAATCTGAAGACGAGATACAGGCTCAAATGACCACAGCAGGCAGACAGACCAGACTTATGAGGAACACAAACCAGGTATAAGACAAGAGGGTCTGGGGGCCGGAGCTGCCCTAGGGCCACCACTACTGAGCCCCTCGCCACAACTAGAGAATTTGTGCGCTGCAGCTCAGACCCGATGCAGCAAAATAAACCAACAAACAAACACCTAACAAGTCAAGGGCCCAAGAAAATGATTCCTAGGCTCTGAATGGCTCATTTGCAACCAGCCGACAGAACTCTGGACTTCCCTGGTGGTTCAGACAGTTAAGAATCTGCCTGCAATGCAGGAGACCTAGGTTCGATCCTTGGGTTGGGAAGATCCCCTGGAGGAGGAAATGGCAACGCACTCCAGTGTTTTTACTCAGAGAATCCCATGAACAGAAGAGCCTGGCAGGCTATAGTCCATGAGGTCGCAGAGAGTCAGACATGACTGGGCGATTAACAAGCAACAGAACTTTAATCTGCAGACAAAGGAAGCATATGGAATGTATCGTTCCTGATGATCAAACAAGAATGCCATTTCCTTTGCTACCTCATGAGATGACAGGATGGGTCAATGATTAAGTGCGTCCTGTGAAAGGGAAGAGAAACCCGAAGACACCCCGCCTCCTTGCTGCCTCTTTAGTAACCACCCAGTTCTTTCCACTCTGAGGGGGGGTGTGGGTGGGATACAACTGCCTCACAGTTCAGAGAAAGGAGAAAAAACATAAAGAGGGTGAACTAGAACAGAATCTCCCAAAGCTGGTACATCCCTGAGATCATCTGTTTATATTTTAACTTCACTGAACTGTTTATATTTTAACACCTAGGCAGTTCTTCTGGTATGTTTCCAAAACACCAGCTTTCCATGTATGGCATATAAATGATATAGAGCAGCTGCAGTCCCCAAGATTTTTGGCACCAGGGACCAGTTGTGCGAAAGAGTTTTTCTGTGGACTGGAGGGTGAGGAATGGTTTCGGGATGGTTCTAATGCATTACATTTATTTGTGCACTTTATTTCTACTACTATTTATATCTGCTCCACCTCAGATCATCAGGCGTTAGATCCCAGAGGCTGGGAACCCCTGATATAAAGAATCCTTTGGAAAAGCATGTAAACCTCTTAAAAAGTGAGTGGACTGCAAGATAAATATTATGGAATGAGTAACGGGCAGGACACTGCATGGCAAAGACCACGAGGGCTGTGACAGATCTGAGGAAGAGAACCTTTGCTGTAGAGAAACTAAGCGTATGAGGAGAAGACCTTTGCTTACAGAGTCCTTTCTAAATTGTATCCCCAGGGATGACAACGGACTCCAAGACAGACAGACGGGAAAACAGAGTTAAAGATGCTTAGAAACATGAGAAAAGTTCCATCTCCCTTCCCCTCCTCCCTAGGGCTTCTCAGAGCTCTCAATATGTTTATGTACACTGACCATCTATTAACTCCTCAAACCTAATAGTTTGTGAAATGCTGCATTTTCACACTGGGCACAGCCCTCTAGGAATGGGAGAGAAATCTTAGGGCAAGAGAACCACGTCTCTGATAGAAAAGCACAGCCCACGTGAGTGTGGCAGAGATGGGCATTTGTGATGCTTCTACCTCCTTGAAATCCCCCCACGCCAGTTAAGACGTGAGACACAGCTCAGTGCCAAGACCTCCCACAGGGAAAACTTGATTCAGAAGCTCCCTCCATGAGTAATAGGAAATATTGTTTTTCTGCCTGCAACATAGGTTTCCTACCTGCAACACATTTTCTACCTGTACAGAATGAAGCAGGGGAAAAGCTAATAGTGTCTGACAAGAGAACAGACTGATCATAGCAAACACCCTCCTCCAACAACACAAGAGATGACTCTACACATGGACATCACCAGACGGTCAACACTGAAATCAGATGGATTATATTCTTTGCAGCCATGGATGGAGAAGCTCTACACAGTCAGCAAAAACAAGGTGGAGGGTGACTGTGGCTCAGATCATGAACTCCTTATTGCCAAACTCAGACTTAAATTGAAAAAAGTAGGAAAAACCACTAGACCATTCAGGTATGACCTAAATCAAATCCCTTACAATTATACAGTGAAGTGACAAACGGATTCAAGGGATTAAATCTGATAGACAGAGTTCCTGAAGAACTATGGACAGAGGTTTGTGACATTGTACAAGAGGCAGTGACCAAGACCATCCCCAAGAAAAAGAAATGCAAAAAGGCAAAATGGTTGTCTGAGGAGGCCTTACAAATAGCTGAGAAAAGAAGAAAACGGAAAACCAAAGGAGAAAAGGAAAGATATACCCATCCAAACGCAGAGTTCCAAAGAATAGCAAGGAGAGATAAGAAGGCCTTCCTCAGTGATCAATGCAAAGAAATAGAGGAAAACAATAGAATAGGAAAGACTAGAGATCTCATCAAGATAATCAGAGATACCAAGAGAATATGTCATGCAAAGATGGGCACAATAAAGGACAGAAATGGTATGGACCTAACAGAAGCAGAAGATATTAAGAAAAGGTGGCAAGAATACACAGAAGAACTATACCAAAAAGATTTCAATGACCCAGATAACCATGATGGTGTGATCATCCACCTAGAGCCAGACATCCTGGAATGTGAAGTCAAGTGGGCCTTAGGAAGCATCACTATGAACAAAGCTAGTGGAGTTGATGGAATTTCAGTTGAGCTATTTCAAATCCTAAAAGATGATGCTGTTTAAGTGTTGCACTCAATATGCCAGCAAATTTGGAAAACTCAGCAGTGATCACAGGACTGGAAAAGGTCAGTTTTCATTCCAATCCCAAAGAAAGGCAATCCCAAAGAATGCTCAAACTACTGCACAATTGCACTCATCTCACACACTAGCAAAGTAGTGCTCAACATTCTCTAAGCCAGGCTTCAACAGTACTTGAACCATGAACTTCCAGATGTTGAAGTTGTATTTAGAAAAGGCAGAGGAACCAGAGATCAAGTTGCCAGCATCCACTGGATCATCAAAAAAGCAAGAGAATTCCAGAAAAACATCTACCTCTATTTTAATGACTATGCCAAAGCCTTTGACTGTGTGGATCACAACAAACTGTGAAAAATTCTGAAAGAGGTGGGACTACAAGACCACCTGACCTGCCTCCTGAGACACCTGTATGCAGGTCAGGAAGCAACAGTTAGAACCGGACATGGAACAACAGACTGGCTCCAAACAGGAAAAGGAGTACGTCAAGGCTGTATATTGTCACCCTGCTTATTTAACTTATATGCAGAGTACATCATGAGAAATGCCTGCCTGGATGAAGCACAAGCTGGAATTTTAGCCCGGGTGAGATGCATGAGACGAGTGCTTGGGCCTGGTGCACTGGGAGGACCCAGAGGAGTCGGGTGGAGGGGGGGGTGGGAGGGGTGATCGGGATGGGGAATATGTATAACTCTATGGCTGATTCGTGTTAATGTATGACAAAACCCACTGAAATGTTGTGAAGTAATTGGCCTCCAACTAATAAAATAAAATAAATAAATAAATAAATAAATAGACTACCAGGAGAAATATCAATAACCTCGGATATGCAGATGACACCATCCTTATGGCAGAAAGCAAAGAAGAAGTAAAGAGGCTCTTGATGAAAGTGAAAGAGGAGAGTGAACAAGTTGGCTCAAAACTTAACATTCAGAAAACTAAGATCATGGCATCTGGCCCCATCACTTCATGGCAAATAGATGGGGAAACAATGAAAACAGTGACAGACTTTATTTTGCGGGGCTCCAAAATCACTGAAGATGATGACTGAAGCCATGAATTAAAAGACGCTTGCTCCTTGGAAGAAAAGCTATGACCATCCTAGACAGCATATTAAAAAGCAGAGACATTACTTTGCCAACAAAGGTCTGCCTAGTCAAAGCTACGGTTTTTCCAGTAGTCATGTATCGGTGTGAGAGTTAGACCATTAAGAAAGCTTAGCACCGAAGAATTGATGCATTTGAACTGTGGTGTTGAAGAAGACTCCTGAGAGTCCCTTGGACTGCAAGGAGATCTAACCAGTCCATCCTAAAGGAAATCATTCCTGAAAATTCATTGGAAGGACTAATGCTGAAGTTGAAGCTCCAACACTTTGGCCACCTAATGCAAAGAACTGACTCACTGGAAAAGACCCTGATACTGGGAAAGACTGAAGGCAGGAGGAGAAGGGGACGACAGAGGATGAGATGGTTGGATGGCATCACCGACTCAATGGACACGAGTTTGAGCAGGCTCCAGGAGGGGGTGAAGGACAGGGAAGCCTGGTGTGCTGCAGTTCAAGGGGTCGCAAAGAGTCAGACACGACTGAGCGACTGAACTGAACCTGCAACACAAGAGTACTCGCCCCAAGAGGGGCTCTGAACATTCAAGAGGTTGCAGACATGACATGCTCTCATTCAGTCTGCACAACAGCTCTGCAAGAGGGGTTACTGTCCCCGACTTTTATTACATGCATTTCTACACTTGAAGGAACTGAAGCTCGGAGAGGTTCAGCGGTCAATAAAAACTAATTCACACCACTATACTAGGCAGGGCCTCCATTCACACTCAGTATCTCCTAGTCCATGTCCTTTTCCTTTCAACCACACACTTGCTCTCGCTGAATCATCAACAATGCCTCATGAGGTTGGTTGTACTGTGCCCATTTTGCGGATGGAAAAGCTGCGTCCCAGAGAGTCAAACAACATAAATACACCTGGGATTCAAACCCATGTCCTTTAACTCCAAAGTCTCTTGCTGGGTTCATAAAAATTTTAAATGAACAGTACAAAGTTGAAAAATTAAAGCCTTAGAGTGAGGCCGCTGGGAAATGAAGGAGGATGAGCATGGGTCTGCAGAATCTCCTAGTTGGTCATTCTGCTGTGCAAACGTAAACAGGATTCTCCTGACCTGCCAGCTTTGCTCAGAGGTTAAGGAACTGTCCTAGGGTTACACAGCTCAAGCCTCCACTGCCCATCAGCAGACAGCTCACAAAAGGAAATGAGGGTCTGAGGTGAGCTTTTTCTAAGTATGAATCAACAGCCTCAAGAACTGTATACCTTTTGAGCCAGCAGCTCCACTTCTAGGAAACTATGCTCAGAACATAAGAAGCGAAGTTTCAAAACATACACATGAGGATGTTGTGAATATTATCAGAAAGAAACTGGTTACAAATTAACTGCTGACATTGGGAGAGTGAAGAGATTGATATGGTTTATCCCTCTATAACAAGACACTGTTTGTTTGTTGTGATGAATATCATTGTTGTTGTTTGTTGTTGTTTAGTCGCTAAGTCATGTCCAACTCTTTGCAACCCCATGGACTGTACCCTTCCAGGCTCCTCTGTCCAGGAGGAGACAATTCTTCCCAGACAAGAATACTGGAGTGGGTTACCATTTTCTTCTCCAGGGGATCTTCCCAACCAGGGATCGAACCCATGTCTCCTGCACTGGCAGGCAGAATCTTCACCACTAAGACACCAGGGAAACCCTGATGAATACACATGTCTTTTTACATGGATAAACATTTACAATATAGGATGACGTGAATGCAGCAGAGAACAAAGAAAGTATGTTTACTATAACCCGTCAGGTATGTTTATTGGCATATATTTGCATCAGATGTCAAAGAATCCACCTGCAATGTGGGAGACCTGGTTTTGATCCCTGGGTCGGGAAGATCCCCTGGAGAAGGAAACAGCAACCCACTCCAGTATTCTTGCCTAGAGAATTCCATGGACAGAGGAGCCTGTTAGGCTACAGTCCATGGAGTCGCAAAGAGTCAGACACAACTAAGCGACTTTCACTTTTCATCTGCACTAGAAATATACACGCCAGGATATTGGGGCTTCCCTGGTGGTCCAGCGGTAAAGAATCTGCCTTGAAATCCAGCAGAAGGGGGTTCGATCCCTGGTCAGAGAACTAAGATCCCACATGTCATGGGGCAACTAAGCCCGAGTGCTGCAAATACTGAAGCCTGCATGCCACAACTAGAGAATCCATGAGCCACAACAAAAGATTCCACATGATACAACAAAGATCTGTGTGCCATAACTAAGACACAGTGGAAGGAAGGAAGGAATATACACACCGCACAATATTAACAGAGCTTGTTTCTGAATGATGAAATCAGGAGAAAGAAAATTTTTAAATGCCATCAACACACTTCACTAGCAGACTAGAAAAAAACAATATATGAAGACTAAGAGCAGACCTACAAAACACAAGAGCAACTAACAGTACAGCTAACACCACACTCAGTGGTGAAAGACTGAACGGTTTCCCCATGCAACTGAGAACAAGCCAGGATGCCTCTCTCACCTCTCTCTTCTATTCAGCACAGTACTGGAGGTTCTACCTAGTGAAATTAGTCTGTTGTTGTTGTTTTTTTTAAAAATAAAGGATGAAATACACAGGTGTAAATCCAATAAAAACACGTCCAGGATCTGTGTGCTAAAAACCATCAAACACTGGTGTAAGAAATCAAAACAGAACTGCATGGATGCAAATAACAGGTTCATAGAGTCTAAGACGCAAAACCGTTAAGATGTAAGATGTCCATCCACAAATTGACCCATAGACTGAATGCAAGTACAACAAAAATCCCAGCAGGGTATCTTACACACATACATTAGCTGATTCTAAGATTCACACAGAAAGGCAAAGAAACTATAGAAGCAAAAATCATTGTGAAATAGAAGCAAAATTCAAAGAACTCACACTATTGTATTCTATGACTTTCTATAAAGCTTTCATCAAGGAATGTAACACAGGCAAATGAAAGACACGGATCAACAGAACAGAGTCCAGAAATAATTCGCACAAATATGGCCAAATAATTTTTGACCAAGGTACAAAGGCAATTCAGGAAAAAGGATGACCTTTTCAACAGTCTGGGAAGAGTTGGCTATTCATACACCAAAAAATAAACTTCAACTAATACTTCACACCTTATACAAACATTAACTCAAACTGGAAGACATACAAATGTAAAACATAAAAGTATACAACTTGAAAAAGTCTTCATTCCTAAACTGGGGTTAAGCAAATAGTTCTTACATTTAACACCAAAAACATACGCCATAATAGGAAAAAAAAAAAAAAAGTTAAACTTGATTTGCTCTGTGAAAGTCATTGTTAAGAGCAGGAGAAGACAAGCTACTGATGGGAAGAATTTACAAATCAGATAAAGGACTCCTATCTGAAAGAACTCTCAGAACAAACAAACAAAACATAACTAACCAAAGAAAGGCAGGAAAGGAGGGCAAAAGACCTGAACAATTCACCAAAGAGGATAAACAGTAAATAAGCACATGGAAAGATGTCAATCATCATTACTCATTAGATAAATACAAATCAAAATCCATGAAATAGCACTCTGAATCTATTAAAATAGCTTTAAAAAATCTAATGACAACATCAAGTGTGGGATGGTGGGGGGGGGGGTGTCTTGAAGCAACTAAAACTCTTAATTCCACTGTGCAGGAATACACAAAAGTTTGGTGACTCTGGAAAACAGTAAAACAGCTTTTTATAAAGCTGTCCTATGACCCAGAAGCTCACTTCTGAGTAATTTTCCTGGGGAAATGACCTTTCATTGTTCACACAAAAATCTCTTCATGAATGTTTACAGCCACACCAGGCATAATCACCAAAAACGGCAAACAATTCAAATGCCCTTCAATGGGTAAATGGTAAAACCCTGGTCCATCCATACAAAGGGATACTGTTGGTCAATAAAACTGAATGTGGCATCCAGGGATGTTACAACTTGGATGTATCTCAGAAACATCTAAATAAAAGAAACCAGTCCCCAGAGGCTATAGTATATATGATTATAAATATATATCTATAGTGATTTCAAGTCTTTGACACTCTAGAAAAGTTGAAACTACAGGGGAGAAGGAGAGGTCATTGGCAGACAAGAGTTAGGCACGAGGGGAGAGAACACAACGGGGCTGTGGGGAGAACTGGAGGTGATGGGACTGTCATCTCCTGCCTGCGGTGGTGGGGTTACATTCTTCGATGAACAGCTTACAACTCATGCCAACTGAACACCTTTAAAACTTGAATTTAACTGTGTGGACATTAAAACCAAAAAATTCAGTGAATAAAAAAGAGTGAGACGGGAGGAGGTGACTGACCAGGGCCCATCACACAGGCATCTGAAAAGGACATCACAACCGTAGACATGCCAACTGCGGACGGGTGGGGCAGGGGGAGACAGAAAAGAGTGACAGTGATGAAGTGAGCATCTGACAGAGCAGACTTGGCTTGCCCTCTTTCCTCTCATTTCAATTTTTATTTTTAATTGTGATAAAGCACACGTGACATAAAATTTACCATCCTAACCACCTTTAAGTATATGGTGCTGTGGAGTCAAGTACCTTCACATTTCAGCACCCCCATCAGCACCACCCATATCTGGAACATTTTTCATCCGAAAAAACAAAAACTCAACACTCATTAAACAATAACCCTCCATGCCCACTCAACCTCGACAGCCACCATTCTACTTGCTGTCTCTATGATTTATCTCCTCTTAAGAAAGACGATCAAGCAAATGTTACTGTCGACACGGGTGCAGCTTTGAATGTGGCTCTGATGAAAGGAGATGCCAATTCAAAACTCAGTTTGAAATGTGGCTCCAAAAGACTCGTGAGGCATAAACGAGCATCACACAAGGACATCAACACAAAGAGGACAGTGGAGCCTGGCTTGCTCCGGCTTCCAGCACACAGAGGCCCATACACTGCAGCAGTCCCTGTAACTTCAGGGCAGTGAGGACTGTGGAATTCAAGGGAAGCCTGAACTTTCCTTCCCGAGATCCTGACTCAACTGCAGAATCAAAAACCAGCTTAAGACTTCCCTGGTGGTCCAGTGGTTGAGACCCTGCCTGCCAGTGCAGGGAACACAGGTTTAATCCCTTCCAGGAAGATTCCACACACTGCAGGGCAACTAAGCCAGAGAGCAGTAAGAGAAGCCACGGCAATGAGAAGCCTACACACCACAGCTAGAATAGCCCCCACTTGCTACAACGAGAGAAAGCTCGCATGCAGCAGTGAAGACCCAACAAGGCCAAAAAGAAAGAAAATTATAAAAAATAAAATAAAATATTTAAAAATCAGCTTATGTTTCATTCTAGATTCAACTGTTTTATTACCCCTTAATTCTCTGGAAACTGACTGCTCACATCCAGAGCGTAAGATGCCTTAAAATCCAAACAGAATAGAGCAGGGTGTGAATGTGGCCAGACAATTGGATTTAACCTCTACTGAATGCATCACTAATTTAACCAAAGCATCAGCCAGATGGGGGCCAGAGTGCTGGCTACAAAAAGGGATCGATTCTCTCCTTCATTCAGCAGGTATTACTGACTGCCAGGCATTGATCGAGGTGCTGAAAACACATGAACAAACAAATAAAAAGGACAAAATTCCCTGGCCGCTCTGAGCTTCACTTATTTCCTCAATTCTTTCAATTTAATTTTTCCTTTTGAATAGGTATGGGCTGCTGCAGTTGAAAAGTAAAGTAAGGTTCTATTCCAGCCATGCATAAGACTCTGTCTCCAGGAGCTAACCAGACTCTGGGTTTCTGTTAGACTTAGCCAGCTTTCCATGGACCCACCACCCAGCTCCCCAACTCACATCTGATCTTGTTTCTTTTCAAGCCTCACCTACCCAACAGCCCCAGGGCTTCCCAGGTGGCGCAGTGGTAAAGAACCCACCTGCCAGTACAGGAGATGCAAGAGATGTGGGTTCAGTCCCTGGGTTGGGAAGATCCCCCGGAGTAGGAAATGGCAACTCACTGTATTCTTGCCTGGAAAATTCCCTGGACAGAGGAGGCTGTCGGGCTACAGTCCATGGGGTCACAAAAAGTTGGACCCAAGTGAGCACACGCACACACACACCCACAGCCCGCTTCCAACTTATTCTGAAGTCAACCTCAGACACAGAACATCATCCATAAAAATGTCAGGGTTTACCTCTCAGTGGTATGGAGTCTTTATTTGAATCTGATCCCCACACCAGCATCACACCTAAAAAAAGTAACCAGATACCCACTGTTCCCAATTGCTTCAGGCTTTTAGTTTGTTCAATCAGTATTGGACTTATATCCTGGCAGGCTTTTACGGTAAAACACTGGATATACGCATAAAGCCAGAGAGGAAGCAGGCTGTCTGGCTCGAGAGTTACCCACGTCTGGGTTCACATACCCATCCTGTCCCTCCCAGATGGGGGCCAACAGCTCTCTGAGCCCAGGACTCCTCAGTCTCCCAAGTAGGAGGCGAGGAGCCTTGCAGGGTTGAGACGATGAGAGACAGTGGTATAAAGTCAGTGACCAACACCCAGAGGCACTCACTCACTCTTTTTCTCTAGGAATATGCATTAGACCCAAATCACACAGAACCCGGGTTCCTGACAATAACTGTGCTTTGAAGAGTGTGTTTTTCCTGGGATGCACAAAGGGGGACTCTGTTCTCACGACCAGCACAGGTTACCCTGGGGGGGGGGGGGGGGGTGGTTACCAGCATGGTCATCAAAAAGCATCCACTGAACAAGGGCTGATGTGGGGGGTGGGGGAGGTCGTTCAGGCAACCACGATGCAGAGCAGACAATCAGCTGGAGGCGGTGGCAGAGGAAACTGGAGACACCCGGAAGCAGACAAAGCTGGGCGCAGCTCTCAGCTCCAGTTCTTACCAACTCCTGGACGCCAGCATAGCGGTGGTGGTGGCAGCAGCGCCGGGAGCAGAGGGGCGACAGCATCACTGAAACCCTCACGAGATGCTCACCGGGCTCCAAGCGCTGTCCTGCGGGCTGCCGTGGTGAGCCAGCCCTGAACTGTCCCCCAGAGACCTCAGTATCAGCGACTGTGTGGAATGACCACTCCTTGAACTGAGTTCGGATGGGTCTTACTCCTCGCTTCCAACAGCAGAAGGGATGGGCTGTCAGCTGTGAGATCAGTTATTAAAAGACTCTGAGGAGTCGGGTGGGGAGGGAGGTGGGAGGGGGGATCGAGATGGGGAATACGTGTAACTATATGGCTGATTCATGTCAATGTATGACAAAACCCACTGAAATGTTGTAAAGTGATTGGCCTCCAACTAATAAAATAATATTAAAAAAAAAAAGAAAAAAAAGACTATGAGGAAGGCTCATGGCGGCGGGGGGATATATGTACACACATAGCTGATTCACGCTGTTGTGCAGCAGAAACGAACACAACATTGTAAAGCAATTATCCTCTGATTAAAAAATAAATATGCAGAAGGGAAGATGTATGGAGATAGTAACATGGAAACTTACATTACCATATGTAAAGGACAAAGACAAAGGGAATTTGTGGTATGACCCAGGGAACTCAAACTGGGCCTCTGTATCAACCTACAGGGGTGGGATCAGGAGAAAGATGGGAGGGTGGTTCCGGAGGGAGGGGACATGTATACTGATGGCTGATTCATGTTGATGTTTGGCAGAAATCAACAGAATTCTGTTAAGCAATTATCCTTCAATTAAAAAATAAATAAACTTTTTTAAAATACGTAAAAGAAAAAATAAATAAATATGCATGCCTGCTAAGTCACTTCAGTCGTGTCCTACTCTTTGCAACCCTATGGACTGTGGCCTACCAGGCTCCTCTGTCCATGGGATTCTCCAGGCAAGAATACTGGAGTGGGTAGCCATGCCCTCCTCCAGGGGATCTTCCTCACCCAGGGATTGAACCCTCAACTCCTGGAACTTCAGCATTGGCAGGCGGGTTCTTTACCGCTAGTGCCAAAAATAAATTAATAAGATATAATATTGATGTAGAGAAAAAAAAGAGAGAGAGGGAGATTATGACAGCTACCTGGGATGCTCTCCAGCTTCTGCACGTTCCCTCCCTCCCTCCCTCCTCTCCCCTTCTCCCTCTCTCCTCTGGTCACCAGCTCTCTGTCTTGAGAACACCAGGGCAGGCTGAAAGAGGACCACACAGTGAGGAAGGAGTCTGCCAGCAGCCACTTGAGTGAACTTAGAGGCAGGTTTTCCAAGCCCAGCGGCGCCTTGAAATGAACACAACTCCACCCAGTGTCCTGACTACAACATCAAGAGAGACCTTGAGTAAGAGGCACCAGCTAAGCCATGTCTAGATTCTTGACCCACAGAATCCATGAGATAATAATTAGGTTGTTGAGAACTTCCCTGGTGGTCCAGTGGCTAAGACTCCATGCTCTCAATGTAGAGGCTCAGGTTCCATCCCTGGTCAGGGAACTAGACCCCACATGCTGCAGCTAAAGAGTTCATATGTCACAACAAAAGATCCTGCATGCTACAACTAAGGCTCAGCACAGCCAAATAAATAAATATATTTCTTAATTTTTTAAAATAAATAAATGTCTTGTTTTAATCTACTAAACTTTGGGTTACTTTGTCACATAACTGATAATTAATATAGCTTTACCTATTATATTCATTTAACCCTTAGAACTATTCTATCAGGTATTTTGATCCTCAAATTCAGGCCAAGGAACAGGGAAGTAAGAATGACAAACAAGACAAATAATGTACCCAAGGTGACTCATTCCCGACCCTTGAGTCCCTCATCGTCAGAGCCCTGCAGTCTGGGCGACTTCACCCCTAGACAAGTGTGAGCAAGGGTGGTGTCTCTCTCTGCAACTCCACCTACTCACCCAAACAATGGAAGAATACTGAGAGCCTCACTGGATTGTTGCAGGACGTATACAATTTATTCAACAGAGGCTCTCCTGAAAGCCACTGTGTACCACGTATTGTTTTGAAAACAGAAATGGAGGAGGGAACGAGAAAGACTGAGTCTCTACACTCACAGAAGTGACGGCCACAAACGGGAGGTGGTCAAACCAGCCAAGGCACAGGCTTTGGAAAACAAGGAGAATTATCAAGGGTTAAAGCCACACCTGGTAGAACAGCTAAAACCCAGAACACCGACAACTGCAAAGGCTGGAGAGGCGGTGGGGCAATGGGAACCATCATTCATTGCTGGTGGGAATGCAAAATGCTGACAACCACACTGGAAGACAATCTGGCAGCTTCTCACAAAACTAAACACACTCTGACCATATGATCCAGAAATGACACTGCTTGATATTTACGGACAGGAGTTAAGAATGCATATCCCCACAAACCTTGCACATGGTACTTAGCAGTTTTATTTGTAATTGCCTAAACTTGGAGGTAATCAAGATGTCCTCTGACAGGTGAATGGATAAACAAATGGTATATCCAGACAATGGAATATTATTCAGCAGGGAAAAGAAATGAGTTATCAAGTTACAGAAAGACACAGAGGAAGGTGCAATGCATATTGCTAAGTGAAAGAAGCCAATTTGAAAAGGTTATCAACTTTATGATTCCAAGTATATGACACTCTGAGGAAGGTAAAACTTGAGACAGTAAAAAGATCACAGAAGTGGTTGATGGAGATTCGAAGACAGGGATGAACAGGTGAAGCAGAGAAGACTTTTAGGACGATGAAATTGGCCTGTATGATGGTGTAACAGTAGACATACATCACCATCTGTCCAAACCCACAGAATGTCCACCACCAAGGGTGACTCCTAATGTAAACATGGACTCTGATTAGTAATAAAGGATCCACATTGCTCATCGGCTATAACAAATGTAGCCAACTCAACCCAAGATGCCAGTAACAGAGGAGCCTGTGGGGGAGGAAATTGATATGTGGGAACCTTTGGGCTTTCTGTTCACATTACTGTAAATCTAAAACTGCTCCCCAAAGCCTACTGATGTAAAAATAAACAAATGAAGCAAGAGGAAAAGATACAAAGGGTATTTTAGGTAGGGTCACCTGAGAAGGCCTTTGTAAAAGGTGACAGAGGCAAGACCACAAGTAAGTGTGACAGTGGGAGGAGGTGGCCCCTGGAGACCTTGCAAAAATCCAGATTCTGACTCAGCTTGTCTGGGTGGAGCCTGAGAAGGTTCCAGGTCCTCTGAAGACACCAGACCTTGGACCACAGGTGGAGCAGTGACGTTTTGGACAGAGAAACAAACCAAGGAAAAGCCCCAAGGCCAGTGCCTGGCCTGTTTCTGGAACTCGGGGAAGCCAAGGAGGCTGCAGCAGGTGAGGAATCATGAGGGACCTCGAGGTGTGAACCTCAGTCTAAGCCCCAAGGGCAGCCAAGAGAAGGCGGTCAGCAGGGGAACGGCAGGCTATGTGGGAGAAACAGACAGTAGGGTAGAAAGGGGACCAATGTCAGACCAGAAGGAAGCTGCTGTGTCTCTCCATCCAGGGAAGAGATGATGACGGCCAGGACCGAGAGGACTGGGGTGGCGGCAACTGAGACAGAGATGTGTTCCGGTCTCATCTCTAGGATTCCAAACAGCCCTGCTGGCTCCCACCCCCAAACACGCCTGTGGGCCACCCTGTAGTTTCTTTTAAAGCACCAGGAGAGAAAGCAAGCCATCAAGAAGGGGGAAAGTACCTCTCGAACAGCCTCCAATGACTGCAATAATTAATGTGTGTAAGTCAAAGCAATTACGCCTGCCCCTGGAACAAACCACCGGCAGCCCTAGACAGCATCACTCAAAGGGTAATTACTCAAAACAAAACCAACGAACCTGTTGAGTGCATTTGGTAATTTGCAGGCATCAAAGCATTACAGAGAAAGGCAGGAAAAGAAATTCTGCCTTCCCCCGGCCAGACGCAGGCCCCAGGGTAGCAAAGAAACGGACCGGTCTGGTAGGTACCAACCCATAGCCACACCTGATTACTAGAAGAACATGGCTCAGCGACCAAGCTATCCAAAAATGATGTCCCAAGCTGGCACCAACAAAAGACAGGAAGGGAGGCATAAATCCCCCACCTCTGTGGTGTTCACAGTCACCCCCAAGCTCACTGCAAAGTAACACATGTTTTTCCAAAACTGTGTGTGTTCCTCAGACCTCCAACTCCAGTCCCACCTCCTTTTGGAGGGCACTCCACCTCACCCCTACTGTTGAAACGAGCACATGTATTTCTGCACCACTTTCGCAGGGCATTTCTGTGTTCACATCCTCTTTAGCTAACTTCACCATGAGAGTGACTAGAAGCTAAGGCGTGTCCAGCACTGACAGGCGAGGAGGGCCGGGGAGTGGGTCAGGCAGGCTCTCAACCGTCTAGACACACACACACCCCTCCAAGGGGATGCGCGGGCAAGTGACAGGTGGGCAAGAGGCCGGGCGAGGACTACAAGCCAGGAAGTGTGACTCCAAGTCAGAACCAGGCCACTCCTCCCTCCACAGGAAAAATGCACAAGAGGCTTGAGGCAATAAAACCCAGCCTGGAGAATCCCACGGACAAAGGAGCCTGGCAGGCTACAGTCCACGGGGTCTCCAAGAGTGGGACACGACTGAAGCGACTTGGCACACACGGTCAGCCATCACCCAGGCAGTGAGGGTCAGGGGAGGGAGCAGAGGATGCCTTCAGAGCACGGCCCCCAGGCCACAGTGGGGGGTCGGGGGCACCAGCCAGACCTTCCTGAGGGCCACTGACCCCACCCCGTAGTTCGGGAGATGGGTTGACGCAGAACCCACCCCTACCGGCTCCTCACTGGTGCCCACGCCAGCCGAGCTCTCCCACCCGCTCCAGCTCCCTGGTGATCGCCTGTGACTTCTGCAGGAGTCTCCCTGGAGGCCGTCTTCTCTCTGAGCTCTGCCGGTTGACCCCGACTCCACCTCCCAGTTTGTGACCACCCCCCCTCCTGCCCCCACCTCACCCCATACAAGCTCCAGGCGCAAGTCTAAGCCTTTACTACCCCTGGCTGGGGCTGGTCTCCCCCAGTGAGACCTGCAGGGGAGCAGCCGGAGTGTCCCTAGCTCGTTTCAGCCCCTGGAACCATGAAGTATGCATCACCACAGTCCACACTAGCAGGGCTGGTGACTGGTCCAGGTCACTCGGGAGCGGAGTTGAGACTGGCATCTGGGCAACGTCAAAGCCCACACCCTCAAGCACGAGGCCAGGGTTCTGGCAACATGGTCGGAGCAAGGAGCAGAATCGGCTGGAGGAGCTTATTTTGAGAGCAGGTCTCCCCCAGCCCCGCTTGCTCCTTCCTGCTTGTTGAAGGCCACTGGAGAGATAAGACGAGTGGGAAAGGGACATCCCTGGTGATCCAGTGCTTATGAGTTCACCTCTCAATGGAGAGGACATGGGTTCAGTCCCTGGTCAGGGAACTAAGATTCCACCTGCCATGGGACTACTAAGCCCACGTGTTGGAACTACTGAACCTGCAAACTGTATTGCCCACGCTTCGTAACTAGAGATGCCAACCACGCATCACAACAAGAGAAAGTGCATGAGCCGCAAGGAAGACCCAGTACAGTCAACAAGATTGTGAATCTTTAAAATAAAAACGCAGGGTGGGGTGGGTAAATACCTCAATACACAGCAGACAATGGGAGACAGGCTTCCTGCTGCCCGAGGAGGGAGTGACAAATATGTACAGGGAGAAACCCAGAAGTCAACACCGTGGTGTTGGACTGGAATTCAAGATGTGGGTGCAAACACGGGGTCATTTCAGAAGGGCCTGGGCACCAGTTCAGAAGCGTTCCCACTGGACAAATCTGGGGCAAGTTGAACATCCAAATAGTGATGGTAAGAGATTGTGAGCTACTAAATGAAATAGGAACCCAGGAATACAAAAATGAATAAATGGAGCATTTAATGTATTAGGTATGCACGTGTTAGTCACTCAGTCATGTCTGATTCTTTGTGATCCCACGAACTATAGCCTGCCAGGCTCCTCTGTCCATGGAAATTTTCCAGGAAAGGATACGGAAGTGGGTAGCCATTCCATTATCCAGGGGATCTTCCTGACCCAGGGATCGAACCAGGGTCTCCCGCATGGTGGGCGGATTCTTTACCATCAGACCCACCACTGGGTTGGCCAAAAAGTTCATTTGGGTCCTTTCATTATATCGTATGGAAAAAAATTCGAATGAACTTTTTGGCCAAGCCAATATAAAGTGATATTTACACAGGCTCTAACTACTGCCCCACAAAACACTTACTAATTGCAAAGGGGAAAAGGGTAACTTCACAGAGGAGCAGGGGGCAGACATGACCTTAATCAGAGGATCGGAGTTAACACGATTGTAGGAACAAACTGAAGACTTGCATCACCCAACAGGATGCTGAGAAGAACACGCGTCACCTCTGTGATATTAGTACCACAGACGCAGAAGCTGAATCTCTGAGGAAATAGCAAACAAAGCAAACTGAGGAACAGGCTGCAAAACAAAGTGGCCTGTGATCGTCAAAGATGTCAAGGTCACAAAAGGCCAGGAAAGAGAGAAACTGCTCAAGACAGAAGAAACCTGACAGTCACATGCCACCAGTCAGTCCAGACATAATCAACCTGCCAGAATAGGCAAAATGTGAGAGCTGAGCAGGAGGGGAGGACTCGACGGTAGGAATGCATGGCTATGGATTTTCCAAATCTGACTGTTGTGCACAATTATGAAGGAGAAATGTCTTGTTTGTAGAAGACATATCCTAGTATTCTGTGGTTTGAAAAAGTAAGTGAAAAGTAAAAAGCAGGCTCCCAGGCCCTGCCGTCAGCAGACAAGTCCTGCGGTGGGCCTGGCTCGTGCATTTTAACCAGTTTCCAGGAATCTACCGGGTCACGCTTGAGCCCAAGGACCACACGCCGCCCTGTGCACTCCCGCCACATCCCAATCGGATGAAGAACCGGGAGAAGGGCAAGGATCCTGCTTCTGAACACTCTTCAGAAAACAATGGTCTCCTCTCACCCCCAAGATATCTGACTATGTCTCCTTTCTCTACAGCTATATTCACCAAAAAGACAGGGCCGGCGCTGCCAGGGAACTCCAGCTCCAGGGAGTCGGCGTTTCTCCTTGACTGTTCCTCACCTGGGCTCTGTGGCATCTCCCCTGCCAGCTGGAGGGCGTGGGGGAGCCGTGAAAAGCTTGTTTGCTTTTCAGGTTTGCTCCCCTGCTCCCATCACTTCACTGTTTCTTTTATAAACCCTGTCTCGTGAGCCACCTCGCAAATCCCCCACAGAATGGCACGCTGGCCCCCAAAACTCATATCCAGAGCCAGGGAAAAAGCCCAAACAACTCCAGCAACTCATGAAGGTAATTAATTGCAGATGACACACACCCAAAATTATCCTGAGTACAAGAGGAAAATCACAGGGTTCCAAACTTAATAGCCGGAATCATATCAGGCTGTCATTTCACTCACTCAAAGCTCTTTTAAAGTTACCTTCCTGGTGCATTTATGTATCGAGCAGCCAGCTCACTGCTCACTTCAGTCCTCAGTGCCATTAAAAGTGTTCGCTTTGAGGTCAGAGAGGCCTAATGTGAATGCTGGCCCAGCTTCTGTGTGACCTTAGGCAAGTCCCTTGACCTCTGATTCTGGTTTTAGCACCTGCAAAACGGGATGGCCGAAGTACCTACTTCAGAAACTAGGGAGCAGGAAAAGAAGTGTGGTGCAAATGCAAATACACGTAAAATTTCAACTACAACCAAAGGGGACCCCTGAACAAAACCACAACCTTCCTGGTCTCTGCCATTATTGCAAGAGGCCAGGAGACTGAAAGGACTGTTACAAGCTTTCCCGTTCCGGGTGTTTTTAACCCTCAACCAACCCAATCCCCAGTGACAAGGCTCCCAGGAACCACCGGGCCTTGTCCCTATCCCCGTAATTGGCTTGGGGAAACCCCTTACCCAGACTGAGAACGAATCTTTGAGCCTTTCTTCCCATCCACGGAGGTGCCAGTGCTCAACCCCACTGCCAGTTTCCAGCCCCACCTCGAGGCATTCAACAGTTCAGACAGGAGGGTCTCAAACAGACCTCAACAACTCTTGTTCCAAACCCATTCCTTTCTGTTCGGACCTTCTGAGAGACACCCATCCTTTTCTTCTTAGTCCCTGTGCTCCTATTCATCTGCTGGGCCAAGATTTCCTAGAAAAATTCCATGCTGCTAGTTCTTTCTTCCAAAAGGGGGGAATAGTTCCAGATTCTGATTACACCAGCAGCAGCAGCAAAATAGCCAGCTGGGTAAATTAAATGATCATAAAACATCTTTTATCTGTTCTGTTAGCAAAACTAACTCGAACACTAGACATTCATCCCTATTAGATCAGCTGCCACCTTCCTCGTGGGCAAAGACTGCACAGATACTGGCAGACTCCACAGTGCACCTCATACCAACATGCAGAGAGAGCCTGGAAAGCCTCTCCCCACCCTACAAATAAAGAGGCCCTCCAGTACAGAGGAGCCTGGCGGGCTAAAGCCCATGGGGTTGCAAAAGAGTCGGACAGGATTCTAGCAACTGAACAACTACAGCATTAGGCCAATAACTGAGGCCCAAGGCCTACTGTCCCTCCCACTAACATCTCTGTTTTATCTGGGAACAAATCCAGTGGCTAAAGACAGAGATTTGAACAAGACTTCCAAGTGATAAATAACATGGTTGTCCGTAGGCACCTGGCTGTTCCTAACTCTCATACATTACTGGGATCCACCCCAAGTGGAAGCAAATTCCTTATAATAGTTGATTTACACGGTGCCTCCATTCCTTAATCTGGTTGACAAAGCCTTTTTGTTTTCTCAGAGAAGGGAAAACAATTTAACTGGACAGCAAAGCCGCAAGGTTTTACTTAAAGTCCTTCTTACTTTTCACAAGCCCTGAAGGCTGACCTGAATAATGGAAGGCCTCCCAGAGGCTCTACTCTGGCCCTCTGTAGACAACTTTGTGAGGTGAGCAGAAGTAACACAACTTAGATTAGGAGTAGGCCTTCCTACTATCAGGTAGCTTTCGCTTAACAATGACCACTGTTTGCCAATTAGGACCAATTAGCTTTCACCGATGTTTGCCAATTAGGAAATTAGGAATGGGGCGGAAACCCCCAGGAAAGTCCCGCCCGCGCGAAAGTATTGACCAATGAAATTGTTTTGCAAACGTGTAACCAATCCGCTTCTCACTCTATAAATTTATGTAACAGGTTGGGCTCGGGGCTCTCTGACCCGCACCACTGCGTTGGTTGCGGCAGGGAGTCCTGACTCGAGTCAGTAATAAACTTCCCTTCCTGCGAGTTGCATTGTCTCGGAAGCCTTCTCTCTTCCCGCTCGGGGATTCGAACATCGGGCATAACAAACTTAACAGCTTTGTTCCCCCTCCCAGGCCTCCTCAAAGGAAGACAGTATCCTTTCACCAAGACTTTCAGCTCTAAAAGGACACAAGGTCGGCAAGAGAAACTGCAGTATGTCCAAACCCAAGATTGGTATCCGTGTGTGCTCAGCTGCTAAATCATGTCTGACTCTTTGTGACCCCGTAGACTATAACCCACCAGGCACCTCTGTCCATGGGATTTCCCAGCCAAGAATACTGGAGTGGGGTGCCACTTTCTCCGCCAAAGGGTCTTCCTGACCCAGGGATGGAAACTGCATCTCATGTGTTGGCAGGCCAATTCACCACTAGCACCACCTGGGAAGGTCACCTGATAGTGAAACAAAGGCTACAATCTAGATCCAGACCAGGTTCACAGCATCCTGAGTGTCTCAAAACCCAAAACTAGATGCCAGTTAAGAGGCTTTCTCAGGCTAGCTTGCCATTGTCAGAACTGGATTCCAATTTTTTTCTGTTACAACCAAATCCCTGTTCATTTTACTTAAAAAAAAAAAAAAAAAAAAAAGTAAATAAATAACCATCCCAACTCGATTCTATGGAGAGAACAGGATGAATGCCCTTTAAAGCCTTAAAGGAAAGTTTAATGAAAACTCCTCTTAGGCATCCCAAATATCAACTACTACCTTCTGAAAGAAGGGAATGCTCCTGGGACCAAAAACAGAAGGATCACCACTGGCCCAGAGGGTACCACAGCCAACAACCACACTTTGTAGCACAAGGATACTCTCCTTGCCTGAAAGCCATCCCCTGCCACTGCCTTTTTGGTTAAGGCCACTGAAGAAATGGGTTCCCAGGTGACTCAGTGGTAAAGAAACCACCTGCAATGCAGGAAATGAGAGTTCGATCCTTGGGTCGAGAAGATCACCTAGAGGAGGAAATGGCAACCCACTCCAGTGTTCTTGCCTGGGAAACCCCATGGACATTGGAGCCTGGCAGGGTACAGACCATGGGGTTGCAAAGAGACACGACTCAGTGACTAAACAACAGCTGAAGAAACAGTCATAGGATCTCCTTTGCCCATTTTCCTAACTCAGGCAGTGGAAGCCTTTCTAAATTCTCACCATGCACTGCATCTTTCTGCTATCCATCTCACCTCTCATGAGATTCTCTTACTAACCGCTCCTCATATAACTCCCGTTATAATAACCATAACCCTGCTACTCATCTCCTCTGTTACTGACAAAATCCCCACAACTGATGAACCACCTTCTAAGCAACCCCCTCCCACCCAACTGCCATGACCTACAAGAAACTCCTCTGAGTAATGCTGACATCTCATAGTTTACTGTTGGTTCTGATTTCAAACCTGACAGTGGCAAGTGGCACCCTTGCCCTTGGCTACTTTGGCCCAAGAGGCCAATTATATGCACTTACTCAAGCCTGTACACTAGCCTCGGGGCAAGGCTGCCAACCTTTATGCCGACAGCAGGTATGCTTTCAGAGCGGCCGGAGACTCTGAGATGCTATAGGAACAAAATGGCTTCCTCACTTCCAGTGGAGATAAAGTTGAGAATAGTTCTCATGTTCAGAACCATCAGCTGCCATAATCGTTCCTGCTGCTTTGGTTATTATTCAGATTACAGGACATTCTAAACGACGCTCTAAAGACTAATAAGGGGAACTATCTTGACATTTCAGCAAAAAAAGGGAGCGAATCGCAGCCAAGCTCTGTCATGATCTAAAGGAAAGTTTTCCTCAATGAGAGCTTAGAAAAACAGACTCCAGAAAACCAACCATTTGCTTCAGAAAAAGAAAAACGAGATTGGAAATTCAAAAATTACCGGCTTGATTTAAAAAAAAAAAAAAAAATCAGTTCTGATTCAGGCCAAAATAACCACTTGGTCACACCAAAGACTTTAGAGTTCCAATTTTTGCCCACTGTCCCTGTCCTGAAATCAGCGGCCCACCAATAAAGGATAGCTTTTATGCATCAATACTGTTGGGGAAAGATCAATAAAGCTACAGAAAGCACTCATTTTGCTTGCTCTAGCCGTCCAACATCTAATTCAGGGAAACCTGGCTATCCTGCTCCTGGACACTTTAAAAGGCACAATGGACCATTCCAGCTTTGGAAACTGGCTTTTAGGCTCTGGCCACGGTTTGTACACTATTCACTGGACAGAAGCCTTCCTTTGTTAACAAGCTACTCTCTGCTGTGTCTGAAGTCCTGTTGGAAAAGACCATTCCCACCTGGGGAACCCCTTCTTAATTTCAGTAATCACTGTATAAGCCAAATACTACAGCCCATTTGTGCCATTTGGCCAGTTCTGCAACACTTTTTTGCTTATCATCAGTCCTCTGGGCTGCTCAAATACACTAATGATGTCATTAAGAAGAAACTGGTGACTTTTCTGGTGGCTCAGTGGTAAAGAATCTGCCTGTCAATGCAGGAGACTCGAGCTCGATCCCTGATCCAGCAAGATCCCACATGCCACAGAGAAACTAAGTCTGTGCCCCACAACTATTGAACCTGTGCTTTACAGCCCAGGAGCCACAACTATTACTGAACCTGTGCACCACAATGACTGAAGCCCAAGTTCCCAGAGCCCATGACCCGCAACAAGAAGCCACCACAACAAGAATGTCGCACATGGAAACCAGACAGTAGCCCCCGCTCACTGCAACTAGAGGAAAAAAGCCCACGCAGCAACAAAGACCCAGCACAGCCAAAACAAATAAATAAATAAAATTATTTTTAAAAAGAAAAATAAATAAACTGGTGAAGTCTGCAGAAGCTCTCAAGGTATCCTGGCCAAGAGCACTGCCACTGTCCTTCTGACTCTTAGGCCTAACCCCTTCAAGAATCATAAACTCTCACCCTTTGATGTAATCACAAGATGCCCAATGTACTCAACCACTGAGACCTGATAGGGGTCATTCTAACAAGGATGAAGAGAGTCTCCTTTTGGAGGTGCTTCTTTTGATCCACAAATAGTAAAGGAAAGCACGTACTTCTATACCGTAAAGGCCTAGCTGCCTCTACTAAAAATAATCATGCACTGGTAGAGCACTCTTTTTGCAGCGCATTCGTGGAAGACAAAGATCCCAGATGCCACACCCTACAGCCTAGAGATCTTGTATATTGAAAAAGCACCTCCAAAAGGACTCTCCAGTCTTGCTAAAAGGGCCCGATCAAGTCCTGCTGACTAACCCTTGTGCTCCCAAACTCCAGGGAGTAGACTCCTGGATCCATGTGTCACACTAAAGAAAGCACTGAACCCCGTTAAACCTACACACCATCCAGTAACCTAAAGGGAAAGCTTACTAGGCTCAGAAGCAGATGATATCTGAGGCTGATGGCTTTCCCAAGATGTCTGAACCTTTGTTTCAATATTGTGTCTTATCTTGCTTTCTCCCTCTTTTCCATGAGAAATATCCTCATCCATATTTTCCAACCCTTTATAAAAGAGGGAAAACTTTCTCATCACTGGATTTCCCATCGGAAACCTCAGTCTCTGCAAGACACCAATGACCCTCTGGTTCACCCTATAGGTCGTTTCACTGGGGTTCGAGACCCTCTTTTCTCACCAAATTGTTCCACAGGCCCATTATATAGAGTCAGGATGCCAAGACTGTCTAGAATTATTCTTCACTTCAGTTTTACCCAACCACGAGTAAATACTGGTATGAAAGGTTCTGTGGAGTTGGTAATGCAAGTCAGGTCATTTGTAAACTGGCTGACATATATATTTATCTAGGTAACTGTTCAGGGTATAACAATATAACTTCTGAGCCTTTTGTTAAGTAATTGCCTCTGTGCACCAATGGAATGACTCCATCAGAAACTACCACTTTTGCCGTAATGTGCACCCCTTGGTCACAACTTCGTATGTAGAGGTTTGAGGAATGCCCTTAATGCTTGGGCAACTCAGTGTCTTGACAATTGGGGAACACAAGGACAGTGTGCCCTTGCTGTATTCACCGTCCTGCTCTTCCTACATAACCAAACAGAAGCCTCAGGTTGGTGCATCCTATTAAACCTCTATAACCATCTTAAGTGAAAACTTTCAAGAGGCCTATGTGATTCTGCCTTTGCCTCTGTAGGGAGAGTTTTCTTCCCACAAGCTGAAGTGAGCAAGAACAATCACTCAGAAACCTTTCCCTGACATTAGGAGAGTTAGCGGACTCCACAGCCAACACAGTTTCAGCTCAGCAATGGCCACTTAACTCACTGGATAATGGCACAGTCCTGGATTATATACTCGCTGAGCAAGGAAGTGTCTGTGCAAGAGCAAACACCTCTTGGATGTGGATAAATGCCTTTGGGGAAGTAAAGACCCAATTACATAAAATTAAAAACAAGGACCTTGGTTACAGCAAATTTCACCTGGCAATCCACTCCCTTTGTTCAGCTGACTACCTTCAGATCTGGTTTAGAACCATCTTGCAAACTAGGTTTGGAATGTTTTTAATTCTGCTCTTTACTGTATACTTATTGTTAAGTTCTGCACCTACTGTTTATTGAACTTTTGTAAAATTGAGATGCCTAATAAGGTTATGTTAGTTCAGCATTTGTAGATAATTTCTAGTGCTTACAGCACTGATGAAGCAGACTCCAAATATAAAACATCTGAAAGTTCTCCCTACCACCTTTCCTTGTTCCTCAAATGTGGCCTCATGAGGTGTCTGGTTTGTATACCTTCCCTACAAAGTGGGAGATGACAACCAGGAAAGGTCCCACCTGGCACTGAGGGACAAACCACTACATACAAAGGTCCTGACTCTCAATCTGCAATTCTTTGGGAAAGAAGATCTTGATCAAAAGGGGGAAATGTGAAATTAATTAAAGGAACCTGACTTAAAATTAGAGTCAGGACAGGCCTGTAGGGAAAGCTGTCACACCCCAGAACACATCAATTACTCCAAACAAAAAGATGTTGCCAACTTTACTATCCAGCAAGAAGAAAACTTCTCTCCACCCAGTGACAGCCCAGCCAATCAGACTGCACTAGCCCACCCAAGGAGAAGCCTCAATACTTTGGACTCCTAGATTCCTTCAACTGACTCTTTGATTATTAGAGCCCCTCCAAACTATGCCCCTTTTCCCCATAAAAGCAAGTTCTTCAGAGTTGCCTAAGGTCCACCACAGTTCACGTATTCTGAATTCCAAATCCTCTGCCTACTCCCAAATAAAATCCCTTTTGCTGGCAAGTGAAAGTCGTTCAGTCGCATCTGACTCTTTGTGGCCCCATGGATCATACAGTCCATGGAATTCTCCAGGCCAGAATACTGGAGTGGGTGGCCTTTCCCTTCTCCAGGGGATCTTCCCGACCCAGGGACCAAAGCTGACAGAATATCTGGCACAGGGGATTCCCTGCTGGTCCGGGTGGTTAAGACTCCATGCTCTCATTGTATTAGGCATAAGTTCAACCCCTGTATACAATAAGTGCTAAAAAATTAGCACTAAATAATTAGCTGTTATTTTTATTATCACTATTATCATTAGTCATAAATTGTAAGCCAGGGTTCCACTGTCATCTTAGTCTAATCCAAAAAGGTCTGTTTTCTCCATGGAAATAAAAAGGCAGGGAAGACCTGGAGTGATGCTCAAATCATTCCTGGTCAGATTTCCAGGTCAGGCATCAACACTAAGGAATCTTCCTTCAGCCTGTTGCCTAGTTAATTCAATGCATTACCAAGTCAACCTCACCTCCTCTCCCCAGGTTCATGTAGGTCTCTTTGGGATATAGCAGTTCCTACATTAACTGGGAGCTGAAGGAGTATCTCTATAAATTGGGCTTCCATGGGAACCAGTCAGGAATACCCAAAAGTCTTCCACGTGACAGTCGACCTTAATGAAGAGTGAATGCAAACAAAGTCACTGCATAAGAATGGATGTTCAGATAAATCAACCTCCCCGAAAGAGGTAAGAATAGGTAAGGAGAGTAGACATGACCTGGAAAATTGTTTCCTGATGGGCCCCAAGATGAATGTATACGACACATAGGAGCAGAATACTGAGAGAGTCTAACTGTCCCAAAGGTTTTGGAGTCATGGATCTACCGGAGGCAGGCAAGTAACATAAAGGAGTGAATCAGGCTGGGAGCAATGTGTGTCAGGCATCATGCGAAGGTCACAGTGGAGAGCACAGGCTTGCATGAAGGGCACATCACAGCTCAACAGCAGGCACATGGGAGGGGAGCCCCAGTGTCGAAGTCTTCAAGAGCAGCTGGAAGTCTGAATTTCTCCATGAAGTCTAGAGGTCTTAAAATATCAATTCACATTTTTTTAAAATGTATCATATGCCAAAGAAAGCACATCTGTGAGCCGATATCCTCCTGGGGTCACCAAGCGCTACCTCTGCTCTTGACTTTCACCTCTTGGTCTCAAGTTTTGCCATCTGTAAGACCAGAAGTCTACTGCTTGTTCATGTCCCTTTATTAGCCCAAGAGGAAATGGATTTCAAATGCATGAGGTCTTGTCCAAAATGCATAACGCAAATCTAATCATCAGGAAACAGCTGACAAACCCAAATTGAGGAATGTCCTACAAAGCAACTCGTCAGGAGAGGAATGCAAAAAAGTCAAGGTCAGGAAAAACAAAGAAGCTATGGAAGTGTTCCAGATTAAAGGCGATTAAAGCAAAGGGACAATTCAATGCAATGGCTGGTTCTGGACCAGTTCCTGAACCAGGCCAAAAAAATGGCCACAAAGTTGGCCTTAACTGGCCCAACTGGAGAAAAATGAATATGACCTGTACTTTACATAATAATGTTGCATCATTTTAAATTTCCTGAATTTGCCAATGGGGCGAAGCTACCATCTGTGGGATTATGACTGAACGCCTCTAAGTCAGAATCCCGCCCAGGCGGAACGATAGGGCAGCGCCGCGGGAGCCTCGGTTGGCCTCGGATAGCCGGTCCCCCGCCGTCCCCGCCGGCGGGCCGTCGCCCGTGTCCCTCGGGGCGCGGCGCGGCGCGCCCCGCCGCGCGTCGGGACCAGGGTCCGGTGCGGAGAGCCCTTCGTCCCGGGACACGGGGCGCGGCCGGAAAGGCGGCCGCCCCCTCGCCCGTCACGCACCGCACGTTCGTGGGGAAACTGGTGCTAAACCATTCGTAGACGACCTGCTTCTGGGTCGGGGTTTCGTACGTAGCAGAGCAGCTCCCTCGCTGCGATCTATTGAAAGTCAGCCCTCGACACAAGGGTTTGTCGCTCCGGCCGGCCGCCCGCCGGCGGGCCGGGGCGTTGTGGTGGTCCGTACCACCCTCGCTCTTTTCCCTCCGCGGGCTCTGCCTCTCCCTGGGGCGGTCAAGGGGCCGCCGTCCTCCACGGAGCCGGTGGGGGGAGCGGGCCGAGGAGAGAGAGGGAAGGAGAAGAGGGGGGAGCCCCTGACGGCGCCTCCCGGCCTCGGGGTGCTGCGCCCTCCTGCGCTTCCCCGCCCCGGGCCCTCGCCCCGCGGGCTGGGACGGGGGACGTGGGGGAGAGGCGTGGCGCGGACGAGAGTCCGGGGGCGCCGCAGGGCGGCCCCGCCGTCCCCTTTCCCAGGGGGGGCGAGCGGGGCCGGGGGGCTGGTGGCACGCGGCTGTCACCTCCGCTCGCGCACGCGTCCCTTCCCTCTGGCCCTGGCGGCAGGGAGAGGGAAGAGGACAGCACGTGGGTGCTCGCGGGAGCCCTTGCGCTATTTTCCTTCCCCCTGAAAAAGAAAAAAAAAAAAAAAAGAAAAAAAAAATTTCCTGAATTTGATCTTCACACTGCAGTGATATAAGAAAGTGCCCTTGTTCTCAGGAAATACAAGTACTTAAGAGTAAAAGGTCATAATCTTCACAACCAACCCTTAAATGGGTCAGAAAAAAAGTTTATATGGGTAAATGCAGATGGTGATAATAGATAAATCTATCGCAAATATAGCAAAATATTAACACCTAGTTAACCTACCTAACTTTGGCCACCTGACGTGAAGAGCCGACTCACTGGAAAAGACTCTGATGCTGGGAAAGACTAAAGATGGGAGGAGAGGGGATGACACAGAATGAGATGGTTGGATGGCATCACTGACTCAATGGACATGAGTTTGAGCAAGCTCTGGGAGATGGTGAAGAACAGGGAACTGTGCTGCAGTCCATGCGGTCACGAAGAGTCAGACATAAGTTAGTGACTGAACTGAACTGAACCTAGCTAAAGGGACCATGGGAATTCTTTTACAATTCTTCAGCAAATTTAAGATTATTTCAAAATAATAATTTTTTTTAAAAAAGAACTTGCAACCTTGGTTCATTCAGAGCAGAGCTTCCCCGCCCGGGGGCTGCCGAGGCCCCCGGGGCCGAGATAGTGATGCGTTCAGCCCTGGGCACTGTCAGAGGGACCCAGATGGCGGGACCCCTGCCTGTTGCCTCCAGCCTAAGCGGCTTCATCTGTTCACCCTCAGCGGAAAGAAAGAAAAACTCCCAACCAACAAAAATAGGGGCTTATCATAACAGCTCACACAGTAGGGTTGCAAGGGTTAATTAAGTGAATAGCTCATAACTAGCACTGAAAAGCCAAGGAAATTTGCTTGGTAAATATAAATACAGTATATTAAATATTAAATAGTGTCTGGGAATAACAAGACCCAGCCACTATTATTACTCTGACAAACATCGTGGTTCAGAGGGGTGCCGCTCATGAAATCCGCCCACCTCCTTCATGGCAATGCCGGCAGGACCACTTAGAACCTAGAAAAACACTTCAAGGCACATTTGGGAACAAGGGTGTTATTATCTCACACCCGCATATGAGGAAAGGGGGGTAAAGGCCAGGAAAGGGCCTCTTTCTTTCCACGAGGCAGAATGGAGTCTAGGGATTTTGATGGGCCACAGAGGAGCTATTGTTACTGACTCAGCACTAGGAGAGAGAGACATCCTGCATCTGAATACCAAGTTGAAAACTCAATTTGGCTCTTGAACAAGTCACAATAGTCTCATCAAATGCCAGCCTCTTGAGACCACAGGCAGGAAACAGGGACTGTGAATGAAGCAAAAATAAAAAGGTAACAACAAAATGCAGCAATGGAGGCCACATAGCAGCAAGAGAGAGGCAAAGTTTACCCAAGGAGGGTGGAGATTACCACACATCCCAGACGCAAGGACCATCTGGCTTGTAGACATGCTCTGTTGCCCCTCAGAGCAGTGTGTGAGAGTGTGTGTGTGTATGATGTCTTCTTTTAATTAGGTGCAAATAATTAGAAATCAAGATACTTCCCTTACAGATCAACATTTCCAACTTTTCTTGAAAAATCCAAGTGTCTGACCAAACTCGCATGCTCTTGAGACCACTGCAGCTGACACGGTTGCTTCTTCAGACAAGCACTTTTCAGAGCCCCATGCCCCCGTCCCCTCACAGGTGACCTGCTTCATCCACTTCCATTAACCACCAGGCAGTTTGTTGGAAGTCCTGTTTGAGACTCCCTACCGGGATGCTAACAAAATTCCAAAGGCAGCTATGGGATGGGAATTTCAGGGTCAAAGCATGAATGTGATAGAGAAGTTATTAATAGGTCACCACCGAGTTCTAAATCCAGGCTTACAGCCCTCCCTGGGGGGTGGCTTATGGTTCGGAGACTATTGTTCAAACTGCCTTTGGCAAGCTCCAACTGGCACTTCTGCCTAGATGTAACAAGAGTCCCCAAAGATCTGGCCAACAGAAACACACTGCTGAGAAAACACAGTCACTTCCCACTTGACAGCTAATGACTGTGAGTTGACAAAGCAAAAAGAAAACGAAGTTCCATCAAGCTGCCTATCATCGCTGCTTGTCTTCACTTGATTAAAACATTTTTCCTCTGGGTTCAATTTCACTGCACACCTTGGGGATGAATTATTGAGAAGCTATAGAAGACACCACTAAATATAAGGAAGGTCTGTTCTGGGGCTTCCAGCATCCTGGTAGAATAGAATGTCAAGAGGGTCAAGGCAGCGTACTGGAAGGCTTTTAAGACGCCTGTATATTAACATATGTCAGAGTCCAAACATGAATGGATTCCCATAGATTCCAGGAAGCCGAACAGGCGTGGCGGACTTGAAAACCAGGAGCAGGCTGGATGCTATTGGTTACAAAGGTGAGTCGAAACTCTTAGGAATATAGCTACTAGCATGAAGATCCTAAGTCCAGTTCTGTACTGCTCTTAGTTTAACCTGGCGGCTGCTTAAAAGAAGGAACTGGGGCCCACCTGATTGCCATGTCCGCAACATCCAGCAAAGCACACGGCATGGAATTTGGGCTGTGGTCTGATGACCTGACAAGCAAACGTGAAGATAAACCTTTTTGGATCCTGAATCACAGGGGAGAAATGGTTAAAAATGACATTTTAGGAACAAAGAGGCAGTTGTGAATATGGACAGCATATCAGATAGTAGAATTACTGCCCATTTTCTCAGGTGTAATGATAATACTGTGGCAATGCCGCTGTCCACCCTTGTTCTTAGAGGAGAAACATAGAAAGATTTAGGAATCAAGAATCACAATGCCTGAAACAACCTTTAACAGGACAGAAAAAATACATAAATATATAGATACACACACACGTGTTTTGTTCCTTTGTTTATCTAGTAAGAAAAAAAGTGAAAATAAAGACAAATGTGCAAAACATTAACTGGTGAATCTAAGTAAAGATTGTGTGTAACCAAGTTCACTACACTCATCTTGCTCCTTTCCTGTCAGGTTGAAATTTTTCAGAATTAAAAGTTAAGGGAATTAAAAAAAAAAATCAAAGAAATGTTTGATGAATGAATATATCCTTAAGCAGGGCTCAAAATGACATTTCTGTATCCTGTTGAGGGTGAACAGATGAAGCCGCTTAGGCTGGAGGCAACAGGCAGGGGTCCCACCATCTGGGTCCCTCCGACAGCGCCCAGGGCTGAACGCATCACTATCTCGGCCCCGGGAGACTCGGCAGCGCCCTGGCGGGGAAGCTCTGCTCTGAACGAACCAAGGCTGCGGGGAACCAGCAGAGCAACCACTTCTGTGAAGCAAAGTAAGTTCTGACTCCCTGTAACCAATCAGCCTGTTATCAGCCTGCCTGCTCACCTTCAGTTTCACCCTCACAGGCAGCTTCCTTCTCCTGTGCTTTGTCTGGTGGGATCATCATTAAGGGGGCATTTATTTGTAGTGTTTTAAATGTCTATTTAGAAGGGGATTCTAGGAAGACAGGTGTGAAGCCAGTCTAATTTTTAATCTCTCTAAATAATATAGAGCAAAACCCAAAGTTGATGGACAATACAGGAAAAAAAAAAAAAACTAGGTGACAAGGAAGCCCCCAAATCCAAAATACAAGCAGGTAAGGACAGACCAACAGCCACAGGCCCGCAGGGCATCGGCATCTATGTAGGCAGGCCGAAAAGGAAGCAGCAAGAGGGCATCTAATGAGACACCCTGAGAAAAGAACCCCCACACTGCCAGTGAGCATCCTGGAAAGGAAAGCATGCTGGACCAAGTTGAGAACTCTAACAAAGCCGGAAGAGGCTTCCCTTCTCCCAACAGCAGGTGAGTGCAAGACGTGAGGTGAGCCCCAAGGGGCACCTCAGAGAGGCCTCCACTCCTCCAAACTGGCCTCCCCGGGCGCCCTGCCAGGTCAGGTCAGCACAGTGGGGGAAAAAAAGGAACAACTGCTCAAGTGGAATCACAACTGAACGCCACAGAGACACCAGAGGTGAAGGGAAGCAAAGATCTAAATACAAGTCAAGGAGGACAGACTTCCCTGGTGACCGAGTGGTGAAGACTTCGCCTTCCAATGCAGGGGGTGTGGGTTCAACCCCTGGTCAGGGAGCTAAGATCCACATGCCTCATGGCAAAAAACCCAAAACATAAAACAGAAGCAATATTGTAATAAATTCAATAAAGACTTTAAAAATGGTCCACAACCCCCCCCAAAAAAAAAGAAAAACACCTTTAAAAAAAGAAAGTTAGGGAGAAGAACCAAACCAGGAGTCTCAGAAAGCAAGCTGTCACACACCTGGTCCCTCCGTGAATACAGGGGAAGGTACAAAGAGCTGCCCTCAACCTTACCACCTCCCTCTGTTTGGTTTCTTGACCACGCAAAGAAGAGCAACAGAGAAATGGCCGGAGAACACCCCATACACAAGTAGTAAGGCAAAAAGAGGAAGAAGCAGAATGTTTCTGCAGACAATGAAGGCATGCCAGAAATACCCACGTAACTGCAGCTTTCTATTTCAATCCAAACTAAACGACACTGCGGAGATGGTACGAGACGTGAAAGAACAACACGGACCAGAATTAGAAAAACTCAATGGTGAAGTGACAAAACTCAGGAAATTAAAGGAAAGTTTTCAGAAATGAAGACCAGCTTGGAAGGAACACCTAGAAAGTGAAGAGAGGAAGTTTAAAAGAAAAAAAAAAAAACTAAAAAGTGAACAAAGAATAAAGATTAACAAGAAAGTGATAAGTGTTAAAGACAGGATCCAACATACAGAAAACAGAAGCCCCCCCCGCAGAAGAAAACCAAAGGGAAGGGACAGACACTAAATTACAATGTGAATCAACTTTGCTGAAATAAAGAGATTGAAATCACATATAGGAGTCGTCCCCCAGGTACCTGAGAGTGCTAATTCTGAGCAACTAATACAGAGGGAAAGAAAATTCTATTATCATCCAACTTTGACAGCAATGCTTCTCCAAAATGTAGTAACATATGTAAGATACTCCAGATGATGCAACCTAAGGATTTCAGAGCCACCAGACTGATGTTCAAGTGTAAAGGGCACTGGAAAGTTCCATTCTGACTCATCTTTGGTGAATCAAATCACCTAGCACTCTCTGCTCCAAAATAAACACAGAAAGGCCTAGGAATCAAGCTTCCTGATTATTTGAGTTCCAAACTGTTTTCAGCACAACAAGGCCTTTTTCTGAAGGAGGTCTGACCTCTTCGGTCCTGGATTGACTTAAAAGAAGACGTAAGTCAGGCTGGTTTGTGGAATCTTGGGATCTGGTTGGTGTCCAGACTGAGGGCAGTGTTCCATGGAACAAAAGCAACGCCTGTCTCTAGCTTCACTCTCAAATGAGCATGACTCAACCCCCCACCTCTGCCCATGGGAGTAACAGCTTTCACCAGCCCCCTTCCAGCACAAGAACCATCCACAGACCACGGCAAAGGGAGGGGAAAATGACCAGAAAAGACCAGAAGAGAGGACTCCGCCACTGCAGCCACACCTCATCACCAGAAGACGCTGCTCCTAAGAGGTCCCGGCACATGTCACCCTCTGGAGCTCGCGGAACCCTGTAACCTCCAGCCTCACACTCCTGTCCCTGGGCCCCTCCCCACATCTCATGAACACTGATCGGATGAAAACTACAGTGACACAGAGCCTGTACTGGCCAGCTGGGGATGGCAGGGACAGGGAAGCCTAAGATCGCTCGAACTCTGGGTTATTGTGAGGTGGCTCTGCTCAGTAAGTAAAGAGAAGTTACGGGAGAGATAGAAACTCAACACTACCAATTCCTGGTTCACGATGTCCTCCTGACAAGAATGCGAGCTTCCAATTCCAGAAAAATAAATGACCCAATCAAAAAATGGGCCAAAGAACTAAACAGACATTTTTCCAAAGAAGACATACAGATGGCTAGCAAACACATGAAAAGATGCTCAACATCACTCATTATCAGAGAAATGCAAATCAAAACCACAATGAGGTACCATTACATGCCAGTCAGGATGGCTGCTATCCAAAAGTCTACAAGCAATAAATGCTGGACAGGGTGTGGAGAAAAGGGAACCCTCTTACACTGTTGGTGGGAATGCAAACTAGTACAGCCACTATGGAGAACAGTGTGGAGATTCCTTAAAAAACTGGAAATAGAACTGCCATATGACCCAGCAATCCCACTTCTGGGCATACACACTGAGGAAACTAGACCTGAAAGAGACACATGCACCCCAATGTTCATCACAGCACTGCTTATAATAGCCAGGACATGGAAGCAACCTAGATGCCCATCAGCAGACGAATGGATAAGGAAGCAATGGTACATATACATCATGGAATATTACTCAGCCATTAAAAATAATTCATTTGAATCAGTTCTAATGAGATGGATGAAACTGGAGACCATTATACAGAGTGAGGTAAGCCAGAAAGATAAAGACCAATACAGTATACTAACGCATATATATGGAATTTAAAAAGATGGTAACAATAATCCTATATGCAAAACAGAAAAAGAGACACAGATGTACAAAACAGACTTTTGGACTTTGTGGGAGCAGGCGAGGGTGGGATGTTTCAAGAGAACAGTATCAAAACATGTATATTATCTAGGGTGAAACAGATCATCAGCCCAGGTTGGATGCATGAGACAAGTGCTCGGGGCTGGTGCACTGGGAAGACCCAGAGGGAGCGGATAGAGAGGGAGGCGGGAGGGGGGATTGGGATTGGGAATACATCTAAATCCATGGCTGATTCATGTCAATGTATGGCAAAAACCACTATAATATTGTAAAGTAATTAGCCTCCAACTAATAAAAATAAATGTAAAAAAAAAAAAAAATGCGAGCTCCATGAAGGCAGGGATTGTCACCTGACACTGTTGGATCCCCCGTGCTGCAATTAGTACCTGGCCTTCCATTCAGCAGGCACTAGGCACACGCTGAATGAATGAATGAATACTACATATGAAGCAACAGATAAAGCATTCATTCACTTATTTTAAACAATAATTGAGACAAGAAAGTAACTGAGGGACTCTCCTGGTGGTCCAGTGGTTAAGTATCTGCCTTCCAATGCAGGGGACGCAGGTTTGATCCCTGGTCAGGGAACTAAGATTCCACATGCCGAGAGGCCAATAAACAAAAACACAGCACAGCCAAAAATTTAAAAAAAAAAAAAAAATGAGCACTCTATATATATTAAAAAATAATAATAATAATCACTGAACTGCATTCTTGAGAGCTTGTTTGGAGGTTCTAGCAGGGGAGCACAGCTACTCGAATACCCTTGACCGAAGACCGGTCCTCCTCTATCAGGGATGGTCGTCCTCTTTGACGGAGCGCACAGCTTTGGGAGGGACGCACATGGAGCGGTGAGGGAAGAAGGGGACACCTGCCTAGCCAGCCAAATCAGCCGAATCAACCCTGGTGATCAATGGGGTGACAGATGTCACAACCAGATCGCCCTCACATCCTGAACTGCATTCTTTACACAAGTGACTTGTATGAATTAGTATGAACTGTATGTTATTAGTAAGAATTGTATCTCAATAAAGCTGTTAAAAAATAAAAATAACTGAGCATCTGCCATATAACAGGCACTCAGACAGTCACAAGAATGTAAGAGAATGTAACCAACAAGGTCTGCCTCTCAAGAAGATCAACACGGCTTTCATTTAAGACCCTAAACAGGCTAATAACTTTCAGGGTAAGAAAAGCCCAAGGACAGTCAGGCAGGGCCTAGTCACCTTTGGGTTCCTAAAACGGGAGTCGCAGAATCAGGGTTTGTATCACATGTAAGAACGCTAGACCATGTAAGACCCAGCCCAACTCCACGCCCACTCCCATTTTCGGCTGAATAAACTGAGGCTATGAGTAGGACCACAGCCAGCCAATGGCCACAGCCAACAGAGCAGCAGAGCCGAGATGGATACTGAGCAGACTGACTTGCCCCACACACACCACACTGCCTCCGTCATCAATCCTGGTGAGATGCCTGCTTCCAGCAACAACGAACATGAGTCACTGGAAACACAGAAGGATCCCACAGGGACACTGGACCTCAGCATGTGGGTTTATCCAGAGACAGCAAGGCTAAGCTGGGGTCAGCCCCTTTCAAAATTCACACACACACACACAAAAAAAAGAACCAGCACATATACACATGATGCATAATTTCTAGGACACACTCCCTATTTTACAGAAAAGAAAACTGAAACTCAGATTCATCGGCTTGTCCCAAGTGCTCACAGAGGGCAAGCAGTGGGCCCAGGATGAACCTGTAGAAGCTGGGAGAAGAGACATCATCAGTTAGGAGTATGTTGGCTGTCATAATCAAATGCCACAGACCCAGTGGCTTGACAGTAGGTATTTATGTCTCAGAGTTCTGAGCTCCTGAAACCCCAGACCCAGGTGAAGGAGGTCTGGTTTCTCCTAAGACCTCTCCCGCAGGCTTGCAGACGGCCGCCTTCTCTCCCTGTCCTCACACGGTCGAAACTGTGTGTGCACGTTCCTGGCATCTCTTCCTCGAATAAGAACATCCACCATATTAGAGTTGAGTCTCACTCTCATGACCTCATTTTAACTTTAATTATGGCCGGGAGAAATATCAACAACCTCAGATATGCAGATGATACCACTCCAGTGGCAGAAAGTGAAGAGAAACTAGCAAGCCTCTCGAGTGAAAGAGGGGAGGGAAACAGCTGGTTTAAAATTCAACATTAAAAAAATTAAGATCATGGCATCCAATCCCATCATTTCATGGCAAACAGAAGGGGAAAGGGGGAAGCAATGGCAGACTTTTATTTCTTGGGCTCCACAATCATTGCAGATGGTGATCTGCAGCCATAAAGATGCTTGCTCCTTGGAAGGAAAGCTATGATAAAGCTAGACAGTATATTAAAAAGCAGAGACATCAAGACACCACTTTGCCAACAAAGGTCCACATAGTCAAGGCTATGGTTTCTCCAGTAGTCATGTACAGATATGAGAGTTGGACCACAAAGAAGGCTGAGCACCAAAGAATTGATGCTTTTGATCTGTGGTGCTGGAGAAGACTCTTGATAGTCCCTTGGAGAGCAAGGAGATCAAACCAGTCAATCCTAATGGAAATCAACCCTGAATATTCATTGGAAGGACTGATGCTGAAGCTCCAATACTTCGGCCACTTGATGTGAAGAGCTGCCTCACTGGAAAAGACATGATGCTAGGAAAGATTGCAAGGCAAAAGGAGAAGGGAGTGGCAGAGGATGAGATGGTTAGACAGCATTACCGACTCAATGGACACAAATCTGGGCAAACTCTGGGAAACAATGGAGGACAGGGAAGTCTGACATGCTGCAATTCATGGGGTCGCAAAGAGACAGACATAACTTAGCAACTGAACAACGAAAACCTTCTTAAAGACCCTGTCTCCAAATACAGTCACATCGGGCATCAGAACTTTAGCACATGAATTCTGGGAGGACATAGCATAGTCCATAACAAATAGTGACCCACGTTGGGGGCCAAAGTCCACTGCAAACTTATAACAGAGGCAGTGAGTAAAAGGCAGTCTAGAAATAGATTAGTAACAATTTAGGTAATCCTTCAACAGCAATCCTAAAAATAGAATAATCCCCAAATAATTACTCCCAAGCCAATCTCCCTTTAGAAACTACCTAAGGGGTAAATGAAATATAATTAACATTTTTTGTTAGGCTTCTCAGGAGAGAACACTACGCCATGTACTAACCCTCCTATCTCAGGGACAAAAGGATTGAGATTTTTGAAATCTTAACAACACTTTCAATTTATAGAATCATTTTCCCACCCCCAAAATCCAAAAAAGCAAAACCACCAAAGACGAACTCTCCTCAAACATGTGGTTTATTACTCAGAGGTGGGGAAGAACACAGCAACTTTCCAACAAGCCACCCAGCACAGGGTCCATTTTCATATTATTCTGTCACCTTCTAATCTTTCTATTATTCATTATTTATAAAGCACCAACAGAGTTACTGTGTGGAAAATAGACCTATTCCTCCAGTTTTTAAATGAGCTTTGAGAATTCTTTTGTGCTGGTTCAAATGCCACCTTGAAAGTTGGTGACTGACACGTGAGCTGGTCTGTCTGTCCCCGTGAAGCCCTCCCCCAGCGCTAAGGCTGCTGCAGGGTTGGCTGAAATCCAACGATAAATCTCTCTGCCTCTCAGATGCCCGGAGCCGACACTGGCAGCAACAGCCGGGCGTGTCCGCCCTTCCCTTTGAGAAGAGGTCAAGGCTGAAAGTGCCCAGTGACTCCTGTCGCCAAGATGGCACTTCTCCTTGCCCTGACTTTCAGCACAGTGGCCACAGGATAACCGAGGGCCGCTGGCTCTCCCGGTGGGTCTTGCTCCTCCATGCCTCCCACGTGGTTGTGCCAGCAGCTCAGGAGCACAGAGACGCCCAGCCACCGCCCCAAGGGTGCACAACAGCAGCCGGGCACCAGGGAGGCAGCCGACCCGCCCTGCAGACTGAGACGGGCCTGCCAGTCCAGTCACGGCCTCCAGCTCACAGCGTTCACTTTTGCTGAACTGTCAGCCAGCAGCAGAGCAGCGGCAACACCCACCCGAGCATCCAGGGACTCACAACACATTAAGTCATAAGAGAGGAAGTGTCTGCTGGCATCTCACAGGCTGGGAACGCAGCCTTCCCTCCTCCCAAAGGCTCTGAGCAGCTCCAGAAACAGGTGCTTGGCTCCTGGTTGGTGTATAAGCCTCTCCTGGGTCACGTGTAGAAGAAGCCATGTGTCACAGGGGACAGGGTTAGAATTCTGAGCCAGAAGACCCAGACCCGAGACCTAACTCAGCATCTGGTCATTCACCAGCTCCATCAGGGGTCAGGAGACTGCAGTCACAGAGCAAACCCAGCCAGCACCTGTTCTTGTAAATAAAGTTTTATTGGCACAGAGTCACGACCATCAGCTGACGTGTCATCTGTGGCTGCTTTCACACTCCAATGGCAATGCTGAGTCGCTGCTGCAGAGGCCAGGTGGCCCACAAAGCTGAAAATATTTACTACCTGGTCCTTTACAGACAAAGTCTAAGAACCCATGTGACACCTCACAGAAGTTATTTTACATTCTTGAATCTGTGTCCATTATCCTTAAAATGAGAACTGCATGACCATCCATCCATCTTTCGTATCTCAAAGGGTCGTAAAAATCAAATTCGTTCATTAAAACATGATACTAATGATGATGACAATTCTTTGAGCCCCTAGCATCTGTCAGACAGGATTCTGAGTACTTTGCTTGGATTATTTTATTGAATCCTGACAACACTATGAGAAAGGTAACATTTTATAGATGAGGAAACAAGACTCAGAGAAATGAAGGATGCTGACCAAGAAATGAAGGATGCTGACCAACAGTGATGACCTAGCCCATCCACTACCCTCTGCTCTTTCAGACCCCAGGGACGAGGATGCTGGAGGTGTCGACCCCTGAGCAATGACGTGACAGATCTCAGCCCCTTGCAGTACCCTCTGGACTGCCTCCACACTTTCCTTCCAGCCCTGTCCCTCTTCTCCTTTCTACTCCCTCCCTATTTAAATTGCCCGAAGGGTCTTCCCCGGTGGCCCAGCAGTTACAAATCTGCCTTGCAATGCAGGGGACGCAGCTTCAATCCCTAGTTGGGCAACTAGGATCTCACATGCCAGAGGGCCTGTAAGCTCATGAATGGCAACTAGAGAAGCCCCCATGTTGAAGACCCCATGTGTCACAACTAAGACCCCATGCAGTCAAATAAATAAATAAATATTTTTAAATAAATAAATGCTCAAGAAGGGTTTGCCATCCCGTGTTTAACAACGGACACAGACTTCTTCTCCTCAGCTGGTGAGCAAAGCCTCAGGGTCTCAATGAACATTTCCATTTGTATACAACACTTCACATTGTGTAGCAGGTTAAAAAAATTTGTTTTTTCTTAATCAAAGCGAGTAACACTTCTGGAATAAAGATTCAAAGTTTCAGATGCAATTTCAACAGCAACAAAATACATGTGTCCCAGCACAACAACACTGGTAAGTAGCAGCAGAGATGTCTGCTAGGAACTACACAGTTGACCAAGTCAGGACTTTCATGGGATCCTCAGAAAAGCACTGCGAGAGGCTGGCAGGCTTGGTGTTCATTGGCAACAAGGCCCAGAGAGGTCAAGAGACTTCCTGAAGGCACACAGAAGCAGAGATGAGAATTAAGAGTAAGTCCTTGACCAAATTAAACAGCTGGGCCACCCACCAAGCACTGAGCTGTGGACACAGAAGGCATTCGAGGCCATTTCAAAAGTGTACCTATAACGAGAAACATGAATTTGACCCATGCTATATTATGCCTGAAAACAACGCTCCATACCCTTCTGACCAGGAGGAATTTCTCTATTCTGCTTCAAAAACCCGCAATCTAGGATGCTGGGGCCACTGGCACTTGCCAAGCTTTCGGGTGGAGGAAACTCTTCTACTTTGGGGTCATCCCATTTCTCTTCCTCCAGAAACTGCTCTTCATGAGATGCGGTGTGTCGATCACAGAACCCCGCCTTCCCTCCCAAGGGTAGGCACGTGACCCTAGCTGGCTCATCCCTCCAGAACTGAAGATTGAGCCGGGGAGGCCCTAGGACCCAAAGAGAGCTAGCCCGGGGCCCTCTGGGGAAGGGACTGGGGTGCTCGCTTCGCTGAGACCCTGACCTGCAAGGAGAATGGAAGCCTGGCTCTGAGGAAGGCCCTGCGTGCCACCTCCGGAAAAGCCCACCTGAACATGATGTCAACCCAGAAAGCAAGCTCGGGGGGGACTGGTGGGGAGGTGGTGTGGAGACTCGGAGGCCGGTGATATGAGCGCTGCTCTGGAGCCAGACCTACCAGAAGCCCACACTAGCCCCTGGAGGCTCCTGGTTACATTAACCTGGTATTAGATTGGTCAAAAAGTTCATTCAAATTTTTCCATAAGCTCTTTTTTAAGATTTTTTGTTCATGCGGATCATTGTTTAAAGTATTTATTGAGTTTGTTACTACATTGCTTCTGTTTTTGTTTTGGGGGCGTTTTTTTGGCCTACCAGGTCAGGCCCTCCCTGACCAGGGATCAAACCCACACCCCGTGCACTGGAAGGCGAAGCCTTAACCACTGGACTGGAAGTCCCCTTTTCAGAGAGTACAGAAAAACCCAAATAAAGTTTTTGGCCAATCCTATAGATTCCTATGGGCCTCCCTCGTAGCTCAGTTGGTAAGGAATCTGCCTGCAGTGCAGGAGACCTGGGTGGGCTCGATTCCTGGGTCAGGAAGATCCCCGAGAGAAGGAAAAGGCAAACCACTCCAGCATTCTTGCCTGGAGAATCCCACGGACGAGGAGCCTGGCAGGCTACAGTCCATGGGGTCGCAAGAGTCAGGCATGACATAGCAACTAAACCACAAACCACCCATAGACTCCTTGGGTTTGGGTTTTGTTTGTTTTATACAAACTCATCTGAGTTGGGACCCTTTGATTTGCAACCCAGAATGCTCACACATAACCGCTTCCCCTGCGGTCACCATGCCTAGAGAGAATACCCACAGGCTATACAGGAGGGCTACTGTCCTGAACCACACTCTCCTCTGTGAAGAGTGACAACCACATGCACCAGCCAGAGGGGGATGGGTGGGGGGGAGAGGGTGCTCCCCGCTGCCCTCAACAGCCTCTGCGACAGTGCAGGCTCAAGATGACAGAGACCATGGACCCCACCCGACAAACTCGAGCTCAGAGGCAGACACACCCAGACCGGACCTTCCCTGCTACCTGACGTGGGCTGACCACAAGACGGAAGTGACTGGGAATGACTTTCCCTCCTTTCGTATAAATTTCAGCCTTCTGGAGAAGTTTATGCAACAGCCAACCGCAGGGCCGGGTTCAATTCGGTGCCCTCAGTTATCACATGAAGACGGGGCGGGTAGCTGTGTGAAATCCCTGGTTAACTACAGGAGCGGCACGATTTTGTAGGAACCCTCAGCTGGTCCACCCAGAGCCTCTGCCAAGCAGGGAGGAGAGTCAGCGCCCTCCTCAGGGTCCATCCGGAGCTGGAGAAGGAATTACAGGCACCCCTGCCCCTCATGGAAGGTCTCCCCAGCCCTCCTCCAAGCTGATAGGGTAACCTAAGATATAAAATCACATCGCTTCCCCAAGACCCATAAAGCACCAGCCAAGATTCTTCTCCTGGGCTCCTGGGCCATGAATAAACCCTACCACCGTCTACCTGGAATCAAAGCTCCTGGATGCCTCAGGGTACCGCAAAGAGCCTAGTCCTCAGCTGGGGTCACCATCAACACACACATGCACACACACACCCATGTGCACACGTGCCTTCAACAGAAACCTGATCAACCTCCATAGCTCCCTCTTTGTAACCAATCGCCTCCTGGAGCCCACCCCCTAAACCTCCCCGATGGTGCCCTTCTCCACCCCACAGCAGCCCTCGGGGACAGCCCCCCTGACCGCCTGGGTCTCTGCCACCCTCTCCTCACGGGCCCCTGCCCACAGCCTGAGGCCACCCCAGCCTTTCTCCCCCACAGCAGTGCAGTCCTCTCTGAGGACAGAGGCCTCGTACATGCTGGACTGAATGATAAGCAGCTGCTGGAACACGCCACCAGCTCTCTGGCATCCGGGCATGATTCCTACAGCTCGTGTGCCCAAGACGACCTCCCTTGCTGATAAAAAGCAGGAGGGTGTACACACACACAAGGACACACTCACACACAAGCATGTACCTGCACACAAGTACACACAGGCCCAAACCTCTATCATCTTTTCTGTTTTTTCCAGTGCCCGCGTGCAAGGGACACTTGCATATTTTTTAAATGAACACCATTACTTTGTTGACAAAGTATAGTCAAAGCTATCATTTTTCCAGTAGTCATGCATGGATGTGAGAGTTGGACTATAAAGAAGGCTGAGCACCAAAGAATTGATGTTTTTAAACTGTGGTGTTGGAGAAGACTCCTGAGAGCCTTTTGGACAGCAAGGAGATCAAACCAGTCAATCCTAAAGAAAATCAACCCTGAATATTCATTGGAAGGATTGATGCTGAAGCTCCAATACTCTGGTCACCTGATGCGAAGAACCGACTCACTGGAAAAGACCCTGATGCTGGGAAACATAGCATGCAGGAGAAGAGGACAACAGAGGACGAGGTGGTTGGATGGCATCACCGACTCAATGAACATGAGTTTGAGCAAACTCTGGGAGACGGTGAAGGACAGGGAGGCCTGACATGCTGCAGTCCATGGGGTGGCAAAGAGTCGGACAAAGCTGAGCGACTGAACAGCAACAATAACAACACAACATCCTGGGAACCTGTTTAACTAATGAACCCCCTCCCCCACATACACACGCTGTTTTATCAAGCCTGCCCTTAGTATGAGCTGAAGTTCTGAGGTCACCTCCAAAGCCATCCTTCAGTTATGGCCATGATCTTCGGGAGGGAAACCCTATCGCACGACCATCCTCCCCATGGGTACTCTTCAGAAGTGGGACAGCCCCACCCCCACCCGACTCCCAGGTGCCAACCACTAGGCCCTTTATCGAGATGATTCGGGGCAAGGGGAATGCAAGTCAACTTTCACTCCCTCACACCTTCCTCCTGTGACTTTCTTTTATCCCCTAGAGGATCACTTCAGCGGGCACGCTATCAGAGTGAACGGATAGAAATTTATGTAACTGTCTAATAATAACTCAAGATGTTATCATTAAAACATTCGAGCAGCAAAGGGAACTCAGGAAGGTACTCCAATTGCTTCCCTGTGATGAGGGATGAAAAGAAGGAGCTCTCAAGAAGGAGACCAGGAAGGCAAAGTAGGCCAGGCTCCAAAGGTACCCCAGGCTCTTGCGGCCCGGGTTCATCTGGGCTACTGTCCGCCCGGGTCCAGGCTGCCTCCTGGGGCCCCAGGGGCCTGTCCATCATGAGAAGATGGTTCCAGCTGGGACATTGCACGTAAGGAGATGGACACTGCAAGCAGAGGAACAGAACAGGAGGAACAACGTGGGTGGAGAATCAAAGGTGGGTTCGGTTCTCCGCACGACTTTTCACCTCGCCGTGTGACTTAGAGCAGGATCCCTTCAGCTTCTGAGCCTGGGTTTCCTCGTTTGGTAGGAGACCCGACCTCTCCGACACCCATGTTGCTCACGCCCGGGCCTCTGCACATCCTGTTGCTTCTCCGTGGGGGTTCCTCCCTCAAACTTTACCAGCCTGAAGATACCACGAGAGAATCTTCCTTGATCCCCACCCTCTACCACATGTGTTCTAGCATTGAGAGCTCCTTTCCTGCTTTTGCACAGCCTACACTCACCTTTCAGATAGTTCTGTTTATAAACACACATCTACTAATAAGCTAAAGACCTAGCTACCGCTTGCCCCCCACCAAAACGTGACACTTGTCCACTGATTCATCACCGTCTCCCAGCGCCTGACACGTGGCAGGAGCTCTGTGCTTTTAGTTTTCTTTGCGAGTTTCAGTGAGGCTTAATGGCTGAGAGCTTGGGCTCAGAGCAGGGGCTGGCAAACATTTTCAGAAAAGGGCCAGAGGTCTCTGTTACAACCACTCAACTCTGCTGCTGTAATGCAAAAACCACCAGAGACAATTTGTAAATGAGTGGGTAAACGGGTGGCCATGGCTAAACTACAGGCAACACATGATTTAACAAAAATGGATGGTGGGCCCACAGGCCATAGTTGACAACTTAAGCTCTAGAGTCACACTATGTGAATCTGAATCCTGCAAGGGTACTTTGGACAAGTGGCTTCACCTCTTTGTGCCATGGTCTCATGTGTCAAATCAGACAGGACTTTGGGAAGATTAAACAATGGTCATAAAGATAGCTGAGTGCTGAAAAACTGATGCTTTTGAACTGTGACGCTGGAGAAGACTCTTGAGAGTCCCTTAGATAACAAGGAGATCGAAGTAGTCAATCCTAAAGTAAATCAACCCTGACTATTCATTGGAAGGACTGATGCTGAAGCTGAAGCTCCAATACCTTGGCCACCAGATGCAAAGAGCTGACTCACTTAAGACCCTGATGCTGAAAAAATTGAGGGCAGGAGGAGAAGGGACAACAGCGAATGAGATGGTTGGATGGCATCACAGATTCAACAGATGTAAGTTTGAGCAAACTCCAGGAGATAGTGAAGGACAGGGAAGCCTGGTGTGCTGCAGTCCGTAGGGTCGAAAAGAGCCGGACATGACTGAGCCACTGAACAGCAAGAGCAAAACAATGACTGGAACAAAGTAAGCACTCAATGTATGTGAGCTGTCATGATCGTTAAAGTCATAATTAACGACGGTGCCGATAAGAGAATCAATGACTGGCTCTCCCAACCCTAGGCACTTAGTCAGTGGTGGCTGCCATGACGGTGACGATATTAATGAGGAGGAAGAGGATGAAGCCAATCCTGGCAGGGAAAGAGGCAACCAGGTGAACTATGAGAGATTTCAAGTACTCTTCTGGGGCACACAGAAGCTCCAGGCAGGTCAGCTGAGAGAGGTGATTGTCTGGCCAGTCTGGATGGCCAGACAGGTGGCCCGCCGGTCACCTCTCTCAGCTGACCCACCTGCTTCCCTGGCGGAGCTCAGACAAAGACCATTGGGTGACTCCAGCTCTGGGTCAGCCAACCACCTGGTACCGCCATGGGCCACTGAACTCAGATTCCTCAAGAGGCAAGGAAAAAAAGACATGGCACTTCCATTTCCAAATGAGGACAAGGACCATACCTGCTGAGAGTTGGCCAAGAAGTCAGTTTTCCTGGTTCAGCCAGCAAAGCTCAGACTTCATTACAAGGTCCCCCATAAAGTCAAACATTCCTCCGGATGCAAAAGAGACAGGCATCGAGCTAATGAGTCACGTGGGGAGTCGCAATAGAAAGTCCCTGGCTGACAACCATCACTGACCGCTGGCAGACCCCTCTAAGGGGAGGTCCATGCAGCAGTCCAAAGTTAATATTGCTTTGCAAAATTAACATAAATAGTCCAAGCAGACCAGTAATTACAGCTATTAAATTCACAGCATTAGGTTAGACCAGGGATTCTCTGCAATCATTTTTAAAAAGTGTATCATGTTCCACTGATTTTAAACACACACACACACACTCTAATGTAGGAAGCGGCTGGCGGCAGTTCTTAAACAAAGACCCTCAAAGGCAGGAAAGACACACAGGGTTTTCACACCTTCCAGGAGCTGTGGATTTACAATTTGCCCCCGACCTGCTCTGCCAACAAAGAGCAGCACCTGGGAAGCAGGTGGAAAAAGGATGTGACGATGAAATGACCCAAAGGACATAATCGGGTCCCACCAAAACAAGGCCCCCTCCCCGACCCCAGGCGCTGGAGTCCTGCCTGCACCCGGGTGACTTGGCCAGCGGTGGCCCTGGTCCCTTGCACTCGCTGGCTCCTCTGGGTGGGCAGCCCTTCTTGTGCATCCTCACCTCCTGGGTCCTCCAGCATCCAGGCTCAGCTCGGAAGCCTCCTCTCACCTTCGCCCTTGGGGGAGGCTTCCTCCTCTGCCCTCCCACAGCCCCCTCCGAGACGCGCCGCCCTGGGCTCCTGTCGTGGCCTCCACGTCCGTCTCTCCCACGGGACGCTGGAGCCCTGCCTGCTCACCTCCACAGCCGGCACAGGGCAGAGGCTTAGTGAACACATTTCATTAATGAACTAATGGACCTACTTCACCAACCCTCCAAACCACGTGTTTAACCCCGAGGCACATCTTTAATACTAGTAGTAGTAGCACTGGTACTATGAGTACTACCACTACTGATAACCCAATACAGGCTAAACCTGCATCACGTGTTCACACTATCCTAAGCACTTCACATAATCCTCCCAACCACCCGCCAAGGAAGCCCCACTTCACAGGGGGGTTGCCCAGAGAAGGCAGGCGAGAAGTTCAAGGTCACACAGCCCACGTGGGCAGAGCCGGGGGGGCTCTGGGCACTCTGTCTCAAGACCCACCCCTTACCTGCCCCTGGGCCAGGCCTGCACACCCAACAGTCACTCTCAAGCTTTTTACCGCGGGAAGGCCTGGTGTGCTGCCGTCCATGGGGTCATGAAGAATTGGACATGACTGGGTGGCTGAACAACAACGGAACCCATGCTAATGTTTCTGCGATATTTTTTTAATTGACCCACTTTCTTACATCACCTTGTCCTAAACAATGGAATATGAAAACTCACAGATTTGACAGGTTATATTCTATTTTCTAAAACTTAGCCAAATAAAGGTAATTAGAGAAGTAAAAATATTCATCTGTATAACAAGAGACACCATCCTTGCCTGCAGACTTGGGAACACAGCCCTGCCCCGCAGCGCCCTCTCTGGCCAACTTGCATGCAGCCTCACCTGCAGCTTCTCTGGGACAGGTGGTCAGATTCTGAGGACATTTCTGAATCTAACCAGTACAGGTGAGGAACTGCATTGGGCCCCCGTGGGGCACTGGGGGACACACACAAACAGGATCCATCTTGGGGCAGCACCTGCTTTGCTCTCAGCAGGAACATCAACTGCATACCTGGTTTTCTCCCAGGACGTTCACCTGGCAGTAGATCCCTCCATCTCCCTCACCTCCAAGGGTGGGGGCAGAATTCAGAGCAGGCTAATCTGGCCTTCACTCTTCCCAGCAACCCAGGGATGGACATACATTTGGCCCCAAAGCCTGAGTCTCCCGTTTGACTGCTCCGAGGCCAGAAACTCTGTCTTGCCCATTGGACGTAACACTGAAAAGACAGGAGGTCTGGAGCTGCTGTGGCTGTCTCATGTTTGGAAAACACGGGGAGTGGAAACTCTCTAGAAAGGAGGCCCAGACAGACAGAACAGAAGTGGACCCTGGATCCAGCTGTGCCTGAAGCCAAACCTAACTGACTCATGGGAGTCTTTCTGCTTCTGTCAATTTGCATTGGATTTTCTGACACTTATCATCAAGAGCCCGAAAGGATACACATGCCCTCCAAAAGTGCTCAGGGAATCAAAGTTTATTTTTAATATTTGAATGATAAAAATAGGACTAAAAACTAGGCTTATAAAAAAAATGTTCAGCTGAATAAGCATTGAGAAACGAAAGGATCGACAATTTTGACTGCACACATTCTTCCTGCTGTTTCTTAAGCATAAGTGAGTTGACCTGAGACAAAAAAATGACACTGCTACTTCCCACGCCACTGAAAGCTGAATGGCTTGACAAGCCATATAGCACCATCTGATAACTAGAAAGCACAGTGTGATAGGAAAAAGATGTTTACAGGAGTGTCATTCAACCTACTCTATGCTTTAGGACAATTACCCAGAAAAAGCACATTTTGCTAGGCAGAATGAGTGATGAGGACGCCAGAGCAAAACCACAGGCCTATTCTATTTACGCTCGCTTCCATGTAAAACCATGCATTTGCCGCTTAATAAGAAGCTAATGCCTCTTGGAAAGTTCTGATCAGCTCTCCTTATCTGTTCCTCAAAAGACTAAACCTGACAAGATTCTTGATTCATTCATACGGTGGCAATGCAAATGCAAGAACAGTCGTGGGAGAAGTGAGTCAAGGAAGCATGAATAAACACACTCCATGTGAATTTCACTGCCCAAAATAAGAAAATTCCAGGATTAAAAACAAGCCAAATGCTCAGACTGCTCACACAGCTTTCGAATGCCAGCCCATTTCAAAGTGAGAAGTTTTTAAAAAAAAAAATATTAACAACTGAAAAGGAACACACTCGTAAACAGTTCTAAATCTCAAAGTTGTAACGCTGGGCCAGAAGGAACAATGCAATGGCTCAACTTCTGAAAGCCTCGAGCCTGCACCATCAAGGACTCCCAAGTGTGTCTTATGAACTCCCATTACATAACAAATCACTGTGTTTGTTGTTGTTCAGTTGCCAAGTCATGTATGACTCTGTGATCCCATGAACTATAGCCCGCCAGTCTCCTCTGTCCATGGGATTCTCCAGGCAAGAATACTGGAGTGGGTTGCATTTCCTTCTCCAGGAGATCTTCCCAACCCAGGGATTGAGCCCAGGTCTCCTGCATTGGCAGACAGATTCTATACACTATCGCCACCTGGGAAGTAGCTCAATTCACTAGGGTACCAGTTCTCTTAAAATGGCATAGCTAGCTAGTATCCTATTCACTAGAGAACTCAATTAACTGGAAATTCTTCCCAGACTTTTATTAACTAGAAGTTTCCCAGACTTCTTATGGTTGCCTGCATGATGGTACTCCTGGAGTGTCACCAGGCTAATTCTGTATCTCATTCCCCTTCAAGGGTTCTGTACTGGTCACACTGGCCTTCTCTGCAACCCTTACACACCCCACACTCATCTTCACCTCAGGGCATTCCTTCTCTCTGGATCAATCTGGCCCCAATCACGGGAGATTCGATGCCTTCTCAACTTTCCAATCCCAACTCCTCCATCCGTGACCCCCACCAAGTGGTGCTGGAGAAGACTCTTGAAAGTTCCTTGGACTGCAAGGAGATCAAAACCAGTCAATCCTCAAGGAAATCAGGCCTAAATATTCTTTGGAAGGACTGATGCTGAAGCTGAAGCTCCAATACTTTGACCACCTGATGCGAAGAACTGACTCATTAGAAAAGACCCTGATGCTGGGAAAGATTGAGGCCAGGATGAGAAGAGGGTGACAGAGTGTAAGATGGTTGGATGGCATCATCAACTCAAAGGACATGAGATTGAGCAAACTCCAGGAGACAGTGAAGGACAGGGAAGCCTGGCCTCCTGCAGTCCACGGGGTCACAAAGAGTCAGATACGACTGAGCAACTGAACAACAACTAGGGAAACAGCTGCCCCCATGTGTACCCCCACCTGCTTCACATTCACCATTTTTTACTGTCTTCTCAGTACTCATACTCTGGGAAATTTTTCAGTTACAGCTGACCCTTGACCAACGCAGAGGTTAATCTGCATACAACTAAAAGTCGGCCCTCGGCATAGTCCCCTCATTTATAGAGTCCATCAACCAGGGACCACGCAGGACTGTAGTATTTACTATGGAAAAATACCCGTGTGTAGGTGGACCCATGTGGTTCAAACCCGAGTTGTTCAAGGGTCAACAGTACTTGTGACTGTCCCTCCTCCCCACCCCACTCCGCTAGAAAGTGGAGATGTGAACCCTCCTCACCATCACCCACTCATCCTCCTGCACCAACAGCAGTGCCATCCCTCAGTCCTGCAAAAACAGGACTGCATCAGCCTGCCTCCCACTCACACCCCTACCAAGTTCAAGGCAGGGAACAGTCCCTGGTCCTGGCTGAAGGTAAAATACAGCCTGAAGAATGATATATCCTCTCAAGACCCCACCCCAGACCAAGACCGGCTAGTGGGCAAGAAGATTCTAGACAGTCTGTCTCCTGCTGCGACCTGCGCCCCCAGCCCACCCTCTGTACCATCCGTGATGACAATGTGTCAACTGACAGTTCTTCCGCTCAGCCTCCTGCAGGCCCTCCACTGCCTACAGGACATTGACCACCAAGTCCCAAAGCACAGCATGCAGGGCTCTCAGGATCTGGGCCCTGTCCAGTATGTTCCTCTGGGTCCCCGTGTTGCTCTGGGTTTGCAGAGTCCCGTCCCTCAAACATACCGTACTTCTCCCACCCTTCTCGAAAAGCCTGCCTTCCTAGTATCTCCCCCACCCACCTGCCAAAACCCGATGCAGCTCAAGGGTGCTCCCCTTAAAGGCCAGCCCCCAATTTTCCCAGCAGGTGAGCCGATCCAGCTGTGAGCTCCCACATGACACTTTCCCGTCCATCGGGAACACTAGTTGGGCTGTACAATGAACACACACTTGCATGTCCTCCAGGGCAGCAAGGCCAAAGGGGTTTTGTCTTGTTTTTCCACTGTTGCCCCTGCTCAGCACAACGACCTACGCAGAGGCGTTCACTATGTGCATTCAGGGAACATGTACTACACGCCTGCTATGGGACAGGCCCCATCCAAAGTCGGGGGCCCAAAATGAGTAGGACAGGAAGGTCCTAATGCCCACCGAGTTCTCAGCCTAGTTCAAGGTTCTCAAACTATGACCCACAGGCCAAATACATTGCACTGCCTATTTTGTTGCTTTAATAGCTTCACTGAGATAAAATTTACCTACCACAAATCTTCTTGAGAGTCCCTGGGAGAGCAAGGAGATCAAATCAGTCAATCCTAAAGGAAATCAACCCTGAATATTCATTGGAAGGATTGATGCTGAAGCTCCAATACTTTGGCCACCTGATGTGAAAGGCCGACCCATTGGAAAAAGACCCTGACGCTGGGAAAGATTGAGGGCAAAATGAGAAGGGGTGACAGAGGATGAGATGATTAGATGGCATCACTGGCTCAATGGACATGAGTTTGAGCAAACTCCAGGAGATAAGGAAGGACAGGGAAGCCTGGCATGCGGCAGTCCACGGGGTCACAAAGGGTCAGACTCGACTTGGAGACTGAACAACAACAACCACAAATTTCTGCTCCACTGTTTTTGTAAATGAACTTTTATCAGAACACAGACACATGCATTCATTCAGGTCTTATCTGTGACCACCTTCTTGCTTTTATAAAGCAGATTTCAGTGGCTGCAACAGAGACCCTATGGCCCACAAAGATGAAACTACTAACATTCTCTGGGCTTTTACAGAAAATGTCTGCTGACCTCTGGTCAACTTAGGAGGACACCCTGGATGCAAGCCAGTCAACTACGTCAAAGATGATTTAAAGGTCAAAGTACTATGAAGAAAGGAAGCCTTGGGACTAGGATAGAGTGACTTAGAGGGCAGACAGGCGAGGCCCCTCAAGAAGTGACAGCGGTGCTAAGTCTGGGAAGGACCCATCCAGGTCAAGACCTGGGGAAACAGTGTTTCTTGGAGGGGGAATAATGAAGTGCAAAGTCATGAAGCTAGACCAGGCCTGGCGCTTCAGTCACAGCCCAGCAGGAAACACACAGCAGAAAGCGAGAGGTCATGGGGCTTCATGAAGAGACTCTCCACCAAGGGAAGGAGGAGGTGAGGGGAAACCAAGAAGGGACACAGGGGCTGGTGATGGTGGAAACCCCCAGCCCACAATCCTCCAGGTCTGGAGGGGGAGGGAGGAAGTGGTTCCCAGACCCACTGGGACATAGGTGGACACACGAGCAGCCGTGGCCCCCAGGACGAGAACACAACCCCCAGCCTAGCAGGTAGGGGCAGGGGGAACAATGCTCTGACCTTGCCTTCCTCCTGCCTGCGCTTCCCACTGGACCAAAAGGGGCCCAGCCCCACCAGAAGCTGGGGGCGGGGGAGCCCAGTGACCCAGCCCATCAAGGTGCACTTCCTGGGGCACAGAGCTAGGTAAGCAGACTGGACAGCAAACTGGGAGGAGAAAACAGTCTATATATCGCCTATCTGTACATCTGAAGGTCGAAAAGAGGTCAGTGTCACTTTAAGGGCCATCAGTGAGATTAATCATATCAACCCCAAGACTGTTGTGAAGTACCAGACAGACACTCTGTGGGGGGAAAACTGTGACGCAAACGAAAGATGAAAATGTGATTACTGGATCTCTGTCAAAAACGTAACTGGTGTATGCTTTGATCAGTTATAGCATGTTAGCATCTCGAGTGGAATTAGGGAAGCCAGAGAAAGATGACTGCGTATCTCAAAAGCATGCACATGTGAGGTGCTCATAGCGCAGGGCCAGAGATGAAAGCAATCAAGTCTCTACTGCCCTGGACCCAAAAGGCAAAGTCACCACTGTCCTCACGCTGATGTTCCAAAGCCATCAACAAACAGGGATGGTACTGACCCTTGTGCCCAGTGGTTTTCCAGTGTTTGACTAAAGACAGCTGTTATGAACATATGATTTTGTTTAGCTTAAAATCCCCATGTACTGCTTTCCATTTTTATTGAGATATACATAATTCACGATTCACTAGTTTAAAATGCACAACTCAATCGACCTCAGTATATTCCCAAGGTTCTACAACAATTAGCACTAATTCCAGAGCACTTTCACCACCCTTAAAGAAACCCACATCAATCAGAAAGTCCTTCTTAGCTGCCTCCAGCCCACTCCTAGGCTGACAGCCAGTCACCTTTGCGTCCCAGTAAATCTGTCTATTCCGGCCATCACTCATGCATGCAGTCAGATAACAGCACCACGGAATTCTTCACTGCTGTGTTCAGACCAGCTTTCTGCCTGTGACCTTTCAAAGCTGGTGGGCTGCCAGAAGAGCACACTTAGCCCTGTTATGTCACCCGGGTGGTCAGCTTAGAGGACTAAGACTGGGGGTGCAAATTACATGGAGGCTCAGCGTTCTCCATGCAGACAAGAACTTCTTCACGTTACAGTCTGACATTTACTCCTACGACGCCCACCTGCAGTGCAGATATGGAGAGAAAGTGGCATGGGGAGAGTTCTGGGGGCCCAGCAGGACCAGGGACAGGATGGACTGCGGACGCTCAGCTTCACTGGCATCATCACCACGCCTGCCCGTGAGCATGGGCTCGCTGCTCCTCCTGGCTATGGTGAAGCCTGCCATCCTCCGAGGTCTTAGAACCACGTTATTTGAGATGTTTGTCTAGCCTGCCCTTTCCATAGGGTCCTTAGGTTCACAGAAATAGGAAAGGCAAAGACTAGGTTTTCACTGAAGAAACAACTCTGATCAGAAGTGACTTCCTAGATACTCAGGCACTGAGATGCTAGAGACCCAAGGTGCTAAGGACCTCAGATAATGAAGGGCACTTAGAGAGCAGAAACCCTGGGTATTGGGGCCCTGACAGGCTGAAGTCCTAGATACTGATGCACTCAGATGTGAAGGGCCCTAGATACAGGGACACTTAGATGTGAGGACCCTACACACTGGGGCACTTAGATGGATACTGGGACCCTGAGATGCTAAGGACCCCAGATACAGGGGCACTAGACGTAAGGAGCCTAGATACTAGAGCATTTAGATGCTAAGGAGCCTAGATACTGGGGCACTGAGATGCTGTGACCCTATATACTTCAGAACTTTGATGCTAGAGACCCTAGATACTGGGGCGCTTAGTTGCTAAGGACCCTGGACACTGGGACACTAAGATGCCAGGGACCGGACCCTAGATCCTGGGACACTTATATACTACAGTCTTTATATCCTGGTGCAAAGAGATGATTGAGACCCAGATACTAAGGCACTTAGATGCTAGGAACCTTAGAGTAGTATATTCAGACCCTAGGGGCATAGGATACTGGGGAACTTAGATGCTAAGGACCTTCAATACTGATGCACTTAGATGCTAGGGACCCTGGATACAGAGGCACTGGATGCTAGGAACCTTAGATATTGGAACACTTAGATGCCAGGGACTCTAGATACTTGGACGTTTTAGATACCATACTGATGCACTTAGATGCTAGGGACCCAAAATACCCCTAGATATCAGGGACCTTAGAGGGGGTCACAGCAGAGAGTAGTGATTAATTACAGGCTCTGCCATGGGCACAGGATGCAACACTTTAGCAAATGCCCCTGCATTTCCCTCCCTCCTAGAGAGGTTCATCAGGGGCACAAACCCCATACCCACAAGGTGTGAGTTCTCTCAGTCAGGAGAGATTTCTATTCTCTTCCTACTGGTGAGATAAACTCCTAGTTAATACAGTATTCTGTCTCCAAGCAGATGTAGTCTAGGGGGCCTCAAATGTCATCAGCAGAGCTGGTGAAATTTTACCATCTTTGCGGAAAAAGCTTAGTCCAGCACATCTGAAGCCAAAGTCTATCACGTGAAATGGTGAGAGTTCTCAGATCCTCCTATCTCTGCTCACTCTTGGGCTCTCTGATTACTAGGATTCAGAGCCCGCCTCTGTTCAGAGAAGCGGCCAAACACATAGGACTCTGAGCCATCAGCGCTGAGAGAATGGTGGAGTGGGGAACGCAGCCAACTTCCTGGAGTACTCTGCAGGCTCTGTTGGCAATGGGGATTAGGCAAAGTTGGGGATTGATTTGGCGGGAATCATCACGCCTTGTAGAGGAACCAGCCGCTGCTGGAGCCAAAAGCCTGTGCTGGGCTGGTGTGCTCGGCGGGGGTCACTTGGAAGCTCCATTTGGGCTAATTGCTAAGATAAGGAACAAGACGTGCTTTCCACCAACACCCACGCCGTATTAATTCCGGAGCGTCCCTGACAAGAGGACTAAACTAAAACCCACAGCAGGTGTGCTGCAAATCCCATCCTGAATCCACCGTTAGAGAAACAATTGACCCCCACCCACCAAGAAGATTTCGCTTCCAGTTGGGCCTGAACTGGGAGATGTGGGGCCGGGCCTACACTTAGTGGCCAACAACCAGGTCTGAGCAGGGGGTTGGGGCTGCATTTCGTCCTCACGCCCCCATTTCACACACAGGCTCAGACGTGCCCAGAGTCACATAGCAGGAAGCGAGGGGGCAGGACTCCACCCAGGTCAGCCTGACTGTCAGGGGCATATCACTGGGCCTGGTGTGGCCGCTCCAGTAGGATAAATTGAGACAGTTTTGGGCCCACGGTGCTCAGAGCCACCCAGCTCAGTCTGTCCTTTCATTTTCCATCAAAGCGCGTGGTGCCAACCTCTACTCAAACTCGCTCGGGACCGCCTCTCACTGAGGACTGGGCCTGTACCAGGCCCCTGAGAGGTTTGGGGTCCTTCCACCAGAGCCAGTCCCCTTCCTCCACTTGGCTATTGACGGTAGCCCTGGCTCACCCCACCCCTGGCTTCTCAAGAAGATAAACATTCAGCATCTCATTTCTCAATGTTCGCTGTTCTTCCCAAAGGCTTGCTGAATTGTGCATGTTCTGAGTTTCCTGAACTAATACAATGCTTTTCTACCAACATCATACTCAGAATATTTCCAAGTGCACATGGCTACCTAATTACGCCGTCACAAACCTCCCAACCAAATCCATTTCTTGTAGGTTGGAGTTTTCTCCTCAGATCAACACTCTGGCAACAAGCGCCAGAGCAGCCTGGGCTGGGGGAAAGGAGAGGCAGCCAGCCCAACGGGAAGTGGATAAGTGAAAAGGCAGCAGCAGGAGGGCATCTAGCAGAAAGACGCAGGGGTGGAAGGGCCAGGGGTGGTGAGTAAGAAGGAAAGCCTGACTTAAGCTTCATTCGTTCCTCAAATCCCAAAGATATCAAGCATTCCCTCTGTGTTAGATTCAGGCCTGGGAATGAAGAGCCAGAGATGAAAGCAAAAGCCAAGCTCCCCTCCACACCCCACCCCCAAGTCTCAAGTCTCTCGCAGAGGAGACAGACTCTAATCACAGATGCACACACATACATAATTATAAACCAGAGTGAGACCAGGAAGAAAAGAACAGCCTACTCCGTCGCAGGGGCCGCCAAGGGGAGGGGACAGCCTGCCCTACCAAGACCACTCAGGCCTGGGGATTTATCTTCAACCTCCAAAAGAAAGAATGTGCTTTCTCTCTCTGGGCAACTACGGTTAAGCCTGCAGCCCAACACTCCCTAAAATACATTTCATTCCAGGGCTTTTAGAATTCTTTGAAGAAAGAGTAAAAGACAGCCACACTTTGAATGATTTCCATGTCAAAATCTGCAGAAATAAGAAAGGACTTTACATCCAATTGTTCTTAACGCTTTAACAGAACATCCCCTGAGAAACCACCTCCCAGCAGTTTAACCTTCAACGCAAAAGGAAATTGTCTCCATGATTCAAACTCGAGGAGGGCAGAAGAACAGAATTGGAACACATCAGACAAATAGCCTTCTGTTTTTCTTCGATTTAAAGCTCCACAATTTGTCTTCCTGTCACAATGTCTTGCCACATAAAACATCCTGAAGAAGCTGCTTTCACCATAAAGATTCGGGGGAAAGGCGAAATGTGGGGCATTTTCAGCACGTGTTATAACCTGACATGAGCCTGGCCGAGAAGTTTAGACGGGGAGCAAGATGGAGCGCTCAGAATCAGACAATTCTGGAAGATGAAATGTCCCTCCTAGCAGCCAAAAATGAAGGACTTGGCCTCTTTTTAAGCTGTCAACCTTGTTGACTAAAAGCAGCCATGACTGGGACCAAAAAACCCTCCAGTAAGAGACAGAACGAGAGAGAGTTCTTACACGAGTCACAATTGCAGAGGACAAAAACCATCTGATGACCATCAAGAGTGGCTGTCGGGCTTCCCTGGTGGCTCAGTGGTAAAGAATCTGCCCGCCAACGCAGGAGACAGGCTCGATCCCTGGTCCAGGAAGATCCCACAAGCGGCGGAGCAACTAAGCCAGTGTGCACAGCTACTGAGCCTGTGCTCTGGGGCCCGGGAACTGCAGCTCCTGGAGCCCACACACCCTAGAGACCGTGCTCCGCAATGGGAAGCCTATACACCCCAACTAGACAGTAGCCCCTGCATGCCACAACTAGGGAAAAGTCCACACAGCATGAAGACCCAGCACAGCCAATAAATAAACTCTTTTTTTTTTTTTTAAATAAGAGTGGCTGTCAAGGGGGGCTGACAACAGGGTCTGGAGGCAGAGAGAAGGTCAAGTCCCAGTCCCGTGACCTCAAGGTGCTTCATCCGTCATGAGAAAACCCCAGCGCTCAGGTGGGAGTGCTATGCAGACTAACTGAGCGGATATACATGAGGCAGAACAAGACATGGTACAAGGAAAACACTGACAAGCTAGTCGGTGCAATATGTTTTGCCATAAAAGAAGCAGACTCACAGAGAACCAGTGCTTAACCAGTGGGGAGGCGGGGAGGGGGCAGAGTGGGGGTGGAGGAGTGGAAGGTACGGACTCATGGGTGTAAGACAGGCTCAAGGATGCGCTTACAACATGGGGAATACAGCCAACATTTCGTAATAACTGCAAACGGAAGGTAATCTTTTAAAAAGCGAATTAAAATAAGACCAAAAAATGTAAAGAGAGTTTGCCCATCATTAACAGGTAGCCTCTGACAGACCTGTGGGTCACGTGCTGCAACTAAGACCCAGAGCCACCAAATAAACAAGTATTTTCTTAAAAAAAAAAAAAGTAGAGTAGAATGGGATGAAAACAAGAGCAATACAATATGGATAACTGTGAGGCTAGGTGACGAGCGCATGGGGGTTTGTTATACTCTTCCATCTACTTTAGTATGTATTTGAAAGCTGTATTTTTAAAAAGTTAAAATAAGCAACATAAGCAAATACTTGAGAGTCCCTTGGACAGGAAGGAGATCAAACCAGTCAATCTTAAAGGAAATTAACACTGAATACTCATTGGAAGGACTGATGCTGAAGCTCCAATATTTTGGCCACCTGATGCAAAGAGCTGACTCATTAGAAAAGACCCTGATGCTGGGAAAGACTGAAGGCAGGAGGAGAAGGGGACAACAGAGGATGAGATGGTTGGATGGCATCACTTATTCAAGGGACATGAGTTTGAGCAAGCTCTGGGAGATGGTGAAGGACAGGGGAGCCTGGCGTGCTGCAGTCTCTGGGGTGGCAAAGAGTTGGACACGACTTGGTGACTGAACAACAATTTTAAGTTTCTCTCTATGGTCACATGGCAGAGGGAGAAAAGGCATCTTGACCTGGTTAAGGTCCTCTGAAAGCCAAGGTCACCCCTATTAGCAATGAACCTGGAGGAAAACCCAGGTCACATCCCACCTCACACTCCCCATCCCAGCACATCTATTTGTTAAATGACCACATCTCTTGTCTCTGCTGAGCAATTTCTATTTCAGACAAAGGAGCCAAAACAAATTAGCCCCAATCTGCATAAACGAACTGAAATCACAGGCTGTGACCCCACGGGTGACCCAGGGACAACCTCCTTCCTGTAAGCTCGGGGCCAGTTGTCCCTTGTGACCTTGGTAATTACAAAGGGATGCAGGTTCACGCACAGGATCTCAAGACATGACTGATGGGCAATAATTAGCTCATTAGCTGTCGTTCCTGGGCAGCGGGTACAGGTTTTTAAAGCTTCGATGCTGACTCGCTCTTCAAAAGACCTGCCACTTCTTGGTTCAGGTTAACAAAGAGGCACAGGCTCAGAACTAAATGTCTACAGTGAAAATATTGGTGCTAGCAAGGACGTGGGGCTTCCCTGGTGGCTCAGCTGGTAAAGAATCCGCCTCCGATGAGGGAGACCTGGATTTGATCCCTGGGTCGGGAAGATCCCCTGGAGAAGGGAATGGCAACCCACTCCAGTATTCTTGCCTGGAGAATCCCGTGGACAGAGAAGCCTGGCGGGCTACAGTCCATGGGGTCACAAAGAGTCCAACATCATTAAGCAGCTAAGCACTGCACAGTAATGACCTGGGTTGGATGTGATCTTCTACCTGGAAAATCTATGCTGAGTGTATGAAAAATACTTCGTTGACATTCTGTTTACTGTCCTTCCACCCCACACGTAACCAAGTCTACTGGGAAAACAAACTCTAACCCCAGGAGGACAAGTAGCCTCACGCTAGCCAGTGTAGACACTCCCTTGCTCTCGCCCACATCTTCCCTCTAGAATCACAGGCCCTGGTTAGCTGTGGCCAGCATCATCTCTTGCCTGAATGACTCAGGGCATCTCCAACCCAGACTCTCCCCTCCCCTCTTCCATCCACTTCTCTGTGGGGCCCTGGAGAGGGCAATGGCCATAGAATAGATCTGATCCATTATTCCCCTTCCTAAAGGCCTTGCTTAGTCCCCCACTGTCCAGATGCCTCACTAGGGCCTCTGGACTCCGTCCCCAGGCTGCCCCTCAATAACCTTCCTCAGTCAGTCCCCAAGCGCACCCTGGACCCCAGGATGCAGAGCCACAGCCATCGAGGGCAACCTGCAGCTTTCTCAGCACGTCACCCCGCTTCCTTCTTCTCTCCCTTTGCACAGATGGTTCTCTCTTTCCAGAATGCCCTCTGTGAGCTTCTGGAACACAGAAATCATCTCTTTGTCATCTCTAGAAAATACACCTGAGGACAGTGATAACGTATAACAACCTCCATTTACTAACTTTCCGGGCTTCAGACACCAGGCCACGTTTCTCTGCCTGCATTATCTCTCTCAATCCTCACCCTCACCCTTGAAGAGGGTCTATATTAGCTCCATCTCATAGGTTTTTTTAAATTGAGGCTCAGAGACGTAAAGTAACTTGTCAAAGGTTACACAGCTTCACACAGGAATTTGAGCCAAGGTCTTTCTGACTCAAAAGCTGTTTTGTTAATCACCATGAGGCCAACCTGATATACAGATGTCCACAGAACGGAACTTAAGCTGTCTCGTCATTCCATGGAACAAGAGAAGTGGATTTTTCTATGTTCAGTTTAGTTCTATGAGAGTTTACTATGTCCAAGGCACGCAACACAGGCCACTGTTTACCTTCCAAAATACCTGTTCTTCCCGTCTCCTGTTTTAATTAGGGTGATAATGTGTTCTACTAAAAACACAAACACACACACACACACACACACACACACACACACACACACACACACACACACACACACGCATTTCTCAAAATCCCTAACAGAGTACAGCCAATGAAACATAGAAGGAAATATTTTGAGTGAGTTGCGGGTAATCTCCTTTAAAAAGTTGGCACATCTTCTTTTTATCCTTCCTCTGCCTCCGCCTTCCTGCTACCTAGAATGCAGACGTAATGGCTGGGGCTCTAGCAGCCATCTCAGACCATGAGGACCTTAGAAACTTAAGAAACACAGCAGAGCAACAACACGGAAGTGCTCATTTGTTCATCTGACCAATTTCTAGTTCCACTGGCGCCAGGCAATGCACAAGCCCCCAAGACAGGCCCACGTGCGAACAGACAGAGACAAAGGTCCCTGCCCCCACGGGGTTTACAGCATAAGAGGAAAAGGCAGTTAACGCCTGATTATAATCAGTAACATACCGGAAGATGATCGATACTACAGAAAAAAGGAAAAGAGCCAAATAAGGGGGACTGAGAAAGGGAGAGACTGAACTGTGGGGCTTGACAGGCCAACGCCGGATGGAGGAGGAAAACAGGAATGTCTCACAAGACAGTTAACTCCACTTCCAGCAAAACCACCTGGGGAAGGCAAACAGCCTCACAAAATGGAGACGAGCTGCAGGGACCATCTGCGGGTTTTGTTCAGTCCTAACAACTCCTTATTCCACGTCACCAGAAACGAGGGAAACGAACTCGAAGGAAAACCTGTTCCACACAAGCTGATCATTTCTAAACTGCCTTTTTAGGTGCAGTTCACGTGGGGGTTTAAGCGGCTCAGGGGGTGGTGTTTCAGGACCTGGCCACCCTCCGCTCCAACCCATGCAGCTCAGCTCTCAGGTAGGCTACATTTGGAGCTTCCAAGAAAGACTGCATTTGAAGAAACAGTTCTTCTGCCTAAAACAAAAACGTGTTTGTGATGGCTGTGTGGCGTGAGCCGCGTGACGGTAGGTGAGCGTCTCACGTGTCTGTACCTTGTCTGTGTTTGGCACCTGGGATGAACTCGGTGAACTTTTGTTTGCTCCCGGAACAAATAAACTCTGCAAACTTCCAGAGCCACTAGACTTGACAGCTGCCTATCCTGAAAGTGCATTACTGCCGCTGCCGAGAATATCTCCTCGCTGAGCTTCCTGCTGCTCCCCTCCCCGGCTCCAAAATAACAAGAAGCTGCTTAGCAGTGATGTCACTGCCACTGTCACCGCCTGCAGGGCATTCGCATGCTGGCTATATTTAAGACCCAGCCTTCATGTTCAGTGACATGGAAATTGCCACCTTGCGAACTGCACCGGAAAGGCAAGGTTTGAAACATTATTTTCTGCGAAGAACCAGGTTGCCAACTCTGCCTCTCCCAAGGCAAAGAGGAAGAAGCCAGGGCATTCAAGGGAGCAAGGGCTCCAGCTCCTGGGATCACCCAGGTCTGGCTGTTTCATTTCAACCATTTTCTCTCAAGTAACACAAACCCCGACATTCACTTGGCAGGTCATCTCTCTCTCTCAATTGGGCTCCTTTCCTGGGCTCTTCTGTTTTCCCTGAAAGCCATTCTCTTATTTTTATTTACTCCTCTAGATGTTTCTACCTACTTCTCATTAGAAAAGACAGCAAGCGGAGCGTTAATGAATGGTAAACACATTTGCCTCCCCCGTAGATAATTATCATAACCTTTTAATGAGAGTTCTATCACACTGATTGGCTGGGGTAATTTTTTATCTCCTCCTGTTTCTGAGCTTTGATGGGGAAAAGCGATGGGCTCAAGCGACGATGCAGACACAAGCAGCTCCCTCTTCCCTGAACAGCTGTTTCTTTCTCGCATCTTGATGAACCACCCAAGTCCGCGTTTGGTGCACGTTTTGTGGGGAACATCTGGTACCGACGGCTAATGGCTCTGATGCTGAGCCATTCCACGGGGGCACGCGCTCCAAGATGCAGATGGGCCTGCAAATATACCTTGCTGCTTACTCCCTAAAAATCTGAGTTCGGCAACAAAACCTGGGTCTTTGATTGCATTCGCGAGGCATTAGAGAAAATAAACAAGCACGTGGGTTTCTCCCTTGCGCGTGATTGCTTTAAGAGATGCTGCCATGCTCCTGTTCCTCCAGCTGTTCCTACCCGTTATTTTCATTTGGGGAAAAAAAAAAATTGAGGAAAGTGACACAGGTCACAGACTTCTGAAAGGGCCCTAAAGGGATGTATGTGGCTCTCCAGTGTCCACGGTTCCAAGTTCAGATAATGGATGCGTTTGGGATTCCCACATCTCTGCTCCCAAAAGGAAAGTCAGCTGGGAAATCCATCATGCCAAGGGATACCTTCACCTTCCACGGTCAGGAAAGCAGGAGCCCAAGCTCTAGTGGGTGAGTCCTCCTGCCTCGCCTGGAGCCAGAACCACACCACCTGTGTGCTATCAAAACCCTCAAATCCCCTGCCCTGTGACCTCACCCCTGACATACAGACCGAGGGAAGAAAGTGACAAAGGCAGAACAAGCTACAGACAAAGGCGTATCTCCCAAACCTCTACCTACAATCTCGGGAATCGAGAAGCAGCCTGAATGCTAACCCACATGGAAAACAAAGTAACCTGTGGTGTGCATTGAAATGCCAAAGCAGCAGGCTCCCACGTACTGAGGGGGACGGGGGCAGGCAGAGGTGGCTAAGCGAGACCTCCTTCCTGGAAAGGATCTCGGCTATATGAATCACCAGTCTTTACAGGCACTCATACTTTCTAAAATGAGAATTCCGATTCCAGAAATCCAGCTTAAAGACTTTTTTTTTTTTTTAATAAAAGGAAGAGCTGACCCATCCCTCAAAAAATGTTCACAGAAGGACTACTGCTATAAAGATGGGAAGGGGGGAAATGGTGTGAGAAACAAGGACATATCTAAACACAAAATTCTATACGACCATCATAAGTAATATCCATGTAAGTGAACAGGAGGAGGACATTTTACTTACACTGTTAAGTGGTTGGCAAAACAGACCATCAACTTATGAACTCAAAATGATCTGATTTATGTAAAATGAATGTACACATAAACTGGAATAAAACACATAAATTGTGTCCAAGTGATTTTCTTCTTTAAATTTTTCTCTGTAATTTGTGCACTTCCTTTCTATTCCAAGGGTAAAAATCTCTACTTATTTTTTTTATTTTATTTTTTATTTTTATTTTTTTTATTAGTTGGAGGCTAATTACTTCACAACATTTCAGTGGGTTTTGTCATACATTGATATGAATCAGCCATAGAGTTAAAAGTCTCTACTTAAACATCATTTGAAATCTACATAGAAACACAAGAAAATATTATAAACAGAATAATAAATTGTATGTATATATAAATCCTCCTATCCTGTTGGTGGGGCTTCCCAGATGGCACTAGGGGTAAAGAACTTTTCTGCCAAAGCAGGAGACATAAGAGACGCAGATTCAATCCCTGAGTGGGGAAGATCCCCTGAAGAAGGGCAAGGCAACCCACTCCAGTATTCTTGTCTGGAGAATCCCATGGACAGAGGAGCCTGGCGGGCTACAGTCCACAGGGTCACAAAGAGTTGGACACACTGAAGCAATTTAGCATGCCCGCATGCATACTGTTGGTGGCAAATATAAAGCCACTATGAAAAATAGTATGGAGGTTCCTTTAAAAATCAAAAATAGCTACCATATGATTCAGCAATCCAACTCCTGGACATATATCTGGAGAAAACTCTAATTTAAAAAAAAGATACATGTACCCCAGTGTTCGGTGAAGCACTGTTTGTAACAGCCAAGAATAGACACAACCAAATGTTTATAGAGACGGATAAATGGATAAAGAAGATGTGACATATATACACAACAGAGTATTACTCAACCATTTATAAAGAATGAAATAAAAATAAATAAATAATAAAATTTAAAAAAATAAAAAGAATGAAATAATGCCATCTGCAGCAACATGGATGGGCCTAGAGATGATCATACCAAGTGAAGTCAGTCAGAAAGACAAATACCATGTTACATCACCTTTACATAGAAGCTAAAATATGACACAAATGAACTTGTTTACAAACAAAAATAGACTCAGACATAAAAAGCAAATTTATAGTTACCAAAGGGGAAATGGGAGGGGAGGGACAAATTAGGAGCTTGAGATTAACAGCTAAACACTACTATATCTAAAATAAACAACAAAATCCTACTGTATAGCACAGGGAACTCTACTCAATATATTGTAAAAACTTATAATGGAAAAGAATCTGAAAAAGAATATATATATACACACACGCATGTAACTGATCACTTTGCTGCACAATAGAAAGTCATACAACATTGTAAATCAACTATACTTCTTTTTACAATTACACGTACATGCTAATGGTGGTATAACTATGTAAAAATTGTACTTAAGTCGACAAAGAATAGGAGTAACTGCCGTGCTAGGGTCATGAGATTGAGGACTCTCTTCTGCACTTCAAGTTATGTTGCTTTCACAACTTAGAAGTAATTTTTGTAAGCAGAGAAATAAGAGCTTTCTTAAGAAATCTCACGCTGGCCAGTCATGACTGAATTCCAGCCCAGGATCCCCCTTGTGGGCATCTTAACCTAAAAGCCTTCCACTTGATGCTGGGTCAAGCAAGGCAAGTTGCAGAAGGATGGGCTCGAGTTAAAAGCCCACACGCAGATCTTTCAGAACCTACAGACAACAAGATGGCATGTTGTTTATAGTTCACTTAAAATTGAAAGCAGAGATGACAAATGCGAATAGTGCTAATTTTGTAGTGATAGTATAGCATTCTCTGTAAGCTTCAAACAGACCAACAGCCCAACTTGGTTCTGAGATTTGAAAAACAATCACAAGTGCCTTCACGTCGTTCTAACAGCCCAGGTGTTTTGAACCACGGAACTTCTCCTTCCAGCTCATCACCAGCATCGGTCTGAGCCCTGGCCACTCAGTGTGGTGTGGACGCCGGCAGCGTCAGCACTACCCAGGAGCTTGCTACAAATGCTCGCTCTCAGGCCCCCACCCCCAGGCCTATGGGATCAGAGTCCGAGGGCCACTGTGACCCCCAAGGGCATCGCAGGCATGTTACAGTTTGAAATGCGCTGCTCTGAGCCACATGCTGTCAACTCTGGCTGCACCTGAGCAGTCTGGGTCTTGCCTCCAGAGATCCTGATGGAATTGGTCTGGAGGACGGTCTGGTCATCCCAGTTTTTAAAAGCTCCCCTGGTGACTGCCATGTATCTACGGCCAGGATTAAACAAAGCATGTAGCTCCTCAGCCCGGAGAATTCTTAATTAGATAGTTAGTTACATCTGAGCAACAGCGGGCAAGATTAACTCCAGAAAATGACTCTGTGCAGCCTTGTACGGAAGAAAAATTGACTTACACGGAACTGGGAAGCGCAGATACGGCTGGCCTTTCCTAAGGACTTACGCAGAGCACGCACTGTGCTCCACACTGGCCCCGCAGTATCTTTTGCGTGGTGTCTAGAAGGAGATCCTACCGCTGTCTCGGGTTTCTAGGTGAGAAGCATCAGGGGTGGAATGACCAGTTGAGATCACATCTGGAAGTGCAAGAAGCACTCTCAGGGCCCTCAGAGTGAGCGAGTGCCTCCCTTTTTCTGCACCCGAGGGGCCTCACCCACCTCACTCTATAGTCGAGTGCTACAGAAGCTGGACACAAGGGACTTGCCTGGTGGTCCAGTGGTTAAGAATCTGCTTGCCAGTGCAGGGGACACGGGTCCGATCCCTGTTCGGGGAACTAAGACCCCACACGCTGGAGGGCAACTAAGTGATAGTCACTCAGTCGCATCTGACTCTCTGCGACCCCGTGGACTGCAGCCCGCCAGGCTCCTCTGTCCACGGGATTCTCCAGGAAAGAATACTGGAGTGGGTAGCCCTGCCCTCCTCCAGGGGATCTTCCCAACCCAGGGATTGAACCTGGGTCTCCTGCCTTAAAGGCAGATTCCTCACCATCTGAGCCAGCAGAGAAGCCCATAAGCCTGCACATAACTACTGACCCCGCGTGCTCTAGAGCCCAGGTTTCACAAGAGAAGCCCCCAGAGCAACTAGAGAAAGCCGGCACAGCACAACAAAGACCCAGGACAGCCGAAATGAAAGAAAGAGGCTGGACTCAAGTCCAGGCTTGCCCTGCACTTCCTTCTAAGACCAGCCACCTTAACCAGAGCACAGGGAATTATCAGCCAAAAGGTTAAAGTCTGGGTTTATATGTTCCTCCCCTGACTTTCAGCCCCTAGAGGTTAGTCAGCTGTATCCTGTTTCTCTCTGATGGACCCAGCTCACTCAGAATAGGTGTCTGATGAGTGAATCAACAAATGAACAAATGGGTATTAACTGACCACCCATCCTTCGCTGGATCCCGGCAGCACTAAACTTCAGGAAGCCGGCTCCTCCTCCTGGGCCATCGCTTTGTCTCCTGCCCGGACACGCGGGTCTCATCCTCACTCTGTCCCACCCCGGGCACTCAGCTCTCCTCGGCTGCTCTGGGGGTCATCACTAAGGACCTGTTGGCTGCCGACAGGGACGTGCTGAGGAAAGACGAAGAGCGCAGCTCCCTCGGCTAATGAGACCCAGCGGGGTGAGAGAGCAGTGACCTGGGGACGCCAGCTTCCTGCTCAAGGAGAAGTGAAGGACAGGAGGGGCGGCGGCAGGGGGACACCAGGGGCTCAGTGGAGCATCCGTGTGATCAGGGTTCGGTCCCCGGCCAAGGACACCAAAAGAGAGGCCACGTGACCATGGACTGCAAGGCTGTGGGAACAAAATTCTAAAGGTACATTTACAAACTTGAAGACAAGAACGCAGAAAGGGTGAAAGCAGTGGTTCTCAACTGGGTGTGGACATTGTTTTAAAGCTCCCCGATGACTTGTAATGCATGGCAGAGGCTAAGCAACGCCAAAGTGAGGAGATGCTTTTGGTTACCAAGATGACAGTGTTACCAGCATTAAGTGAGTGGGGCCAAGGCTACAAACTGTCCTGAAAGACCAAGAGCAAACTACATCCTGCCCTGCTTTCCATCGTCCTGATGGCCCTTTACGTGAGTGAAAAGCTTATTTGTAAGAACTTCCTGGTGGTCCAGTTGCTGAGACTCCATGCTCACAATGCAGGGGGCCTGGGTTCAATCCCTGGTCAGGGAACTAGATTCCACAGGCCACAACTGAAAAGGCTTCCACAGGCCACAGTGAAAATCAAAGATTCCAAGTGCCGCTTAGAACTAAGACCAGTGCAGTCAAATAAAAAAATATATTTAAAAAAAAAAAAAACTTGTTTGTAATCTGAGCCTATCCTCAAATTAACTCTACACTGAACATACCAGTTTTTACCCTAGGGCCCACCCATGCTCTGTTCTTCCATTTTCTGTATTTCTTCTAAAGAGTGACTTCTGACCTGACCGCCTTTAAATCCTAACATGTGCATTTATAAGTAGGTGAGAGCACTTCACTGTTTGATGTTTTTCAGGCAAAGTCATAAACACCCCATATATATTGCAATCTACTTTGTATTATAAATTACTTCCCTATTACTTCTCCTTCAGATTAGAGTTAGGGTGTTACACTGATTTTTTAAATTATTTGTGCAGGCAGCTATGAATTTCATTTCAGGATAGTATAATAAAAGGGTTGATTTTTATTTTAAAGGCATACTGAGGCTGGTACTGAGAACTATAACTATACATCTAAGGAGGCCAAAGTGGCTGGACCAGGCGCTTGCTAACAAGGTCAACCTGTATCTGATGTAAACATCCCACACCAAGGAAAGATACGCAGGGACACTGGGATGACCTGAAGCCCAGACTTCACAATCACTCACAGGAGGGCGCCAGAATCTCTACATTGGGAAACCGACAATCTCCAAATGTGATGAGGAACTGAGCCCATGGCAGGGGACACCCACAGTATCTGCCTGACCACCACTCACCCCCAACTGATAGACCGAGCCCCCCAACTGTCCTTTTGAAGAAATGTCCCTGTCATTTGTTCTTGCTCCATGTGGCCATGTGAGGAAAAGCAAGCCAACCTCCTGGCTCCAGGGGGCATGTGTCGCAGGCCAGGAGAGCAAGGATAACACATCTTGCCAGGAAAATGAGTGAATCCCAGAACTTTCTCACGAGCTTTCAAGAAGACACGCTCTCCTTCCTCTGGGTACTGAGCCAACAGGATTTATGCCTAGTGATGCCTAGGGCTCCTCTTGTCACCATGCGAGAAGCGCAGGACTGAGAATGAAGCTACAACCAAGGGAAAGAAGGGGAGGTACAGAAGGACATGGATCCCGCATGACACCTCCCCCAGGGTCCCTGGGTCCAGCTGGGCAGAGCGCTGGCTCTTCTCCAAATCCGTCAGCTACACAAGCCAGTCAAGGGCACCTCTTCACAAGCCAGTTTCTGGTGGGTTTCCATCGCCTCACACTGAAAGTTCTCAGCCTGCCTCTCCCTGCCAAGCTGTGTGTAAGCTTTACCCTCAGGCTGTCTCCCTCATGGTGGTAAAATGGCTACAGCAGTTCCAGCCTCTATACCTCACAGCACGTGTTCCAAAGGGAGCCACTCCAGTCATCCAATAAGCAAAAGACCATCTTCTTCCAAAGCCCGAGCAAACCTCAACCACATCTCCATGGCCAGAATTAGAACTTATGCTCATCTCCTGAACTAAATCCAAGTTGGGTCAAGCCATGGTTACCTGAACCAATCATTTCAGAAAGAAGATGGAATTATCTTGACCAGATTAGACAGATCAGAGCTGATGCCTTGGTGTTTGGGAGAGTTCAACCCCCAAAACCAATCAAGAGGGAAAAAATTCTTTTAAACCAAGCCATGTATGAATGTGATAGTAGGTGTATAAAGAAAGCTGAGCACCGAAGATTTGACGCTTTTGAACTGTGGTGTTGGAGAAGGCTCCTGAGAGTCCCTCAGACTACAAGGAGATCCAACCAGTCCATCCTAAAGGAGATCAGTCCTGGGTGTTCATTGGAAGGACTGCTGTTGAAGCTGAAACTGCAATACTTTGGCCACCTCATGCGAAGAGGTGACTCATTTGAAAAGACCCTGATGCTGGGAAAGATTGAGGGCAGGAGGAGAAGGGGACGACAGAGGATGAGATGGTTGGATGGGCATCACCGACTCAGTGGACATGAGTCTGGGTAAACTCCGGGAGTTGGTGATGGGCAGGGAGGCCTGGCGTGCTGCGGTCCATGGGGTCGCAAAGAGTCAGACACGACCGAGCAACTGAACTGAACTGATGGCTGATTCTCTAGCATGGGAAAAATAAAAGGGATAGCTTTTCAGGAAGAGATACTACAGCAACTCTTCTAATGAGGGAACCCCACTCTCAGTTCCCTTCCCAACTCCCAGGTCACAACCATAGGCTTTTAGAATCAGGCAGCAAAGTAAATGCCAATCTTCTGAAAGACGTATGGACAAAAACTGGATTCTGGTCTCCACTCATTCTGACTACAGCCTTGTTTTACATAATGGGTTTGAAATAGTCCTCCAGAGCATGTTTCTTTAATGACATAGAACTGAACATCAAAATGGACAATCACCAAGGACCTACCGTGTAGCACAGGGAACTCTACTCAATGCTATGTGGTAGCGTGGATGGGGGGCGGGGTCTGGGGGAGAATGGATACCTGTATATATATGGCTGTGGCCCTCTGCTGTTTACCTGAAACTACCACGGCATTGTTAATTGGCTATATCCCCACTACAAAATAAAAAGTTTAAAGTTTGAAGAAAAAGATTATAATGACCTAAAAAATATACTAATAAAATGCTGATGCTGTAAGGAAGAAAACAACAGAACTGAAGGATGGGACATCATGAAAGAAAGACAGAAGTCTCCCTTTTTCCGTCTCATGCATGACTCTGCCCTTCTGGCTTTGGGACTTGAGTTCTCGTTTCCATGGCTCTGCCAGCACGTGGGTTTGCCCTTGAGGGACTGGTCACAGCCCAATCATGGTGGCCATGGGATGCAACAAGCTGACTCTCCAGGCCAGCGACATCTGCCCTGCTCTGGAGCCGCAGCGGGGCAGTGGTGGGGTTATTCCTGCCAAAGCACAGGGACAGAATGGAGAGGAGGAAGACCCGGCCAAGGAAGACTGGGGCAGTGCTGTCCCAGGGGAGGTATGACAGGCAGCCTTCAGGGTGGCCCCCGAGACCCTTGCTTCTTGGTAATGACATCCACGTGTAGACCCCTCCCATGCTGAACCAGGCTTGAGCTGCGTGACAGCAGAACTCGGCAGATGTGACTGTGCGTCATTTCCGGGATTAGGTCACAAAAGTCACAGGGGCTTCTGGGTTGGGTGTGCTCCCTTGCTCTTGGGTTACTCGCCCCGGGAAGCCAGCTGCCAGGTTGTGAGCAACCCTACAGCGCAGTCCACGGGGCAGGGAGCCAAAGCCTTCTGCCAACAGCCACACGAGTGACCCTCCACCCCAGTCAAGCCTTCAGATGACCGCAGCTCTGGTTAACGCTTGACCACAACCTCACGAGAAACCCTGAGCCATTCCCACATTCCCAACTCATGGAAATTGTGGAGGATCCTCAACATTCCCTGTTTTAAGCTGTCAAGTTTGGAGATCATTTGTTACATAGCCGGGGGTATCTACTACAAAAACAGCAGAGACCGGGACCGTCCCTGGTGGTCCAGTGGTTAAGAAACCACCCTACAATGCAGGGGACGCCAATTCGATCCCTGGTTGGGGAACTAAGATCCCATACTCTGTGGAGCAACTAAGCCCATGTGTCGCAACTACTGAGCCAGTGTTCCACGAGAGAGTCCGTGCACCACAGCGAAAGGGCCCATGTGACACAGCAGAGCTCCGCGTACCTCAACTAAGACCTGATGCACCAAACAGACTGACAAATAAATAGAGCAGAAACAGAAGCGCCCCCCACAACACCCCCACAACCCAGGCCGCTTGTTTCCCTCAAAGGTACTTCTGCTCAGCTAATGTGTGTTTTCTTTCTGCTCAGCCTATGTCATAGGCTGAGCTTTTTGGTTTTTTTAATTGAAGTACATACAGTGGATTTATAATATTGTGTTAGTTTCTGCTATAAAGCAAAGTGATTCAGTTACACACACACACACACACACATACACACATTCCTCTTCATATTCTTTTCCATTTCCTACCCTGTTCATCACAGGATATGGAATATAGTTCCCTGTGCTTAAACAGTAGGACCCTGTTGAGCTTGAGATTTCTTACTTCCACAGGAATTAAGACAATCCATTATCCAGGGAGGAAGACTGACTGATCCTGAACCGCTACTGATGACAAGAACTCCGCCTGGGAAGGCGCAGATGCTTGGCGCCACAAAGGCACTTGGCTGCTTATACGACCTTGCTCTTTGTTGAGCCGTGATGGCGTGAAAGGAAAGCCATTAATTTTGAGCAAAATGAACGTGTAATAAGACGCTTCATCTGCTCAGGGATGTTCCCATTTCACAACTCTACACTCAGGGCCAGGAAGACACACATACAACCGAACACGCTTCTCAGCAATACAGCAAAAATAATTTCATTGTCCTGAGTCTGAAATAGCCTAATTCTTAATTATTTCTGCACCACTGCCGTTAAAATACAACTTTTGATTAGGCAAGGTTTCTTAGTAATAATACAATTACTATCCTAGAGAAAAATGATAATGATAGGTAATGTGTTTGAGCATTTATGAAGCCCATTCTCTCATTTTATCATCTAACCACTCTATGAGGTAGAGTTCTCTTATCTTCATTTTATAGCCAAGGAAACAGAGACAGTTAAGTAACTTGCTCAAGGTCACATAGCTAATAAGTAGCAGAGCCATGAATGGACCCTCAGGATCCAATGCCAGAATCAGTACCACCAACCACTAGGCTAAACTACCTGCATTATGAAACCCGCCACCCGGACGCTCGGAGACCAAGAAGAAGGCTGCCCTGGTGCAGCCGTGTGGGGCTCGCCCCCAGCCTGTGACCCTCCACACCCTGCCTGTGACCCATGGATGACAGCAGTCCCAGGCCATCAACCACAGCTGACCACAGGGACCCACCATCTGACAACACGGACAGCCGCTCTCCTGCGGCCAAAAGTAGAAACCTCTGACAGCTGGCAGAAGTCTGTCTGCAACGTCAGCAGTCGAATCTTTCAAAACATGTCCACTGCTCCGTCCGCTTTCATGCCGTTTTCTCCTAAAGGGTCTGCCCGATTTATCCAAGCTCCTTCTACCTGCAAACTGCAGAATTTCAGGCACCTTAAACCTTCAGCTGTGTGTGTGTTCAGTCACTAAAGTCGTGTCCAACTCTTCTGTGATCCCGGGGACTGTAGCCTGCCAGGCTCCTCTGTCCATGGGATTTCCCAGGTAAGAATACTGGGGTGGGTTTGCCATTTTCTTCTCCAGGGGATCTTCCTGACCCAGGGATCAAACCCACGTCTCCTGCACTGGCAGGCAGATTCCTTACCCCTGAGCCACCAGGGAAGCCCAAACTCTCAGCTACCCCACTGTTTACCTGCGGAAACCAGATTACAGAAGAGCAAGGTTAAGAAGTTACCTTTTTCTATTTCATTCATGGGCTAAAGAAAATTTATCCCCAAATTACCATATACTCAAAACACATTTACTGTAAAACACACTTCAGTCCCTCGCTGGACTTTCACATACACTCCTCAGTGGGCCCTCTCGGGGGATAACACCATCCTGTCCATGTCATAAACAAAGAAACGCACGCCTGTGCAAGTGAAGTGGTTCAGACCCAACACCCAATTTGCAAGCAATGGAGCAGCAACTCGAAGCTGAGCTGGCTCCTGACACAATAAAAAATGACAGAGGACGGAAGTCTGTCTGTCTTCAGTGATTCAGAACCCGGGTTTCCACAGACTACAGTCTTTATTGAGAACATAAAACACAATCGCACCATGGAACCCTGGCATGGCCAGGTAAGATGGGGGCCAGGTGAGAAAATGCCAAATTACACACCTGGGGCTTGTTTCTGATGCTCTGGATATGTCATTTTCAAATGTGAATGCAGGGGAGAAGTTCAAATTAAAATTAAACACAGGGGGACTTCCCAGTGGTCCAGTGGCTAAGAAACTGCCTTCCAAGGCAGGGGACGCGGTTGTGGAGCAACTATGCCCCTTTGCCACAACTACTCAGCCTACACGCCACAACGAAGACCCATCACAGCCAAAAAATAAACAAGCATGGGATCACACTGCCAACCTCCCGTTACATATAGGTAACAATTACATTAGTGTCACTCACAACAGCTGACAGCGCGGGGATGGTAATGCTGCCACTGTCGAGTTTCCTTAGCCCTGGGCTCCCCCACCCCATCCCCCAACAAGACAGATGCAACTCCCGGTCTATTTTTAAAGTAGTTTTAAAGAATCCATATAGTCAAAGCTATGGTTTTTCCAACAGTCATGTAAAGATGTGAAAGTTGGGACCATAAAGAAGACTGAGCGCCAAAGAATTGATGCTTCTGGACTGTGGCGTTGGAGAAGACTCTTGAGAGTCCCCTGGTCTGCAAAGGGATCAGGCCAAGTCAATCCTAAAGGAAATCAACCCTGAATATTCATTGGAAGGGCTGAAGCTCCAATACTTGGGCCACCTGATGCAGAGAGCCGACTTACTGGAAAAGACCCTGATGGTGGGGAAGATTGAAGGCAGGAGAAGAAGGTGACGATAGAGGATGAGACAGCTGGATGGCATCACCGACTCAGAGGAGTTCAGCAAACTTTGGGAGATGGTGAAGGACAGGGAAGCCTGGCGTGCTGCAGTCCATGGGGTCGCAAAAAGTCACACATGACAGAATGAACAACAACAAAAGAACAACCAGTTAAAGTGCTTTATCTTACATAAAATGGGGAAAAACTCAAATGTCCAGCAATCTGAAATGGTACATTCATATGGTACATTAGCTCAATTAAATGCCAGGCACATCCAGGCACATAAAAATGGTGACTATGAAGCTTTTACTATGGTAGAAGGACACAGCCTAGGAAGTGACGGGCTGGAGATTTCAAGTAGAGCCCATAAAAATATGTTTACATGTGACAAATTCAGTAAAATCTCATTAAGGCAGTTGGAGCTTGGGGGTGGGGGGCGGGGTTGCTTTACAGTTTTCTTTAATTAGACATAAACAAAGTCACAGAAAAGAAAATAAGATGACTCAATTATAAAGAGGTTCAACCATACTCTGAATCAGAGAAATGAAAAATATTTCGCCAGCACTGCTTTCACTTGTGACTTTATCAAAGACCCCCAAAGGTGGATCCACCAGAGGCAGGGCTGTGCTGGGGGAAACCCAGCCCTCATTAAAAGCAGGTTGATGACCTTTATCCAACTCAGAAAGCACTCTGGGGACTTCTCTGGTGCTCCAATAGCTAAGACTCCACACTCCCAATGCAGGGGCCCAGGTTCAGTCCCTGGGCAGGAACTAGACCCCACAGGCCGCAACTAAGAGTTCACATGCCACAATTAAGATCAAAGATCCTATGTGCCACAACTAAGACTAGGCATAGCCAAACAAATTAAACAAATAAATGATGAGGAAAGAAAAGAAAAACACAGTGCTTTGACCCAGCAATTCCACTTCCAGTGTATTTCTGGCAAATACACTCATACAAGGACACAATGACAACTGCGAAGATAATCAGAAGTAGAAAAAGGCTAGAAATGACTCAAACGCCTGGCTGCTGGCACATCAGCCAAATGGAACCTGGTATAGATGGATGGTGGGGTATCAGGGCCGTTAGAAAGATGGCAGGTCTGTGTACCCAGCGCAGGACGGTCTCTAAGCTGTGAAGGGAGTGTGGTGGAGGATACGGGACCATCTGTATCAAGGAAGAAAGAGAGGAGAGGAAGGAGATGAGAAGAGAAAGTTCATATATATGAATGCTCGCATCTGCTCGCGTAAACAAGGGGCATCTCTGGGAGGTGACGCTGCCCACCCTCCAGGGGTGAGCCAGCGATCACAGAGTTTAACCATTCGTGACTTTTGTATTTTGAACCATGTGCATGCATACTATTTAATACTTACTCAATATCTAATAAGTTAAAATTTCAGCTATGTCAGTATTATTTCCATTTGTCACTTTAAATGAGTAAGTGCTGAGGACAGGTGTGCTTGGGGGCTGGCCAGCGCCCCCCCAGCCCCTCCGCCCCCTACCTCGCCAGCGCCTGGACCTTCGTGACGTGCCGCTCCTCTTGCTCAGCCACCTTCCGCTTCAAGGTGTCGACCTCCTGGCGGAGCGCGGCCGAGTGCTCCATCTCACTGTCAAGCAGGTTCCGCAGCGACCTGGGAGGAGGAGGAGATCCCACCTGTTCAGAGGCTGCCAACCTGGAGTTCACAGAGTCAAGTCCTAGTTCATTCATCTTCCACAAGGCTCTGCAGAAACCGCAGTTCACGTCCATCTCGTACAAACTGCTTTGAGAAGCTACCCAATTCTGCTCGAGCCTCTGCGTCCTAATTAGGATGAGCCCCGGGGAACCACCGGAGGCCTGGCTCTGAGAGCCTGTGGGTTTGGTGGTTTAAACCAAGGGAAAACAATGAGTTGAGCCAATCCCAAGCACACCCCCTCCCAGACATCCCACACTGAGGTGTGCATGCTCAACTGAGACATTTCAGCCCGCCACACTACATATGAGATTTAATAAAGGAGGGGCTCCCAGGACAGGCAAAAAAAAAAAAAAACCACCGGAGCCACAAACACAGAAGACGGGCTCCAGTTATCTGATGGACGACGGAGTCTCATTTCTCCTTTGCCCACAATCTCCCACAAAGCACCCTTCACCCTTGCTCCGTCGCCACCTCCAGGTTAAACAAGCATACAGCCTGTCTTACTGAGATGAATAACTTGACATTGCAATGAACGTGTTTTATACTCTATCTGGAGCATGTTCACTCTGCAAACACATTCGCTTGAATATCTGTCATCTTTGGTCTTAAATAGCAGAGAAGACAGCGGCTCTTCCAGAAATAACCACAAGTTACCACCTAGAATTGAGTCTGAGCAGGGTTCTGGTGACCATCTATGGACCTCAAATGGCTATTTCTTGAAAACATTTACTAACATGGGTGCGGCTGCCTCCTAAATCTGGAAGACACTTGCTATGAGACACCAGACCACAAGCGGCAGTGTCTGAGCCATCCCACCCCTACTGCTCACTGAACCTCCGCTCCAAAAACAAACACGGCATGTTTCAATGCTCCTTGGAAGTTTTGAAAAAATTCCCCTCTTGGGGCCTGGAAATCCCCCCAACACAAACTGGGTGTGATTTTTTTTCTCTCTCTCGCTGGGAAGGAGAAGAAATGACCCGATAATGACTATTGCTCTTTATAAGGTAAGACAAAACCTATGGTTTTTTCCCCAAGATAATGGTTCCAGCTGGAAAAAGGAAAAAAGCATCCTGCAAAGTCCACAGTCTGGCACTGAGATTTACTTTCACTGGAAAAATCACACTGTCTGAAGACTCCTTTTTAAAAACACTTGTTTTTCCAAATCACATTTGTTTGCTCTTTTATGTTTCCATAAAGGATGAGGGAGAAGCTTGCCAAGCAGGGCCCAAAGCAAGTTTTAAAAAGGAGAATCAGAATGCACATCCCCAGGGACACAATTCCTGCTCAGGGGGCAAGCATAAGAGAGTGGCATGAGCGTGCACACACGTGTGCACACGCGCACACACACCCCTACTCCCTGATCCCCAGGCCGGCAGACTTGTGCTCACAGAGACTCTGCAGATAACTGCAGGCAGACCCCTCTACTGACCAGCTTGTAGCCCAGACCAGGTCCTGGCATTGGAGCGGCTCACGTTTGGGCGGCCAGACGGTAGCAACACAGCTAATAGCTGTCTGGTATCCAGCCCTGGTTTCAACAGGGAATCAAAATGAATAAAACCCTTCGGCCTCTCAGTGTCTGCAACAGGGCTTTGGGGAAAATCAAAAGACTCCGTGCGCCATCTTCCTATAGGTATCCCCAATTTGAGAAAAAGTTAAGTACGCTAGTGCTTGGAAAGTGATGGACAGAACCTCAATGAAGTAAGGTTAGCTGCTGCTTAAGAGGGACTCAGGGTGACAGCTATGAGGATGGAGCGTCACTTCAGATGGTTGTACATATCTGTGAATACGCTAAAAACCACTGAATAAATAGGTTTTATGTTTTATATGATATTTAAATTATATAATCTATGAATTATATGATATGTGAATTATATCTCAAAAGCTATTTTTTTAAAAAAAAGAATTAAAAATTAAAAGACTGCTTTAAAAATTCTCAGTTTGTTCTAAGATAGTGTGTGATCGTTTCATTCCTTATTAACACTCAAGCCACATTATATATACTAAAGTGGTACATCCCAGAATGGATACATGTATATATACGGCTGAGTCCTTTTGCTATTCACCAGAAGCTATCACAACACTGTCAGTTGGTTCTACATAAAATACAAAGCTGAAAAAATAAAGTAGTACATCTCAGAACAAAAAATCAGAAATCACTGGTCACAATTCTGCCCCTGAAGCAAAACTTCCTTCACGGTGATCTTCTCTCTGCCCCAGAGGCAGGATTTCCACGAAGGAGCGACCCCTCCAGCCCTGGCACTGGATACCTGTTCTCTTCTTCCAGCTCATCCTTCCTGTTCATCATGGCCACGATGGCTTGTCGCAGCTCACCTAAGGGAAGAAAGCCAAGTCCAAATTAACCGGCAGATCCCGCCTGCTACACCGCCCCTCACCGGTCTGGATTATGTGCTATTTAGGGCCACTTGTCTAGACAAGTTCCCTTTTCCCTTTCAAAAATAATTCCTATACAGTCTAGGAGATCCAGTCGGCTCAGTCAATCACTCTTATTAGCCACCCAGAATCCAGAGGGAGGGCAGGGTGAGGAGGAATGTGGAGGCGTTTCCTTGGTGAACGTAACCAGCCACTAAGGAAGTTACAGACTGGTGACTGCTGAGTGCTTCTCCAAGTCCCTGCTACCAGACAGCATCCGCTTTGAACACTGATATGTTCCCAGTTAGAGCCAGTTACCAACCACAGGTCAGACAGCAGATCTCATGAAACGGACTTCATGCTCCTGCGTGTTCAGTCATGTCTGACTCTTTGCGACCCCGCGGGACTGTAGCCCACCAGGCTCCTCTGTCCATGGGATTCTCCAGGCAAGAATACTGGAGTGGGTTGCCATTTCTTCCTCCAGGGGATCTTCCTGATCCAGGGGTCAAACCTGCATCTCCTACATTGGCAGGCGGACTCTTTCCACTGAGCCACATGGGAAGCCCAACTGACTCCATGCTGACACAGACATGTTCAAGGTTACTGAGAGATCTGGTCTTCTTGCGCTGACTCCCATATACTGTGAAGGGGGACAGGGGCCCCTCCAACACACAATTCATAATTACTTACAGGAGCAGCTCCCCTGACATCTTCAATGTGGGAAAGCAATTACTGATAGAGAATCACACCTTTAAATTCAATAAGCATCCAAGTTTTCTATCTACAGCAAGCTTATCTGTTGTCACTGTCCACCCATGGTGGACTATTTACCATAACACTCAGATCTCAAGCCCAGGAACTTGTGAATTTCCCCCGGAAAGCCAGTTTTATTTTTTTCCCCTAACCAATCCTCTTAGAACTGGCTGCAAAGAAGCTCACAGCCAAAGTCTCACAACCGAACTCACACATCCAGTGCAACCCCTTGGCCATGTGGCCACCACAATGCGCCCTAACCCTCCCTCTGATCACCAAATTGTCTTTCCACCTGGGGCCAATTTACATATAACCCGTTTCACTCTATTTTTTAAACTGTTTTAATATGCTGCTTCAAGTCCTCTTTTGGAGAGAAGTATGGTTTGCTGGTATCCTTTTTTTAGCTAAAATTCAAACTCTTCTACTTGTCAAGCTCTGTTCAAAGCCCACACTGGCGTTATCTCGTTTACTCCTTTACACACATCTAAGCAACATTACCCCACATTGTTGGTGTACAAATGAACTGGGGAGGAGGAGGAAATAGGGGAGGATGAGGACAAGATAAATAGGTGGTCCCTCTGTCCCCTTACTCTCGGGGTGCCTAGGCGGAAAGAGGCCCAAAGACGCTGAGGCAAGAAATGGGTCCCAGGAGCCATGCTGTCCACAGGCGGCCACGGAGAGGGCAGAAGCCCATCATCCAGGTCTCAGAGGAAGGGAGGGAAGGATGAGGAATCACGAGGGCTCCTGCTCAGCCTTTGGGTCAAAAATTAGGCCCTCCCCTGTCTTTTCTGACCCAGAACAGCCACGTCAGCATCACAAGAACCCAGTTAGGAGGTCGACGCCTGGCTTCCCCATCACACCTATGACGGTGTGAAATCTGCGAGTCACATGGTAAGGAACCAGGCCGTCTAAGGTGCTGGTGACGAGGAGGGTCTGAGGCGTCCCTCTCCTGGGGTCAACCAAGCTGTAGCCAAGGAAGATTCGAAATTCACTGGGTTGACGCAAACTTACTGAGCACCTACAAGGCCGAGGAGCTGCTCTTGGTGCTGTGGGTAAAGAGCGAACAGAGAAGACCAAAGTCTCTGCCGGCAGGAGGCAGGCCCCCTCCCTAGGAGGGGAGACACACCAACAAACACCGAACAGATGGGACAACGAGACACGCTGGGAGGAAAGCCAGGCGGGGTGCAGAGACAGGTGGTGGGGAGGGCTGTGCTGGGCAGGCCTCTCTGGGGGCCCCAGGGGAGAGCGGGAGCCCGTGTGCTGCTGGATGGAGGGAAACATTCCATGTGGCACACGGCACATGCAAAGGCCCTGGGGCAGGCGTGAGCTGGGTCACACAAGGCAGGCAGGGTGAGCAAGGAAGGGCCATGGGGCCTGGCGGCTTGAGGATTTGATGACAACTCCAGGGCCCGCCAGGCAAGTGCCCCGGGGACACAGTCTTGCTGGTGTCACAGACTGACTCTCCGGGAAGTGGTCTCCCAGTCCCTTCTGCCAGGCTCAAAGAGAAGATGTAAAGTCACAGCTGGCGCCCAAATGTGTCCAATTCCAACCTCTGCATTCGACCCCAGGAACCAGTGGTAATCACCACCATTCACTTGCAGCAATTAAGAACCACTATTTCATCAAAATATCACAGTGACATTAAGGCAGAAGAACCAACCTGAGACATCATGAAATAAGCTGTGCAACCACGCATCTTTCCATGTCAGAGCCAGGATGGAAGCCAAGGCACCCTACCAACAGGAGAGGACATGATATTCTTTGTCCAGAACCAGGGCCGCTGATGCTGGGAAAGACAGAAGGCAAAAGGAGAAGAGGGCAGCAGAGGATGAGATGGCTGGATAGCATCGCCAAGTCAACAGACATGAACTTGGGCAACCTTTGGAAAATAGTGAGGGACTGGGAGGCCTGGCATGCTGCAGTCCACAGGGTCACAGAGAGTCGGACACGACTGAGCAACTGAACATCAACAACACAAGCATCTACTGAGCACCTGCTCGCTGGCTACAAGGCCCCTTCCCCAGGAGAGAGCCAGGGAGGAGTGTCCTTAGCAGCATTTCTTAATGCAGGACAAACACACACAGTCACACGCGCCCACGAGGAGACAGTCTGTCTGACTTTGCAAGCTGAACAGGACCAGGTAAGGAGGGCCCTGGTTCTCAGCCTTGAACCAGGGTCTCGGCCTCTCTGAGCCTCTCTCTTGGGGGTGAACAGCACCCACCTTCCCCCCTCCCTGGAGTGCAGTAACCTTCGGAGGGGAAACCAGGCAAGGCGGTGCTGAGTAAAGACACTGCCTCTCACAGACAGTGGCAGAGAGCACTAACGACTTAGAAGAACTTGACATGACACTAGATTTCACACGTTTATGGTAACTGAAAACACTGGCAAATCTGTAAAAATAAAAACAACCCGGTAATCTAATTCCATGACACCATAGCCATGGGGGGAAAAAATTCAGACTTAACACATCATTGACGACCAGCTGGGAGAAGTCTCTTTGGTTCTTTATCTTCAAGAAACCCAGAGCAGGGGGCAAGACTGCAGCCGGCTGCTGGAGACCCAGGCTCGGGAAGCTGCTCCTTCACTCCAAGCCTTGAGTGACATTTGAGTCTTCTTACAAGGACTTCTGGAGGTCTCGACTGCCCCACGCTTCTTACAGAAGCAAAGGACTGGATATGTTGTTGTTCATCATTGCAACATGAGGTTAGAAGTGATAACTCTCTTTTTTTTTTTTTAACACCAACTATTTTATAAAGCAGTTTTAGGTTCACAGCAAAATCAAGAGGAAGGTACAGAGCTCCCCCATCTACCAGCAGCCCTTGCTCACGCACAGCCTCCCTCATTACCGACACCCACCACCAGAGCCAGACGTCCGTTACAAATGATGAACCCACACTGACACATCACAATCACCACTGTTACATCAGGCTTCGCCCGTGGGGTTGCAGGTTCCCTGCATCCAGAAATCTGTTCGACGCCATGAATCCCCCATGACAGTACCATCACAGTTTCACTGCTCTAAACATCCTCTGTGCTCCGCCCACTCATCTCCCTCCCCACCAAGCCCTGCTGAAATCTCTTAATCAAAGGGATCACGCCAGCCTTATGATCTGCAGAGTGTGCCACGTGCCTGCCTGATTTACACTAAAGAGCCATGTGCCCTGGATGTAAGTGGGATGAGAGCTCAGCAGGGCACACATGCCTGGTGCAGACATGCCCCCGGCCAGGGCGCCTGGCACCCTGGACCCAGCAGGGCAAAAGGCTCGGGTTCCGGGGCCCTTGGTCCCTTGGCTATGCCAAGCTTCGCCTAGAGGGAGCGGCTCACCACCCACAGGCACGATCCTTGTGCTGAGACGTGGGTGTCACACTCCCGCGTGGCGTCACCAATGCCTTTACCCGGCCTCACCTGCAGACAGCGATCCGCTTGGGCCAGAAGCCTCTGAGCCGGCCTCCCTTAGCACGCCCCCCAGTGATGGGGCTGCACTATTTTGTTCCTCCCCCTGAATGTGAGTGCCTCTCCCTGAATAAGACGCTAGCCCAACAGAGTTTTCCACTGTGCTGAGAACACGTCACCCGAGATCTCCCTCCTCATGGATGTTAAAGGCCATGTCTGAGCACAATGTCATCGCACACCAGGTCTCTGGAGCTGACCCGTGTAGCCTGAAGCTTGACACCCAGTGAAGAGCATCTCCCCACTCCCTCCTGCCCCAGCCCCTGGCAACCACCCTTCCACTCTCTGCATTTGAGTTCGACCATTAGATTCCTCATATAAGTGGAATTACGCACTGATTATCCTTCTGGATCCAGCTGATCTTACTTAACGTACTGTCCTCCAGGGTCATCCACGTTGTCACTTGTGGCAGGAATGCCTTCCTTTTTAAGGCTGAATAACACTCCAACGCATTGCTGTTTCATGGATTTCGTCATGTTCGCCACCAGCACCCCCCCATCCTGATCTGATGAAACTCATCTACTCAGGCCAGGATGAAAGGGACACCTCAACCAAGAAGCCCACCATGATTCCCCTATCCCTCAGCAAGCTGCAGAGTGTGCAACAGCTAACTGCCTCTGTCTCTTGCAATCACCTCACAACTTCTGTAAGGCACACAGCATGCCATGCCTCTGGGGTCCCCAGAGCTCTGACATGCCAGGCGCTTGTGCATGTGTGTGCACGCTCAGCCAGTCAGTCGTGTCTGACTCTCTGCGACCCCATGGACTGTAGCCGACCAGGCTCCTCTGTCCATGGGATTGTCCAGGCAAGAATACTGGAGTGGATTGCCATTTCCTTCTCCAGGGGATCTTCCCGACCCAGGGATTAAACCCACATCTCCTGCATTGGCAGGTGCATTCTTTGCCACAGAGCCACCTGTGAGGCCCACCAGGCGCGTGGTCATCGTTTATGGAAAGTAAGCGACGCAGAAAGACGACTTCTAGCTGGGCACAACACTGCTGAAACAGAGAACAAAGGCCCCGGCTGCCACGCGGCGGGCACGGCTTCGTCTAGCGACACAGGGGCGGGAGCCTCGTCTCATTCCTCACCTGATGCGGACGCGCAGAAACAGAGCAGGGGCCCACGTGGGAAAACCAAGCTGCCTGCAGGGCCCCAGGTCACCTTCCAAACCCTCTCTAAGGACAGAGATTGTGGACACTGTCCTGAGCAGGTCCAAGAGCTGCAGAGAGAGAAAGGGCTTCAGCAGGGACCTGCCAGGAAGAAGGAGGTCGGGTGGAGGGGCGGTAGCTTCCATTAGCTCCTCCAATAGCTTCCATTCCAACGACAGGAGCGGGACCCGTGGAAGGTTGCTACCACCAGGCCCTGGGGCCGGGGAGATCTGTGTTCAAGCCCCAGTTCAGCCATCTAACTGCTGGGTAACCTGGAGGGGGTTTCTGCCTCTGCGAAATACAAAAGAGGAATTCCCTGCAGGATGTAAGAGTAAATTAAAGCTCCCTGGGGGTGTCCACACCGCAGCAAATGCAAGGAGGTGGTTCAGGGTCCTGGCTTTCAGAGCACGATCTCTAGAGTCAGGTCTCGGGTTCAAATTCTGCCTCTGCAGCTGGGTAACCTTGGGCAAGTTACACACGCTCTCTGAACATCGATTCCTTTATCTATAAATGGGACCTTTTCGGTCATTATCTCACACGAGCATTATAACGACCCAACGCCCAGCACACGGAAAGCATTCAGTAAACGGTACTGATCACCGTAAATGAGTGCCTGGCCCTTCCGTGGCAGGGACAGGGACAAGGCAGCAGTGACTGCCCAGCACAGCTGGGTTCAGCCGAGCACATTTTCAGGAGTTACAGGGCTTACTGCGCTCCTGCGGACCTCAACCTTGGGAAATGAAAAAGGAGTTTTTTTTAAGTGGTCTACGCCCTAGGGCAGCAGACTAGATAATAGAATTTTATGAGCCATCAAACCAGCTCAGCATGGGCAACGTGGGAAATCAGACCCGGAGAGTGAGATGTCGGTTAGAGGGGACCGCAGAAGTGAGGTCGGGCCTCTGGGCTTTTATGCCTGGCATATCCATTTGGCTCAGTGGTAAAGAATCCACCTGCCAATGGAGGAAATGCAGGTTTGATCCCTGGATCGGGACGATCCCGTGGCGCAGGAAATGGCAACCCACCCCAGTATCCTTGCCTGGGAAATCCCATGGACAGAGGAGCCTGACAGGCTACAGTCCATGGGGTTGCAAAGAGTCAGACAAGACTTAGCAACTGACAAGAAAAACAATGTGGGGATCCCGAATACTGCCACTCGGAATTATGCAGCTGAAAAGTGTACAGTCTGTAGGGGAAAGAAAATTGGAGGAGGAAGGGTTTCCCAGGAGGACCTAGAAAACATGAATGCCCTTTGGGCAAAGAACAGCCATGAGTAGCTGCAATGAGACATCTTGGCCACAAGTGCACTTTGCAGGGGCCACAACTGGTTCACACAGAAGCCACAGAAGCAGGGGGATGAGCATCGCTGCTGAGTCACAACATCCTCCCATCACAACCCTTCCCTCCCTGGTCCCGCATGCTGTGTACCCCCAGACACAGGTCCTCTGTCAGCACCAACGTCTGAATGACAGAGGACAGAAACACAGGTCCGGCAGGACTCTGACACTGTGAATCTTCAAAAAGGATTGTCCCCTTAGTCTTCCCTAAGTTACCCTAACAGAACACTCCTGGTGATGGAGAACAAGGCGACAGCCTGAGAGCTGGTATCTTCCCCCAGCCAACACCTCCCCCCCAAAAAAATCGCTCTTTTGACAGGCTTCAACTTGACATGGGCATTCCAGGTGGCGCAGTGGTAAAGAATCTACCTGCCAATGCAGGAGATACAAGAGACCCGGGTTCAATCCCTGGGTCAGGAAGATCCTCTGGAGAAGGAAATGGCAACCCACTCCAGTATTCTTGCCTGGGAAATTCCATGGACAGAGAAGCCTGGCAGGCTACAGTCTAAGGGGTCACAAAGAGTCAGACACAACTGAGCAAATGAGCGCACACACACACTTTATATGCATTCACTTTGCTGACTTTTCTGGGATAGGTAACACCAAGGGGTTGATTTTCCTACATCATGTAAACAATCTACTTTCTCCAAGCTCATGGACACACATCAGCAGAAGTGCCGCCTAGCTTGTAATTTTCCCTCCTCTCCAGGCACGCGCATCCAATGATTTGTTTAGTCTCTACCATGGTGAGTCCCTTCGTCTTTATTACCTGCCACCGCACATGTTTCGAGGGACAGCAGCGCAGTCTTTCTGCGCTGCAGCCTCTGCAGCACCCGGCTGAGTCAGGGGCTCTCCCTCCTAAGGCTGAAGGGCAAAGACAAGAAATGTTTCATGTTTGGCTTCGGAGAACTGAACAGCAAATCCAGTCAAAAACACAGGGAGAATGTTAACCACAGGAAATCAGTCTGGGTTAAAGGGCATTTGGAATCACTGCAGAAAGGATGGTTGTTTAGTCGCTCAGTCGTGTCTGACTCTCTGCGACCTCGTGGACTATAGCCCACCAGGCTCCTCTGTCCATGGGATTCTCCAGGCAAGAATACTGGAGTGGGTTGCCATTTCCTTCTCCAGGGGATCTTCCCAACCCAGAGATCAAACCTGCATCTCCTGTATTGGCAGGCAAACTCTTTAACCGCTGAGCCACCTGGAAAGCAAAAGGGATGAATTGGTTCATAAATGTCGCCAGGGAAGGGAACCATTTTGGGAGCAAGAAACAAGACTTAAATCTCTGTTGTTACTATATATCAATATAAAGTTCAGAGAGAGTAATTTAAATACGTGAAATGCAGCAATAAAAACAGTATAAACATGGAAACACATTTACACCATCTTGCAGCAACAGCGGCCCATCTCAATATGCAAGCGAAGAACAAGTCGATTAAGGAAATGATAGTTTTGTTTTTTTAACTTTTGTACCTTGAAGGCCAATCTGACAGAAAACTGGTCCATTGTGGAAACTAAGCTCTTCAAGGCAGCGAACGGGCAGAGTAGGAAGAACACAGGTTTTCTAATCAAGCCCCAGAGCCCACCAGTCTCCTGGGCCCCTTCTCCCTCTCCATTCCCACAGCTGGAAAAAAAAAAATGGCACTGGTACAGCCAGCCGCATGGGACAGGGCGGGGGTGCAGCACCAGTTTCACTGGGTCACAGCCCTGCCATCCGTTCTCAAATTGTCTGTCCTGTGGGCATGCCGCAGCGGCAGAACTGAGCTATAGGGATGCAGTCTACAGGGCCGCACGGCCTAAACCACTGACCACCAGGCCTTTACAGAAAAGACGAGAAGGCCCCCAGGAGCTCCGGCCCCCGCTCCCCACCACAGCCTCCTCCCACGCGGGCCCTCCATGGTTAGTGTGCGGCCTGCCAGACACGGCGTCGATGGTGGGGCCCAGTGGCTGGAACCGTTCACAGACTATCATAGATGCAACACAGCAGGGACCCGCTGCTGTCTTAGACACTGCGGATCCCGCTTGCCTCTTCACTGGTCCCCTCGGCTTCGCCTCTGTCCCTCCGGCGGGCCCAGCTCGGCCCCCTGCCCTACATCATCTTCTACCTACGACAGTTCCCTGGAGGTGAGCCAGCCAAGGGCTTGGAGCTCTGGGCGTCTGCAGGTTGAAGGCAGTGCTGAGACCCAGGGTGGCTGGCCGACTCTGATAGAGACTTACAGAAGTTTGGGATGGGCCACCGTCTCTGATCAGGGATACAGGAGGATGGGAGCAGAGGCGGCTGACCTGAGCACAAATGGTTCTAACTCGCTCCGCCAGGATCCGCCTGCTGAGAGCTTAGCCGAGGACAGGGCGCTGGGCCCAGTTAGTCGCCAGGTGCAGAGGCCTCGCCAGGGACATGTGAGATGCAAGCCCCAGACAGAAACCCAAAGAGAAAAGCCAATAAAGCCCCTTAGGGTGGGGCAAGACCACTCAGCGCAGATAGAAGGCTGAGTTTTGGCCAAGTGGCTGGCATCGGAGATGTCACGCATGAGCCACAGAGCCCTGTGGCCTGGCAATGGGACAGGGGAACCCAGACTCTGAACAGAATCCCCGTTGAGCTGGTCTGGTCTCTGGCCAAACTAGTACTGCCAAGAGAGCTCTCTGGATCAGCCAGCAGAGACTGAGCGGCCCCAGGAATGAGGCAGGCAGGCAGGAACCCAGCAGCCAGGCCGCCAGGAGCCCCCATCACCTCCCCTCTGTGGTTCTCACCTGAGAGGTTCTAAGTTCCAGCCCCACAAGTCAAGGAGAGCTCGTGATCCCTACTCTCCCTAAGCCCCAACACACCTTGTCCATCCTCACCACAAACGCTTCACCCATCAGGATGAGCTCGGCCTTCTGCAGGCGTGGCTGGCAGAGCTCCACCCCAAAACCTGGGGGCACCCTGAGAGCAGGGACCCCGGGGCCCAGCCCGGCCCCTGGGCACGGCACCCATGAGACTAGGAGAACGAACCCAAGGCTGGATGAATAAGTGGATCATTAATCAACGAGCGAGGGACTGACTGACGCCCATTGCTAGAATCTGCCCCTCGCCTCCTGGAACCCAGCACGGGATAGGCTGGGCAGAAATGTCAAGCGTGTTTAATAATAAGTTCAAGGCCTCACTTAGAGGAACTAACTACCAGTTCACGGCTGCAATTTCCTGCCCCAGTGACGGGGATTCAGACTCACTTTTTTCCAACAGGTGGCTCATGAATGGATACACATAGGAAGGAAGAGATGGATTCTTATATATCGTGACTATGACCTAGAACTGGGCGAGCCTGCAAAACCATTCCCCCGCCCCTGTCGACACACGAACCCCCGACTTGAAACAGATGAGCAGAGCAGGGGCCAGCCACCAGTGGCCAAGCACCCGAACAGAAACAAAGACATTACAGGGAATGCTCCACTCACACAATGAGGGTGGGCGTCAGAGGCTGCTTGAAACAGTGAATTTAAGGGAGGGGAAGAGAGCCTTCGCACCTGCAGTCCACAAAGGCCTCCCAGGAGGGAAGCTGTCTTGAGATCAGCTGATCTTTAATTCCCTTTTCAAGATTAAAGGGAGAAAACTGGATGGCTGCAGCTAGACATCTGGGCGTGTGCACACATGTGCAAGAATACGCACGCGCTGGCTCCCATATACATAGATCTGGGTAATAATTCTTTGGCTTTATATAGCCTCTTTTTTCAAAGACCTCAAAGAGCCTTTACAAACACTCCCCTGGGGCCCGTACGTGGTGATATTTAAAGAGAGGGCTCGTGAGGGCACATGCACAGAAATAAACAGTGAGTGCTCTTCTGTGGATATATAGTTAACCTACGCCGCCATTCTCCAAACTTATAACCGCTTTTTATATCTTTTTCTGACTACCCACTCCCGTTCCTTTTATCTCGAAGAGAAAGGATGAACTATATTGAGCTCCAAAACATAACTTTTTAAATCTATCTCGGGCCCATTCGAGCTCTTTGTTCTGTTTCTCCTTCCTGCCTCCCCTTTCCCCTGCCCACCCAGAGTTTCTGTTTTGCAGTTGGTTATGAAAAAATTAAAATGCCTCAGGATATGTTCCCAGCATTCAGATGGCCGGTGGCTGCTACGCGTCGTTTCCTGTATACCCAGCAAGGCGAAAAGCACTTAAAATACACAATCTCACTGAATTCTCACAACCTCCCTGAGAAGCAAAGTGTACTACGCCTTTTATGTGCGTGAGGAAACGGAGGCCCAGGGAAGCGAAGGGCCTTGCCCCGGGCCACACCACCAGACCCAGATATGGTCAGGTCCCCCAGGAGCCTGTCCCCGGCTGTGCTGCCAGCACCAGGCCTAGCCATTCCCTAGGACGAGCGCACACCCTCAAGACTCAACCAGCTCCCAGTGTACAGCCTCCAGCAACTCTCCCAACCTTCCTTTGCCCTCCCCAGGAAAATCAGGAATCTGATGAAATCCTGTCCCCTAAGCCCTTACCCCATCCCCACTTTAAAACAATTGTTTCTACATAATCTGGAAATGAGAAGAAAAGGTTTGAGAAGCCCATGCAAACAGAATGAGAACTACAAGGAAATCACAAGAGATAAGAAACATATCTTTCAACATCTTGATAAAGTTTCAATATCTTGATAAATTTTTGTGAACTTCTCCATATGTGTAATGGTGGGCTTTCTCACTGCACTCTCTCACACACAAGTGTATGCGCGTGCACACACACAGTGTTTCTTTATAGTGACTTGGAAAGCAAGTTGTTTAGGCAGGGGTCCCCAAATTAGACACAGACCAGACCAATAAGTGATAGCAGTGAATGCTATTAGTGGGCAGACATGCTCAGCCCAGTGGCAGCCCTGCCTCCAGCCCACTGTCCCCCACGGGGATGCAGCCTGGCTCGGAGAAACCAACATCCATGTTTTTACACAAATCTGATTTTATGTATCTTATCTTTAAGTCTCTTTATGTTCTTACATAAATTTGATTTTAAATGCTGTTAACAAAGTTTTTTTCCAGGCTGGCCCAACAGATGACAGCTCTGGGACCCCACTTTGAGACCCCCAATCTGGAAGTTTGTGTTCCTGACCCATCATTTTGAAAATGTCAAGATAAGTAGCACACAGCCATTTCTGAAAAGTCAGCCTTCCACTCCACGTCAGAGAAGGTCAAAAGTATAAGGTCTGAGGGGGCACCAATGGAGGCAGGAGATCAGCAGGAGACAGAGAGAACGGGCAGGGGCTGCACATAGCCCCCCAAAGGCAGCTCCGCAAGAACCTCAGAGTGATTCACTTGGGCACGCCTGCCCCCATCAGAAAGGCCCAGAAAAGAGAGCACCTGAGAACACACGAAATTGTCAGAAGGTTAGGAGGAGTAAAGGGGGAGAGGCGGATCTCCCTTTATTGAATAATTTCTTGCTTTTCAACATCTTTTTCTGTATCAAGGAGTCAAAAGTCTACATTCATTATCTGAAAATTAAAAAACAAAAACAAAAACAGCTCTGGGACGTCATTTAGCTTTAAAGAGGTATTCACCAAAAGAACTAAGATCAGAAACTAGAGAGAAGCTGCTATTGGAGACCCCAGGCTGAAGGGGACTCATCACGGCAGGAAGGGCAGCAGCTCTCACTCCAAAGCTCCTGCTGTGGGCCAGGCGTCATCCAGAGGGCTCTGCAGACATTACCGCAAACACTCCTCCCAACACGCACAGGCCAGCACTGTTCCTGTTTTTCAGGTGCACGAACCGAGGCCCGGAGAGGTCAAACAATCTGCTCAGAGATGCACAGCAAGGAAGCTGGGGTGCCTGCCAGGCCTAGAGCCTGTTCTTCACCATTCAGGGGCACAGCCAGCGGGGTGGGGCACCTCTGTCCTTCCTTGGTCCTGAGTACAGTCGGTTTCTCTGGGGAAGTCTGCAGACATTCCCCTCTGGGGGAAAGGGAGCCGATACCTGTACCCCAACACGCAGACAATCCCTGTTAACTATTCCAGCTTTGCCCCGTCCACGGCACCGTGAATGTTAACGCCCCCCAGGGGAGACATGGGGTTTCGGTGTGATGGGAACACCCAAAAGGGAAAAGTCGATGGAGAAGAGAAGACAGGGCCTCGGGATCTAGTGTCCCTCTGGCATGTGGCAATTCTTCATCCACTACCAACCTTAAAGCCTGGGTCTGACCTTGGCTGTACTAAAGGAACCAAGTTTCTGATTTCACAGAACTGGTGGTGTCAGCCCCCTGCTTTATAGGTGGAAAAACCAAGATGTGAAATGACTTTCCTAACAGCTGCAGGGGGGCCCAGGCCACGTGCCAGACACCGGGTGAAACTGTTTGTAAATCACCTCCTTAAGCCCTCCAAACAGCCCCATGAAGCAGGTGTTCACATCAAATCTATTTTTATAAATAAAGAGACAGACACAGAGATCAGAATAAAAGATATTTGACATCATGACCTCCCCCAATCATACCTACCACTCTATACTCTTCCCCCCAGTCCCACGGTGGGATAGAAAGAGGAGGCCAGGGCCCCAAACCAGCCTGTATTTCACCCCCCTCCCAAAAAAAAAAAATCAACATTCTCAAGATTTTCATTAAAGAACCAAGCCTCAGAGGGTTTGAGCAGAGTCAGCTTGGCCAGAGGTTGCGGATATGCACCTCCTCATCACCTCATTAGCAGCCCTCAGGAGGAGCCCTGGAGACCACCTGAGTCTAGGGGTCCAGGCAGCCTCAATGCCATAGGCACTCTGGGTGCTTCCGGCCTGGGGGCAACCACATTCCCATACTTAAGAGGTCTGAGCTGGTTTCTGCCACCTTCGACCAAAGGAATCACCCCTCACCTACTGCACCCGGGAACCCACAGGAGGTGTCCCTGGTCACCACACCACACACGTGGCCAGCAAGCTGGGAGACACAGAGGACAAGAAAGCAGCATAAACAGAGATGCTGTGTGATGAGAAGGAACAGATAAGGATGCCAGGTCCACAGTCGGTCCAGGGTGAACCGACTGCAAACTGCAAACTGGCAGTGTACGTTCAGCACGTCACACACACTTTGGGTCTGAGATGTTCGGTCTGTAAGATGAGGTGAGACGCGCTGACCCTGCGGAACCCTCCTGGCTCCAAGATGCTGGGATCATCAGCGAGAGTCGATGAGCCTCCCTGAATGTTTCTGGCTCCTGCAAGCAGACGGGGAGTGCCAGGCTTCCCCCACCGTCTGTTCTGCCCGCTGGTTGCCTGCGCACGGCTGGGCTGCTAACTGCAACCAGCAGAAACGGGACCCTGACCTGTTTAAGGCCCCCGAGTCCACCCAGGGCGCAGTTTATACCAGCCCCCGCTGAGACCAGGCGCACGCACAGCGTGGTGGTGGGGTTAACTGACAGCAGAGACTAACTGCGTGTGAAGTGTGCATAAATAATCAGGACACCCTCGGCAGAGCTTCCGTCTACCCTCAGGCAGTAGCATCGTGTGTGTGGGCAATTGTCAAACAGACCCACGCACGTAAAGTGCAATTAATTAGAAGCACGCAGCTACCGAGAGGACTCAGGTAGACCTCACGCCAGACACAGTCGCACCCACCCCACGCTGCCCTGCTCCACACTTGAACGGTTTGAGGCCTGCCACACAGAACACGAGCCCCCTGTGGCCAAGGTGGAGCGGGTCCCAGTCCCAGCTCCGCCGCCGACCTCCTGTGCAGCCGCGGGCGTGTCGCTCACCGTCTCTGAACCTGCCTCCCCCCTCTCCGAGATGGACATGATGGCAGCTCGTCCACCTCCAAAGTTACAGAGCGGGAGGGGGCACATGGAGCTCGGTCAGTGAAAGGTGAGCTGATGTCTGGCTGAGCCCCTCAAGCCGCCTCCTCAATCATGAGCGCGAGGGAAGGCAGGCGGAACGACGCTCCCAAGTCTCAGTGAGGACAGGAAAGGCAGGGTGACCATGGCGAGACACACAGCAGGCCACACGTGGCTGAGAAACGATGCACGAGGCTGGAGTCTCCTGAGGCCGAGGCCGCGCGCTCTCCCTGGGCGTCCCGCGTCCCCCGCTGCTGCCCACTGCCACGCACGCTCTCTCCGAGCACCCTGGTGGCTCAGGAGCAGAGATGACCTCTAACCTTGGGCAAGGCATGCATCCCACCCATGCAAGCTCCCTCAGTGCAGGTACGTGTGCGTGCTCACTCAGCCGTGTCCAATTCTTTGTGATCCTGGACTGTAGTCCGCCAGGCTCCTCTGTCCATGAGATTGTCCAGGCAAGAAAACTGGAGTGGGATGCCATTTCCTTCTCCAGGGGATCTTCCTGACCCAGGAATCAAACCTGCATCTCCTGCGTTGGCAGGCGGCTTCTTTACTGCTGAGCTATCTGGGGAAGGCCTCAGGGCAGGTAAGGAGACTCCCAAGCTCAGAGCCACCCCACTGGAGGAGACTGACCCAGCAGAGCCTTTCAGTCAGGATTGCACTTCACTCCAATGACACCTTGAAAACCCAGTTCAGCTGTCCTTTCCCGAAGGCGGCCTTCTGGACTCCATCAAATGAAGCCAAATTCCTCTCCTTGGGGTGCCCAAGGGCCTCAGCCTTACCTTTCACAACCTCCCCCGCGACATGGCGAGTTCTGTGTGAGCAGGAATGAGCCTGTCACCTCGGACTCTCCTCCACCCACAGCCTGGCGCTTTGCCGGCAGGTGGAGGGACCATGTGGCTCAGGTCTGCTTGCAGGGTCAGGTGGGCTCGTGGAGAGGCTTCTGTTTTCCTAGCGAAGGGAAGCCACGGCAGGGGCTACCCCTGTCCACGTGCTTCCTGCTCGATGACGGGTGTTGTCGCCAGAACAGAGCAACCATCTTGCAAACATCAGGCAACCAAAACCAGGATGAAAACTAACAACCGAAGAGGCTGGGGGCAAGAAAGAACCTGAATCCTGGGCAGCACTGAGCTGCTGAATCGGGCCAGCAACCCCTCCTCTCCCATTTTACATTCTAGAGGAAAAGGAATGCCTGCTTAAACCACTGTCCGCTGTCCGTGGGTTTTCAATTACTTGTAGCTGAGAGCATTCCTCACTGGCTTCCTGCCTCCACACAGCACCCCTCTCAGGCCCACATGGACCCAAGCAGTGACATGGACCCTCTCTGTCCCTGAAGGCCTCCCTGGGACCACCCCACACAGAGTCTAGACCCCACTCTGAGCTGGGTTACCTATGGTCCCCAAGCCTCAGCATCCCCAGCTGCCACAGTAGGGTCATGCTACCCACGCCGTGGGTTGGCCCTGGAGAGTCGAGATAAAATACTTGACAGGGTGTGACAACCTCTCACACACGGCTGTCCTCACAGACTTCCCTGGAGGCAGCGCAGCCAAAAAAGCCCAGCCTGATGGTCAGGTGAGCTTACGCACCTGGCTCTGTCAGATACCTGCTGTTTCACCTCAGGCAAATGAATTAACCTCTCTGAACCCATTTCCTCACCTGCAAAATGGGAAAATCAAACTTACCTCCACCAGGCACCAGGAGGAGCAGGAAAGCAGGTCTCCTCCCTGCCTCCTATCCCGCCCCCCTCCTCAGGGCAGAAATCACCGCACAGCGTAACCCAGCAGGGACCCTATGGGGCCTTCCCTTCCCAGACACCCCCACCCCACCCCACCTGTCCTCTGCCTGCCTCTTGCTTGCAGAAAAACTTAAGCCTCCCAGACCTTCTCTGATAATCAGAGAAGTGGGGGGGGGAAAAATGCAGGGAAAAAAGGATAACAATCAAGCAAGATAATATAATAAGTTTAGCAATTAAGCAAAAGTCAAGGACCTTTAGTTTCTCCTCAAAGGCCAGAGATAATATTCTGAACCAAATCCCGTGAGCTGTTTCGCACAGACCAAAAACCCCCACCAGGTGGAAGAAGTTAACTGCATGATGACCACAAGCCCACAAGCCCATAGACCCCAGACCAGTTGGAACCAGAAGGGTCACGCTGACTCCTGATGACCCCACCACCAACCAATCAGAAGCACGGCCACGAGCTGGTCACGCGCCCCACAACCCCCCTCCCTCAGGCTGAAAGTCACCATCAGGCCTCCGAGCCCTGCCCGCCTGGTCTCCTGGCCTGTGCCTGCAGTAAGCGCGGCATCTTCCTTCCCCACATCCCGGCGTCAGCAGGAAGGTGTGACTGCTCACAGGCGAGCAGACCCAAGTTTGGTTCAGAACCAACAGCAAACCCTCCAAAGGAAGCCAACACAGCCACCTTGGCTTTATTAGCAAAGCCAGGTTTGTGCAGCCAAGTTCCTCTCAGCCCTTCCCCAGCCCGGGCCAAGGTCTGGAAGGAAAAGTGCTGCCCTAGATAAACAGGCTGAAAACCTCCTTCCGGCAGAAACAGTCACCCTGGACTCAGCTGGGGATTTGCACCTCACAGAATGCCGTCCAGGAGGATGAGGGGAGGATGAGCCCCTGTCTTTTGTGCTGAATCCTGGCCCTTGGAGACTTAAAAAGCCACAGAGGGCAAGCCTTCCAGCTTTCACGTGGGGCAGCCGGGCTCAGAACTCATACCTGGAGGTGGAGTGAGGAACCACCGTGTTCTCTGGGTGCTCCTGGGGGTGAGAGTTACAACTCCTGGGCTGCATCGACTCCCCCAGGGAGATGCTAAACCCCCCTCGAAACCCAAAGGAGGGAGGAAGGGTGGGAGGCGGAGGCCAGAGAGAGCCAGCAGCAGGCTTCCTGATGGGAATGCAGAGCAAGAGTCCAGACGCTGGAAGGAGCAGCAGGCAGGTACCCTAATCCCACCTGCAGGGCGCCCCTCGAGAGGAAAGAGGGGCGCCCAAGGTCACACGGCAGGGGCCACACAGAGAACCAGGCTCCCCCTGAGCCCACAGCAGGCGCCCTTCTCACTCAGGCCCCAGCTCACCTGCCGAGGCCACTCCTGGCGGGAGAGGAGGGCAGGGGCAGAAACCCCAGCCGCTGGGGCGCGGGAATCCCTCTCGGAGCTCCAACCAGTGGGGTGAAATCCTTACCAGCTGGGAAGGGTAAGGGAAGCTCGTGAGGGGGCGTGGCCAGGTGAGGCTGAGGCAGAAAAAGGTGAAATTGGAAGCGATGAAGTAAGGGGCCTCAGCTGGGCGGGGAGGGGAGAGCTTCCAAGCAGAAGGAAGGCACCCCGAAGGGCCGTGTGGCGGGACAGAGAGCAACGTGGCGGGGTTGGTGGGGGGGGCAGTGGGGAGAAAGGCCACATAGGTGTTAAAGGCCATGACAGGAATTTGCTTTTGGCCCAGATGCAGAAAGAGGTCACTGCAGGGATCCAGGGGTGGCTGGGGGGGGGGGGGGGGGGGGGACGGGGGGGGTAGATGTCCCCCTTCCCATCCACGCAGGCAAACCGCCGTTCCCCCCCACAAGAGGACGAGTGTGCTGTGGGCGATGCATCAGTATCTCTTTCCAGGCATCCCTGCACACGTTCCAATTATTAAAACCCTGGGGAAAATGCTCTTTTCTATTCATTATCAGGTTTCTTCTCCCAGGCTGCCAGCCTGTCTTCAGGGGCTCGGGCCCTGGTCTAACAGGCCTGGGGGAGGTGATGGTGGGCCGGCGCCAGGCCCTGCAGACACCAGGGAGTTAAGCCGGCCAGCCCGCACAGCCGCCCCCTCACCGGGACGCCCTCCCGTCCTCGTGGGCCGGGGTGGGGGCCGCCCTGCAAGCTTGCCTCTCTCTGGGCTCCTCACAGCTTACGGTCTTAGGCATCCGTGTAAAACCCACTCATCTGGAGACGAGAAGAAAACCTATGCCAAGCTCCACCTTGGGAGCTAGAAAATTAGTCTTTAATCAGGCGAATACACAGGCACCACAGTGGGCGGCAAGAGATATTAAATTTGGAAGGCCGGGCTGCTGAACCCCGTGAGGGCCGGGCCTGACTGGGCACAAATAAACAAATAACATGCCACCTCTCTCCCGCCTCGGGAACCCTGTCGGAGGGACGAACATCCCTGAGCAGAGACACAGCAAGGGAGTCACCTGAGAGACGGCCCGAGCCTCGCCTCCAACGCCGACACCTGCAAAGTCCACACTCGCTGCGCCCTGCGAGGAAAGCGGGCAGGTGGGTTCACCCCACTTTAAAGACGAGGCAATTGGAGGCCAGAGAGTTTAACGCTGGGCTCTGCACGGATTTTCATGTCTGAACAAGAGCTTTCGAGAGCGGGTGCTGGCCTCTGAGCTGGACAGCTTCCTGCCGCTGCGTCCACCCTGTGGCCGGCCGGCGCGGCCCCGCGGCGTGATGACAGGGCCCCACGCGCAGTCGGTTAGGACCAGTGCAGTAGTCAGGCCACCACGTGCCGTGGGGAACGGGGCACAGGCCTCAGGGTTGAGCCTGGGTTCGAGTCCTTGCTCCAGCAAGCACCGGCTGGGTAACTCTGAGGAGCCGAACTGACCTCCCTGGTCCCCAGTGGTGGCCTCTGGGCACAGGGGTGTGACCACTCAACTCACAGGGCTGCCAGGGGAACCGAGTGAGTTCAGGCCAGAAGAGCTCCTGCCCGCACAGTGCCACACACAACAGTAGGGGCCCCACCAGCCTGGACGCCTCTAACCCTCTCCTAAAAGAAGGAGAGAGGACTTCCCTGGGGGTCCAGTGGTTAAGAGCCTGCCTTCCAACACAGGGGACGTGGGTCTGAACCCTGGTTGGGGAACTAAGATCCCACGCCACAACTAAAGAGTCTGCGAGACGCAACTAGAGAGAGCCCGCGTGCTGCAATGAAGACCCAGGGCAGCCAAAAGTTTAAAAATAAAATAAAATTTAAAAAGAAAAGATACTGCACCTCCAAGACTCAAAGGGTTAAAAGGGCGGACCCAGAGCCAGCATCCAGGGGCTCCCAGCTCTCCGGGGTCAGGTCTTCCTGCTTTGCGGAAGTCACTAAGCGCTTGTCCCCAGGGCCTGGCTCCCCAACGGGAAACCTGGCCCGACAGCCAGGTGGCATTCTCCTCCAACCTCATCCCAACCCCTTCCTCATCTCCCTCGGTGCTTCTCAAAGAACGTCAGGGAAGGTTAGGAAAAGTCAGCTTCCTCTGCCACCAGGAGGGCTTCTCATGCCCCGAGGATTGTCCAGGAAGAACCTCTCCTCTGATGCCAGGCCCGTCTGCCATCTCAGCTGGACTGGCATAATTATCCTCTTTGGGACTTCCAACAGCGATTGATACATCAACAGGAAATCTCTTTGCCTCAGCATTGACCTTTCCCTTTTTCCTGTGCTTTTCTAGCAATTTTTTTTTTTTTTAGCAATTCTTAATACATATTTATGTCTCAATCTGGGGCTGTCAATCAATCCATGGCCATTAAAAAAAAAAAAAAAGCCCATGGCCAAAGTCATGTCATAGCTTCACCAGTAAGTACCTCATTCTATCATTGAAAACCAGCTCTGTAATCTCTCCAGGCTGCAGTTTTTCACACACAAGATGGACAAGAGGACAAATTCCCCCAGGATCTTGGGGGAGACGCGCGAGCATGCGGCTCAGGGCAGGGTCCTGCTGCAGGTGGGCAGTCCGTGTGCTGACACCTACTGATCACCTACTAATCACCTTGATTCTGTTCTGTTCACAAGTGCTGACATCTACTGATCACCTACTAATCACCTTGATTCTGTTCTGTTCACAAGTGCTGACACCTACTGATCACCTACTAATCACCTTGATTCTGTTCTGTTCACAAGTGCTGACACCTACTGATCACCTACTAATCACCTTGATTCTGTTCTGTTCACAAGTGCTGACACCTACTGATCACCTACTAATCACCTTGATTCTGTTCTGTTCACAAGTGCTGACACCTACTGATCACCTACTAATCACCTTGATTCTGTTCTGTTCACAAGTGCTGACACCTACTGATCACCTACTAATCACCTTGATTCTGTTCTGTTCACTTGACCAGCAGTGATGAATCACTCACCAAGGGCCAGGCACCAGGCCCAATGCTGCCCACACACAATGGAGGAAAGAAGAGACGACCCCTGAGCCAGTCCCCTGCCCTCCAGGAGCTTGCAGACTTTCCAGGGCAGCTACCAGGCTAACAGTGGGCAGGGAGCTGAGTGATGGAGGCCAGCAAAGACTGCAGAGACCCCCAAAAGCCTGTGGGTAAAAAGGGCTAAGGAGCCCTCTCTTGGAGGAAAGAGGCTTGCACAGAGGCTTGCAATGAGTAGGGGTCACCCCCATATTGAGCGAGATCCCCACAACAGAAGAAACTGCTTCTGTCAGGAAGGGCACATTCAGCTCCCTGGGGGCCCCCAGATGAGGCTAGAAGGAACATGGTAATGGCCTCCTTCAAGGATGCGGCTATGCAAACACACCCAAGGACTGCAAAGGTTCGAGTTTTTCCAATGAGGTCAAATGTACTGGTTTATTGATGCTGTTTCTAACAGCAAAATCACCTGATGATTCAATGTCAGCAACTAATTTCTAAAAAGGTTTTCAGCATTGCAGAGCCCAAACAGAACCCCTCTGTGGCCCGCTGGTTTGGCACCTATGGGTATAAGCAAAGGCAGGAAGTGAGGCGACCAGACAGTAAGCGCCAGACACACACCAGCTGTTTGTGTGCAGGTCAAGGACACAGGATGGTGGGAGCTGAGGTGGGGGCTGCTCACGGAAGGTCCCAGACTTGACCCCCGAGGATGGCCAACCACTGAAGGAATTTTCAAAAGGGCCACCTATGGCACTGGCCACCTGGATCTAACATAAGTGATAGCATCTCTCACCGCTCCACACACGTGCAACAGCTCACGTGAGAACTGGCAGAACCCAGATAAGGTCTGTAGCAGTGTCCTTTCCCTGGTTCTGACAAAGTGCTATTGTTCTGTAGGATGTTATCGAGGGAGCTTGGGGAATGACACGTGGAAATTCTCTACGACAATTTATAAATTCTTGTGAGGCTTAAAATCTTTTGAAACAGAAAACTTTCTACATGATCTGTGCATGTGCTCACTCGGTCGTGTTCGACTCTTCCCGACCCCATGGACTGGAGCCCTCAAGGCTCCTCTGTTCACGGGATTTTCCAGGCAAGAATACTGGAGTGGGTAGCCATTTCCTCCTCCAGGGGATCTTCCTGACCCCAGGATCAAACCCAAGTCTCTAGTGTCTCTGGCATTGGCAGGCAGATTCTTTACCACTGCGTCACCTGGGAAGCCCATATGTGTGTGGTTGTGTGTGTGTGTGTTTATAAATACATATATTCCAAGAAAGTGCGCTGGTCAGATTGACGGTGTTGCCCTCCGTCTGTGTGCACAGCTGGCCACAGGACCACGTGGAATAAATGCACCTTCCACCTTCTGCAGCAGCTGGAGGTGACTCTCTAACTCCCTCCGGGCAAAGCGAGGTGGGTGGAAGTGATGCTGGAAACTTGGGGTCCACACCCTCAGGAGCAGGGGCCATGCCTCCTCTCCGGCACAAACGTGCACGCAGACAATAGTAACGTCAAAAGACGACAGAGCGGCCAGATGAGAGGATGCTGGGTCCCCAGCAGCCGTGTGGGAAGAAATCAAATCCTAGTCTGTCTAAACCAATGTTACTCTGGGTCCTTGTTACAGAGCAACTTCCTGCCCAAGGCGCCAACAGACACGCCTCCCGACGCAGTGACTAACGCGTTGGTGGGGTGACTGGTCCCATCCCTCCGCCCACGCCAGCCAGGAAGAGCAGAGGAGAGCCACGGAGGCTGGGCCTGCAGGTCCCTGATGGAAGCATCTCGTAAGCTGAGATGATCTCGCAGAAGTGTCTCCGCTACCTCCTTCCCATGATTTACATGGAGACGTCCGCTCAGTACCCAGTACCCGGGGAGGAGCTGCCTCAGTGAAGACGGATAAGGGAGGCTGACCTATAGAAAGCAGCTGCTCTGTCTCCTCCCACGCAGACCAAACAGCATTCAACACGTCCTGTCGGGGTCCCTCGGCCCCAGCTTCTCCGCTCAGTCACCTGAACTTAACACCCACACAGAGAGAACTCAGCCAAACTCGCCTCTCCGGAGTGATCGCTCCACTCTGGGGAAACGTGACAGGACCAGGCGATGAATCTGGGGGTGGGGACAGGAATCTCTGGAAACATGGGTGGTAAACATCGCCATTTTTAGTCTATTGCTAACTTTGTTATTGTTTAGTCATTCAGTCCTGTCCAACTCTTTGTGATCCCATGGACTGCAGCCCACCAGGCTCCTCTGTCCATGGGTTTCTCCAGGCAAGAATACTGGAGTGGGTTGCCACTTCCTGCTCCAGAGGATCTTCCCAACCCAGGGATTGAACCGGCATCTCTTGCGTCTCCTGCGTTGGCAAGCAGACTCTTAACCACTGAGACACCAGGGATTGCTAACTTATTACCTGAAAAAAGACATCTGCCGTGCTAAGTGATCAGTGCTACTCAGAAGATGGGGGAGAAAAGAAATCTAATTTAGACTCAAAGGTCAAACTTCATCATATATTCGTTAATGGACTTATTCCCAAAATACTCTTTTAACATTTTATTGACTAGAGACATATTAATACATCTTTTGTTACCCCAACATTATTGATCAGAGACGTTTCAGTATTGACTGGTCAATAATGTGTTAAAACTGGATTCTTCGTACAGTCCGGCTTCATACTGGGGTTAATTGTGGGTCTAACTGTGAAGACAAGTGTTCAGTGTGTTTCTCACATTTTCGGGATGCAGGCTGACTTCCTGGAAATGCAGGGTAAGCCCCCATTCCTCCCTGGGTTGACTGACCAGAACAGGGCACAAAGAAGCGGTGATAAAATGCAAGCAGGTTCAAGTTGGAGCCAGCCAGACACGCCTGCCAGAGTGGAACCAGCCACATTCCCGACAGACACTGGATGCGGTACCAGCCTTCAGCATCCATTCTCGGTCCTTTGACTTGGCATAATCATTCCTTGGGACCTATCTCTGCAAGGCAAAGAAGGCTCTGGCAATAAAGCCAAGGGTCACCAACTACTTTCATCAAAGACCTTCACAGAGAAAGTTAAGAGATTTCCACAGCGATTGATACGTCACCTATTCTGTACACTACAAAAATCATTCCTGGGACTTCCCTGGTGGTCCAGTGGCTAAGAATCCATCTTCAAATGCGTGGGACACAGGTCCGATTCCTGGCTGGGGAACTAAGATCCCACATGCACAGGGCCACTGGGCCCACACCGCAACTCCTGAGTCTCTGCTCTGGAGCCTGAGCACGGCGCATAGACAAAGCCCATGCGCCACAACAAAGACCCACTGGAGCCAAAACCAAAACCAACAAAGAACGGTCAAGAATACAATGCGTGAAAATGATGCCAAACCCAGAGCCAATCCCGCAGTGACCATGGGTGAAGCCACTTGGCCAGGCAACTCGGGTGGCAAGCACATTCCCAAAAGCGCTGGCCTCGAGATCTCAGGGGAGAGTGACGTTCGTGTCTGGGGTCCAATGAGAAGACTCTCCTGTCACCTAAATGCCCACAAGCATGAAGCAACAGCTTGATTTTCAAACAAAGCATCTAACGGTCAGATGGTTCAGGACCAAGGGGCAGCCACAGTTTCAAGGAGACCAGTTCTGATTCGGGGCTGCCTCCTCTGCGGGGAGAGCCTGGCTCTCAAGACGAGGGTTTTCAGTTCTAGGAGACGGAAGTGAGGGGAAGTTATTTTTCTCAAGTGTATTTCATCTTTTTACCAGTAAATCGTAGAAGGGCCCTAATCACACAGCTAGGCCTCTAGGAATGAATGAATAAATTAATGATTACAAGAACACCGTGGAGTGATGATAAACGGAAAAACAAGAATGCATTAAAAAGACATCAAGGGACAGCTGTGACTAACTCGAGTCGCCAATGTAAAATGATTAAAATTAATTAGGGGTCAGCTGTTCACTAGAGGGAGGAACACATTGAGAGAGAAACCAAAGATCCTGAAAGACAAAATCGGGGGGGAAAGCTACCTTAGGATGTCTCAATTAGACGAGAAAAAAAACACAAAAGAGCAGAGCCTTGAGCAAGGAGAACAGAAGAGGTTGCCGCCTCCAGCCCAGAAAAGGACTCAAATCACGACACACCACGCCTCCCCATCCTAGCAGGAAGTGACAGAAAGCTACAAAGTGCTCACTCAAGAAACAGTGGTTCAAGAAGGGTGTGGAGCGGCAGAAATAGTAGTTAAAAGATGGAGAGTTTCTCTTAATCCCGGGAGGAGCAGGGCTGGGGTGGAGAGGTGGGCTGAACTCACCATCTGAGGTCATCTTCTTACAAGGAGAGTCCTAAACCTGCCTCCACGTGGCCAGCATTTCCTGCCTGGACCTGCTGCCCCTGCCGTCTCCCTGACCCTCCAGTCCCTCCCCCCGATCAACTCTCCACCCAGTGGACACAGATCAGATGGAGTCCCTCCCCTGCGCTAAAGTCTCTGATGATCCCCCATGTCATTCAGAGTAAAAGCGAAAGCCTCCCCGCCTGCCCTACCCTCATCATCTACCGTCCAAGATTTATTCTGCTTAAGCCACGCCCAGCACCCTCCCACCCCAGGGCCTTTGCACGGGGCTATCCCTCTGCTGGGAACACCCTTCCTCACTCCATCCGGGCCTCAACTCACAGGTCCCCTTATCAGATGGGCCCTGGCAGACGGCAGGACCCAGCAGCCCCTCTGGCCACTCTCTGTGCTCTTGTTCTGTTCCATCTTGCTCCAGACAGACCCTCACCTGATACGTTTGTGGTCTCTGCGCTCCCCTCTGGCCGTAAGCTCCATGCTTCCTGCTGGCACAGTGACGCCCCCCCAAGGAACACGGGTGTCACAGGTGGAGCAGGGGTGCTGGCATCGAGTGGGAAGAAGCCAGGGATGCTGGTGACAGCCTCCAGCACACAGGACAGGGAGTAACCTAACTCAAAGGAAACCGCGCGGAGGCTGAGGCTCCCGCCCTAGAGTCCACACAGCGCCCGGCACGTGGGAGGTCCTCAGAAACTATCTGCTACACGGATGCCTCATGGGCCAATGTGCCGGAGTCGCTCACCCCGCAGACTCAGGCTCCTGTCCTTACCTGCTTTATCTCACCAAACACTCCCAGCAGATCTGGGGGGGATGGGTTAGTGACCCCGTTTTGCAGAAGAGAAAACAGCCTTAGGAGAGTCACTGACCTTCGATCACACACACCTAAAAACAGCCTGAAATCTCAATGTCTCTTCCCAAGCAAGGAGCTTGGAGGGGAACCGCCAAGTCCCTGACTGTCCATTTCCACCTGGAACAAGGGCCCCCCTGCCCCCCACACCCCATCTCTCCACCCCTCAGTCTCTGCTCCCAGGACAGAGGTGACTGGTCCCACTCCAGAGCCCAGGAAGGGGAACTGGGCCAGCCCAGCTCAGCGCCCGCGGGGTCTCCCTCTCTCGGGGGCACAGGCTCAGCCCACCCACCACAGTGAACACTCAGGAGTAGCCGCTGTGGGGTCCCCACCTGACAAGCAAACTCAGATGGTGCTTATACAGGTCCACCTGCCCACAGGCTTAAAGCGCTGTTTCACAGTCAGCTTGATTGATAACAAGCTACCATTCTGATCTGCATCTCTCTCTCTGTCTAGAAGAGGTGACATCTAGTTCAGTTCAGTCGTGTCGGACTCTTTGCGACCCCATGGACTGCAGCACTCCAGACCTCCCTGTCCATCACCAACTCCCAGAGTTCACCCAAACTCATGTCCATTGAGTCGGTGATGCCATCCAACCATCTCATCCTCTGTCATCCCCTTCTCCTCCGGCCTTCAGTCTTTCCCAGCATCAGGGTCTTAAAGGATGAAGAAGTGCTACGGAAGCCAAAAAGGGGGGTGGGGGGAGCACGCCCCAGGCAGCTGGGCCGGCACGGCTGGTGTCAGCATGTGAACCTGATCGCACGTGCAAAGACCCGGAGCAGCTCAGAGCCGCGGAGACACGGTGGCGTAGCTGCGAAGCGCTCGAGGACGGCCACAGGCGAGCGCCAGCTTTGTCCTTCTGACCCCCGATGGGGCCTGAGGGCTGTGGGCTCCCAGATGCTGAAATGCAAAGCTCAGAACCCTGCAGGGGGAGTTGGGGCTGAGATGAGACAGGAAGGGAAACTGCACTGTGCCCAGGAGTTACCTACTGAGGCTTTTTACCCCATGGAAGTGTATTAATATACAAAACAAAAAATGTTAACAGTGATTTTTTAAGTTGATATTTAAGATCCAGGAGAAGGGGGAAGAGGGGTGGAAGAAGGGAAGAGTTGGAAGAATCTGGGCACAAGCAAACACACAGGCGTTCACTGATCAGGCCCCAAGCTGAGTGAGCGAGCGGCTCCTCACAGGTGGGTGTTATCAGCTCCTTTTAGAAATAAGGAAAAGGGGTCCGGGGAGGGGAATGAGTGGGCCTGGCAGATAGCAGGGCCAGGGCTGTAGGAGCTGGCGTGTTCTCACCACCCCTCCCCTTTCAGGACACACACAGCCCAGGGTGACAGGTTTCATCCACGCCCGGACAGACGACCCCTGCCCTCGTAATGGCCCCCTGCAACTCGACCAAGCGAGCTGCCCCGGCTCTCCCGGCAGCAAAGCTGACACTTCAAACGGGTGCAACTGGTGCCTCATCGGCCGAGCAAGAAGCCTGTTTCGGATCCGCTGTGAACCGCACCGAGCCGTTACATAAGCTGCAACCAGGCCGGGCTGAGAGAGAGAGATGACGAGGAAGCTCAAGTTCAAAGTCATCCTGGCTTAGGGGCCGGGAGCTCCCTCCTTCCAACATGTGTGGACAAATGAGGAGTCGGAGTTATTAAGGGTGACCCTTGCGGGGATCAACCGACCTCTACTGAAAGGAGAAAACTCAAAAGGAAAAAAATAGAACATCCTGTGTGGCTCAAAAAGGAACCGAGACAACGCGGAGACCAGGAGACCAGGGGCGCTCACAGCCGCCCCTGCGTAACTGCAGTTGGTGTGGGGGGCTGTGCAAGGGCAGTGAGAGTGAAAGTCGCTCAGTCGTGTCCTACTCTTTGCGACCCCATGGACTATATACTCCATGGAATTCTCCAGGCCAGAATACTGGAGTGGGTAGCCTCTCCCTTCTCCAGGGTATCTTCCCAACCCAGGGATCGAATCTGGGTCTCCCGCATTGCAGGCAGATTCTTTACCAGCTGAGCCTCAAGGGAAGTCCCACAAAGGCAGTGCCACCTCCTGAAGCACTCACTGCAAGAGAGACTCCTGGAGAGGCTGGGGAGCGGGCTGGGCCAGGGCTGGGGCGAGGCTGCGCTCATGGCCTCCCTGGACGAGCCCCTGCCCCAGACCATCCCTCCCCTGGGGTCACGGTGGAGGGGGAGCGAACGGGGCAAGGGCCTGAGCAGCGGAGCCCCATCTACCCCCATCTCCCCCGAGGGTGGGAAGGGCCCGCCACGGCTGGTCCCCTCTGGGCCCTGCCCTCCCCTCCTTGTCCAGGCTCCCTTCACCCCCACCCCTGCAGGTAAGAGGCTGAAGCGGTGCTACTGATCTGAAACTCGGACTAGGATTCCCAGTTTCAAGGAAGGGGGGACCTCTTGCAGGGTAAAGGTGGGGAAGGTCACCGTGGAGGTCACACACAGGTAACAAAGAATTCAACACCCCCGGGGGGACCCAACTGCCTTCCTTTCCCCCTATGCAGTCACTCTGTTTCAGTATTTTTTTTGTTTCTGTATTTTATGACCACTGTGACTCCCCCTGGATTTTCAGCTCCCTGTGGGCAGTGTCTGTGCAGCAGGAGCTCCCATCGACTAGGTCCTGAGCGCACCGGCGTTAAGCACTTCATCTGTACTAATTCATCTGGTCCACACGACTCTGATGCTGGTTCTCCCACAATCTGCACCTGAACGACGCTGAGCCTCAGGAACAGGGCCTCTGAGGGCAGAGCGGGGTCACTGTCACCTGGACTCCCCAGGGCCCGGCATGTGACAGGTGCCCAGTAAGTCTTTGTGGGCTGAATAACAGATGAATAAAAAATGGAAACATATGTCTAATTCCATCCTCTCAAGAGGGAGGGGATATATGTATGCACAAACCAACACAACATTGTAAAGCAACTATACTCCTGATTTTTAAAAATAAATAACTTTTTTTAATGAATGAAATAAATTCCATCTGGAATGTTCCAACTACCAAGTCAGGCACTGAAAGTCCACGACACAAAATTTAGTGGGAAATTTTCCCTTGCAAGAAACTTGCCCAACTTCAGGCTTTCTGTCAACTATACCAACTAGATTTGGGCTTCCCAGATGGCACTGGTGATAAGGAATCCGCCTGCCAAGCAGGAGACGTAAGAGATGCGGGTTCAATAGCTGGGGCGGGAAGATCCCCTGGCGGAGGACGTGGCAACCCACTCCAGTATCCTGGCCTGGAGAATCCCCATGGGCAGGCTACGGTCCATGGGGTCAGGAAGAGTCGGACACGACTGAAGCGACTTGGCAGGCACACACCAACTAGATTTACTCCGTGAGGTTGCACAACCAGCGTGTGGGCTGCTGGCCCACCACCTCCTCCTGAAACGGCACTGTCAAGCCCTCACCCAGGCAGTGGGGGGCCTGGCCACCTCCCTCCGAATCATTTACTATGGGCTCTCCAAGCTGCCCAGTGTTTGGAACCGTGTTGCCAAGCAACCAGCCAGACCTCCTCGCTAGTACTGAGAAACCCTTCCCACAATAGCCAGGAGGAAAAAGGACCCTCTCAGCCAGGCCTACTGACAACCGAGGATGTTTCTCTTGCCCCCTCTGCCCTGGTTCAAGACCAAAAGTGGAGAGAAATCAAAAGGAAGTGATCAGGTTGATTATCTGGGCTTAACTCTCCCCACTACCTAACACTCCACACCCGCCGCCCAAAAAAGGAAAAAAGAAGGCAATGATTGGGATTCAAGTGCTGAATAATATCCCTGGATAATCAATTATACCTCATGAAAAATAATGACAAAGAGAAATATTTTCTAATTAGCTGTATACTGCATTTCAAAAACACAACTGGCTACCTACGGCCACAACTGTGCTGACGGCAAATAGGATGTTCTCTGAGCGCGTGATGTTTTCCTCTAGAAAAGACCATTGCCCCCACCACCCCCGCACCATTAAAATAGGGCACCAGCGCTGGACGTGGGAAATTGAGCCAGCAGCAAGCCCCAGAAGGAAAGCAGAGGAGAGGCGGGCAGAGAAAGGGCCAGAGCGCCCCCTGGTGGCCTCAGGGCTGCTCTTCCTACAACCGACAGAGATACAGGCTGAGCCTGGTTTCTTGCAACTTCCCAAACCATCATATATTCAAACAAAGAAATTCGAGGGCAGAAACTCATTTTCTAAAGAGGAAGTGAAGGAACGTGAGGCTGACATGAATGCCAATAAGTATCAACTGAAGGAATTTTCAATTATGTTCTGGGAAAACAGCGCCTGGTGGCTCAGTGGTAAAGAACCCTCCTGCAGTGTAGGAGGTTAGGATTTCAGGATTTCATCCCTGGGTCCGGAAGATCCCCTGGAGGAGGAAATGGCAACCCACTCCGGTGTTCTTGCCTGGGAAATCTCACAGACAGAGGAGCCTGGCAGGCTACAGTCCATGGGGTCACAAAAAAGTCGAATGAGCTACTCATGCTGGGTGTGACTGTCACTGCGGCTATCAGGCTAGGATTATTTATTCTGGTAACTTTTACAGGTGTTAGTCCTTATGCACCCTACAGCCCCCCTAAATCACCTTCAGTACAGAGGTGAGAGAACTAAACAGCCCCCCAGTGCACAGACAAGAACAAACACTTTCTGGGATCTGTCATTTCGCTCAGGTTCATTTTTAGCCGGTTTCACTCCCTGAATCATGCAGGAGGCAGGTGGTTTAAAAACAACAACAACAACAAAAAGTCTAAAATAAAATACGGCTCCTGGAGAACAGCCCCACTGCCTGTTCAGGGTTTCTCAGCCCGAGCACTGACATCTGGGGCTGGATACATCACTGTGGGGCCTGACCCATGTACTGCAGGGCATTTGGCAGCAATCCCTGGGGATCACCCACCAGATTCCAGCAGCATCCGTATCCTAGCCGTGATGACCAAAATCGTTCCCGGTCATTGCCAAGTGCACCCCAGGGGTTGAGCTCACCCCTGGCTGAGAACCACTGTCCGATCTCATCACACACCCACTCCTTCTCTCTTTTTTTAAGATTTATTTCTTTGTGGCTGTGCTGGGTCTTTGCCGCTGCACAGCAGCTTTCTCCAGCTGCAGTGAGCAGGGGCTACTCCTCGTTGTGGTGCACGGCTTCTCCTTGAGGTGGCTTCCCTTGTTGCAGAGCACGGGCTCAAGGTGCACAGGTTTCAGCAGTGTGGGGCTTTGTCACCCTGACATGTGGGATCTTCCCGGACCAGGGATCAAACCCATGTCCCCCGCGTTGCCAGGCGGATTCTTAACCACTAGACCATCAGGGAAGCCCCACATTTCCATTCTTGATGCCACTGGCCTCACAGAAAGAATACACGGGTTCATCTCCTCTAGAGGAGAGGGGAGACTGAGGAGTAGACACCATGGGAAGTAGACAGCCGGAGGGGCCTCTGCAGGAAGGACGGCGTCAGGAAAACCAAAAATCAGGTCTGTTCACCTGCAGGTCAACAAGAAGGCCCAGACACTGTCCTCAGGATGACTAGCCTGCAAGGGACCCCTTCAGGGTGTTAACAACAAAACAGCACCTGCCAGACACAGTGCGCATTTAACATGCCAGGCACTCTTCCTCGTCACGTTATGTTTCGTTTTTCCTATCAAGGTATAATTTACATAAACCATCTTGAGCATTTTTCACAGATTCATTCATGGAATCCTCACGACCCTGTCAGGCGCATGCAATCAACAGAGACTTATTTTATACAGAAGAGAACACAGAGGCCCGGACAGGTTAAATAACTCCCCGCTGCTAATCTGAGGAAGGAGGTGGGTAAGAATACAGTCGGTCTGGCTAGAAGGATCTTCAGGAAGCAGAATAATGATACCGAGATTATGAGGGTTGTGGCAGACGCCAGGTGCAATTATCACAAAGTGCTCTTACTTCTTTCTGAGGTCTGCAATCCTTTGAAGGAGAGTGATAAAAGCAAAGGACCTTCTCTCCAGGAAAATCCACAAAGGAGCACAAATACACAAACATCATTTTGCACACAACTGCAAGAGGCGTCTGAGGTCTTGTAAACTATCTATGGGCCTCCAAGAAGCTCCTAGACAATATGGCCTAGGCTCTGGGCTAGACCTGAGAAGAATCCTGCAAGCAGGTAACACGACTTCCAATTCATGGACTGGGAAGCCGAGTGCAGAGAAGGCAAGGCATGTGTCCAAGGTCACACAGCTCTCAAATAGCAGCACTGTGGTCTGCCTGACTCCAGCATTCCTTCCACCCCAAAAGGCTGCCTTCACAGCAATCCGTCCACCACCACCCACACCAGGGTACTAGAAAAATAAGGGATGCACAGAGACAACGGATGTACACGTATGAACTAGCAGGACTGATGATGGAAACTTGGCAGTGACCATGGAAAGGCTGCTGGCCTCTCAGAGTGAAAACCTGAAGGTGACCTTTGCCTCTCATCAAGAATGCTGATGCTGCTTTACATATTCTGGAAGACCGCGTCATTTCAAAGCAGTCTCCAGGAGCCTGGGCCCAGTCACACTTCCCACATCGACCAACACCTGGCCCAGAGTCAAGAAAGTTGCAGGCCAAATATCAGAGCCAGTGTGATCATGGATACCAGCTCCCGCAGCCAAAAGGTCACTCAAAGTCAATGCAACAGTCGACACATTTGCTGAGGAAACAGTCAGCGAGGGGAAAACGCACACGCCTGTCTTGCCATCAGGAGAGCCCAGGAGACCAGGTCTGACGCTGGAATCATCCGGACTTTGACAACCCAACGCTGGAACGGCTGCAAAGGGGGATGTGAAGATCATGGCCCTTTTCCTGGAACAGATGGCTAGAAGCGCAAGGAGTCCCTGAGGGTGGGCTCCTCCGCTTTAGAGCTGGGGAAACTGAGGCCGAGAGAGGCGCAAGGGCCTGCCGCTATCGGAGCCGGAATCAGAACCAGATGCTCCCGACTCCCAGCCTGGTGCTTCCTCTGCCCCAGCTGCCTCCTCCCTGATGGAGCGGGGAAAAGGAGCAAACAGTCACACACTCCTTCACTCCGCAGGCAGCTTCCTAGTTCCGGGTTTTTCCCGAGGACCAGGTGAGGGCTGCAAAGGTGATTAGAAGAGACGTATGCTTGTGCTTGGGGAACTCACTTTCATTTAATTCCTACCAGAGCCCTTGCAATTTTTCATATGTTAGAATGAGAAAACACATCCGTGCTTTCCTTCCTTCATGCCTTCAACTAAAGTGTCTTTTGCTATTTATTTGCTTGTTTTCGGCTGTGCTGGGTCTTCACTGCTGTGCGGGCTTTCTCTAGCTGGGGCGAGCAGGAGCTGCTCTCTGGCTGTGGGGTCTCGTTGCGGTGGCCTCTCTTGCCATGGGCACAGGCTCTAGGCGTACAGGCCTCAGCAGTTGCAGCTGCAGGCTCAGTAGTCGTGGTGCACGGGCTTAGCTGCTCCGTGGCATGTAGGATCTTCCTGCCCAGGGATCGAACCCCTGTCCCCTGCATTGGCAGGCAGATTCCCATCACTATACCAGCAGGGAAGTCCTAACTAAAGTGTCTTTGAGCAACAAGCTCACAGGAGGCAGGGTTTCAGGCACCGGGGACTGGAGGAGCCGGCAGACAAAAAGGTGAGTGGTAAGACGCAGGTGAGGGTAGCAGGCCCTCAGATGGGTGGCCAGGGAAGGGAAGCCTCTCCCACGGGGTCACTTCCAAAGACCTGAATGCTTTGCTTGAGGGCAGCGCATTCCAGAAGCTGCACCAGGAACAGTGGTGGGAGAGGATCCCAGGCTGCCCCAAGTCCTCGCAACTTGGGACCTTCACCACAGCCTCTGCTTCTCCAACTACAAAATGAAGCCAACACCCCCACTGTGCAGGAATGTTGCAAAAACTGAGTGATATTATAGATACAGCCTGGTTCACAGTTGGAAAATAAATGGGGAGATATCCACATTATTAATCTTTTCCAGGCCCTCTATGAAAGAAGATCTGTAATTGCCCCCAGAAATACATACGAACCTACAGGTGGATCTGGTATCGGAAGCCTGGCAGGCATCATCTGGAAAGAACCAGCAGGGAAACATGAGACCAGAGTCGAGAATCCTACGGTCTTAGCTCTGACTAAGGTTGAGAGCGTGGGCTTCCCAGGTGTCTCAGTGGTAAAGAACCCGCCTGCCAATGCAGGAGATGCCAGCTCCATCCCTGGGTGGGGAAGATTCCTTGGAGGAGGAAATGACAACCCACTCCAGTATTCTTGCCTGGGAAACCCCAAGGACAGAGGAGCCTGGTTGGTGGGCTACAGTCCATGGGATGCAAAACAGTTGGACATGACTTAGGGATGAAACCACAACAACAAGATTTAGAGGGTGGACCCTTGGGGCTACTGAATGGGCTCAGAGCTGATCCCCAAAGAGGATCCCCAGAAAAGATTTTGGGAAGAGCTGGCCTCCCCGGGGCCTGGGGTGACACCACCTCCTGACACCCGCGCGCAGTGAGGTGACAGTGGGTGTCTCGCTGAGCCTCTCACTGTCCTCCGTACTCAGCCGGGTCCTCAGCCTCTGTGGGCAATGACCTGACTCTGCAGAACCAGAAAAGCAACGCTCACCACCTATGGAAGTGTCTCCACGCGGGAGAAAGCTCTGACCCCACACAACGCCTGGTTCAGGGCTCACAACGCCTGGGTTTTCTGCCTTCAGATGTTAGTGCATTTAACCCTCCAATTGACCCTGAGAAGCCAGTGTCTTCATTTTACCAGTGAGGAACCAGGGCCCAGAGAGTCTGGGGGAAAAGGAAAAACTAAGGGACTTCCCTGGTGGTCCAGAGGCTGAGAGTCCATGCTCCCAAGGTGGGTGGCCCAGGTTCCCTGCTTGGGGAACGTGCCGCCAACTGGGACTTCGTATGTCACAACTAAGACCCAGAGAAGCCAAATAAATAAATATTTATGAAAGAGAAATGTAGCTGGGAAGTTCCTGGAGCTGGGGCTTGATCCCAGGACGGAAGGTCCAGACAGGCCTCCTACCCCAAGCCTCTCCCACCGTCTCCCTTCGCACATCTGTCTGAACTATGGGTGTCAGTGCCCCGCACTCAGGGCGCCCACTAGGGATGGTCAGCACTTGAGAAAGTGAGGATGGCAGAGTCAACTGCGAGGTATGACAGAGACCCTTCAGGATCCACTCGGGAGAGGAAGGGCTGTCAGAAGGGGGAAAGGCAGGCACGCAACTCAACAGTCTGCGCTCTGCAAGAACAAGCGGGGAGAGTCACATGGCTCCCGCTTCAGAGCCCCCCACTGATGTCCTGCTGCGCTGGGGGTAAAACCCGGGGTCCTCCGGCTCAGCTCTCCCCCACCACCTCTGCCCAGGCACTGCCAAGCCCGGCCCCGGCCCCGAGTCCTGCAGCCTGTCTCCCGAGAGAGAGACCTTCCAGAGTAACGCACCTGGAAACAGCCCCTCCCAGGGCAAGACTCTGGCCTCTTGCTCTGCCAAGTGAAGGCCAGGAGCATCGCAGCGTCTGTCAACCGGTCAGAACTGGCATAAAAAGGTTCTGAATGTACAGGGGGAAAAAAATCTATCAAATAGTAGAAGAAGGGGAAGAAGGAAGGGAAGGAAGAAGAAAGAAAGAGACAAAAGGAAAGTGCACTTCTTTCTTCATTCAGAAAAGCACTCTTCAAAAATTTGCCAAGAGGGCAGATCATGTAAGTGCTCTTCATCATTCAACCAACCCATCAGGAGGGTGGAAGAAAACTGGTAAGTGATGGATTGTGTTTCTGGCACTTAATGAGCATTAATCATCATCATAATTATTACTGACCACCAAGAGCCCCTCCTCTGCCATCCCCATGAACCAGGTTTGCCTGTGACTCCTCAGTATTAGCTAACCCTGCTTGTCACCACACAGACTAATGCCCGCCCGGCCAAAGCAGAGATGCCTGCTATTTCAAAAACACTCCTGGGGTCTGGGTCAACCTCCATCATGACGGCGCTGTTGCACAGCTTCTCTTGCCCACCACCCCCATCTGGACCTTCATGGACCCCAGACTAGGATCTGAGGGCTATTTAATCTAAAATTCTGTTGAAACACTGTTGCCACAAATTCAGTTTAAAAGAATGCCAAAAGTTAAATGGAACTGCAAAATAGAAAATGGAATTTTATTCATCATAAAATTTGGTGTCTGGAGTAAGGGTGAGTCAGCTTCAAAAGCAAATGATGACAAGGTGGAAAGGTATACTGTGCCAATTCCAGGGTAGAAAGAGAAGTCCTGCTGGGTATTTTTAAAGGCCTTGGAGATGAACCACACAGACTTCTTGCGTCCAGGTTCACTTCAAAAATATATGATTTTCTTTTGCATCCATTCCAGGATATCAGGCAAACTCTTTTTCTATTTACCCCTTCAAAATAAGGTCATATTTTGATCCAAAAAAAGAGAGACAAAGATTTCTGAGATAAAGGTGGAGAAAAGAGAACGGGAGTTAAAAGAATTTGAATAATAATTAAATAAGCTATAAATATCTGTTATCTCAGGAAGATGTGAAAATGATCGCCTCTGGCTTCCCTGGTAGCTCAGTTGGTAAGAAATCTACCTGCAATGCAAGAGGCCCCGGTTCGATCCCTGGGTTGGGAAGATCCGCTGGAGAAGGGAAAGGCTAACCGTTCCAGCGTTCTGGCCTAGAGAATTCCATAGACTGTACAGTCCACGGGGTCACAAAGAAATGAGTCAGACACGACTGAGCGACTTTCACTTTAAACTTTTCAGGTGAAATTCCGAGAGCCATCTACAGTGAAAAGAGTGGCAGAGTTCCTGAGATCTGAGCAGGGAAAGATGGAGGGGGTGGGGAGGAAACTGCAGGGTGAGTTCCTGGACCGTCCATGAGTTGGCACATGCACCCAGGACAGGGGGGATGTCAGCGGGGCGGAAGGGGGTGGGAGGCCGCGAGGCAGCGCCGTGCAGAGAGGGGCTGGTATGCACAAGGGGTCAGCGCGGCCAGCGTTGACCGGCCCCACTGACCCTCAGGGTCTCAGCACGTTTGAGCGGCAATAACAGGACACAGCAGAATGGGCGGCTGATAAACAACAGAAAAGTACTGCTCACCGTTCTGGGGGCCGGAAGTCCAAGACGGGGGCACCAGGGTGGGCAGCGGAGGACCCTCTGACAGGGCGGCGCAGCTACAAGGCGGGCCGGGGGTCAGCTGGTAGGACGTCAGGGCGACGTCCAGGGAGCAGAGCTAGGGTTCCTCTGCCAGGCTCCTCTGCGGATCGTGAGAGTCGAGCGCCTCCTCTGGAGAGGAATCCGAGGTGCTTCACATATGTACGTGTGTGCATGCATGCTCAGACGCTTCAGTCGTGTCCGACTCTGCGACCCCATGGACTATGGCCCACCAGGCTCCTCTGTCCAGGAGGAATTCTCCAGGCACGAATACCAGAGTGAGTCGCCATGTCCTCCTCCAGGGGATCTTCCCCACCCAGGGATCGAACCCACGCCTCCTGCATTGGCAGGCGGGTTCTTTACTGTTGCACCACCTGGGAATTATGTCTCTCTCAAATTCATGTATTTTGATTACATTTGGAGGTAGGAACTTAGAAGAGGCAATTAAAGCTTTTTTATGGGAAGACACACCAGGGATGCACGCTCACAGAGAGAAGGCCGTCAAGCCAAGAGAGAGGCCTCGCCAGAAACCAGACTGCCGGCGCCTGGGTCCTAGGGTACTTCCAGCCTCCAGAACTATGAGAAACACACTTCTGCTGTTTACGCCGCCGGTGTGGGGTACTTTATTAACAACAACCCTAGCAAGGTACAATAATACTCCCTGGATCCCCAGACAGACTCGCTCTCATTTTTTTTTTTTTTTTGCAGTAACACAGGAGGCAGGGGTGAGATGGGGAGGGTACAAGTCAAAAGCACCCACGCTGGCAAAACTTCTAAGGGTTCCGATCTCTCGTCTGGAACACCCACAGGACAGACAAGAGGGAAGGTTCCCTGAAATTTACAGCCACCACCGCAGAAAACAGAACCTCCTCCCACCACACACACCCTTATCCCCACCAACCACACGGCTACCGAGCGTCAAGGGTCAAAATGCAGATGTAGTGAAACGTTTCTCCAGAGATGCAGACTGTAAACTCTGGCTTTGCCAAAGATACCAAATAAGAAAACCAGATTTACACTGTTAGACAAGTGTAGGACGGGGCTTCCCGGGGTGCTCAGTGGTAAAGAATCCACCTGTCAATTCAGGAGACACGGGTTCTATCCCTGATCCAGGAAGATCCCATAGGCCGTGGAGCAACTAAGCCTGCGCGCCACAACTACTGATCCCGTGAAGCCCTAGAGCCTGTGCTCCACGAGAAGCCATCACAAGTCCACACACTGCAAAGCAAGTGACCGAGCACAGCCAAAAATAAAATAAATTTAAAATTATTTTTCTAAAAGTGTTAGTTGCTCAGCTGTTCGACTCTCTGTGACCCCATGGACTGTAGCCCGCCAGGCTCCTCTGTCTAAGGGAAGGTGCCTTCCCCTTCTCCGGGGGATCAAACTCAGGTCTCCTGCATTGCAGGCAGTTCTTTATCATCTGAGCCACCAGTGAAGCCCTTTTTTCATTTAAAGCATACAACTAGAAATTAAAAAACAGTCTAGATGCCTGCCATCAGCATAGTCAAGTGCATTCAGAGGCATGTCCTTAGTGAAACACACGGGCCAGCATCTTCCTCAAAGTCAGAAGATGCCCGAGGCAGACCCACAGTCCACGATCTCTCTTGACCCGGAAGAGTAGCTGACACACCACATCGTGTCTGAGATGGCCGGACCGCGTCCCAGGGTGCAGGAGACCCACGTGAAAGCAGAGTGCTGGGTACCACGGGGCCGGGCGGGGTGCGGACCATCGAGATGTCTGTATCCTTGCTAACGGTGCCCAGGACGAGGCGCCAACCAAGTCTGGCCTTCATGCCCTCAATCTCGGGGTCACCATTCTTCTCAAAACAAATGTAAATGAGACAAACACTGGAGTAATTCAGAGCAGCTGCACCTGGGGCAGAGTAAGGTCTCAGCCCTCCACATCACGATGTGACCCACAGCAGCACCGCAGGTGTTAAGACGACGAAGCTTCAAACGGTCAGATTGCTCTGCCCTCTTCCACTCACCCTGGTGACTTCTGGAAACACCTTAATACCTGCCTTTAGCACTGAGACAGTGTTGGCACCGTTCTCAAGCTTAGACAGGCAACCACGTGCAGGCGGACTCACTAGCGCTGGCTCCTTTCCATTGTGTTTATTTTCAGAGTTACCTGCTATTCAAGTCAACTAAGAATGACTCTCCTCAGTACAGTAATCACATAAAACTCCATTTTCAGGACTTCCCTGGTGATTCAGTGGTTAAGACTCCACACTCCTAACGCAGCAGGGCCTAGGCTCAATCCCTCGTCAGGGAACTAGATCCCACATGCCTCACCTAAGACCCAGTGCAGTCAAAATAAACAAATTCCTTTTTAAAAAAAAGAATACTGGATGCCCCCCAGACTCCACTCTTCCTTCCTTAGTGAAAGTGAAAGTCGTTCAGTCGTGTCTGACTCTTTGCCACCCCATGGACTATACAGTCCATGGAATTCTCCAGGCAAGAACACTGGAGTGTAGCCTTTCCCTTCTCCAGGGGATCTTCCCAACCCAGGAAATCAAATCGGGGTCTCCTGCATTGCAGGCAGACTCTTTACCCCCTGAGGCACCAGGGTGGAGAAGCAATCGGCAACCCACTCCAGTATTCTTGCCTAGAGATCCTGTGGACAGAGGAGCCTGGTGGGCTACCATCTATGGGGTCACACAGAGTCGGACACAACTGAAGCGACTTAGCATGCATGCATGCACTGGAAAAGGAAATGGCAATCCACTCCAGGATTCTTGCCTGGAGAATCCCAGGGACGGCGGAGTCTGGTGGGCTGCCATCTATGGGGTCACACAGAGTCGGACACGACTGAAGCGACTTAGCAGCAGCAGCAAAGCTACTAGGGAAGCCTTCCTCATTGCTTGGCCATGGGGTTATTTTGAGGGGATGGGGGATGGACACACTGCCTCCTGAGCAGCCAGGGGAGGCCTTGGGACAAATGTCAGCCATACAAGTAGGAACCTGTGTGCACCTTCTAGGAAGGGTCCTTACAGCTTGGGGGAGGGGAAAGGTGCATCTTTGGGCCAGAGACCCATCGCACAGCCTGGTGATGAAGCCCATGGGTCTCTTCTCAGACAAATGTTTCAAAATACATAACCTAAAACACTCAAGACTACAAAGGAAACTGATTATACCGAAATAGAATTACCAAAACGTAAAGAAAGACAAGTGACAGAATAGTACACAGGATTTTACATTTTCTCATTAAAAAACTCTATTTTCAAGCAGAAATGACACTGTGAGATCTTTTTCATATCACTGTTACAGGAACCAGCGACTTCCGTCACTGACAGTCACTCGCGTGGCTGAGACTACTAAGGTTTTTATGATCCGCTGCTCCTTTCATCATTAAAGAAAACACAATCTAAGCGTCCATCGACAGATTAGTGGACAAAGAACACACACACACACACACACACACACACACACACACACACACACACACACACACACACACACACACAGAGAGAGAGGAATATTATTCAGCCATGAAAAAGAATGAAATTTTGCCATTTGCAGCAACACAGAAGGACCTGGAAGGTACCACGCTCAGTACAGAGAAGGACAAATACTGTATGATATCACTTATATGTGGAATCTTAAAAATAAAACAAACAAATGAACATAACAAATGAAAAACAGACTCACAGATACCAAGGACAAACTAGTGGTTACCAGTGGGGAGAGAAAAAGGGAAGGGACAATATGGAGGAAAGGGTAAGAGGCACAGATGACGATGGATGAAATAAACTACAAGGGCATACCGTACAGCACAGAGACTATAGCCAGCATGTCATAATAACTTTATATGCAACATGACCCATAAAAACTATGAATCATTGTGTTATACACCTGGAACTAATAATATTGTAAACAATACTTCAATTAAAACAAATTAATTAATGATTTCCCCCGTGGTCCAGTGGTTAAGAATCCTCCTGCCAATGCAGGGTGCATGGGTTCGCTCCCTGGTCCAGGAAGATTCCGCCTGCCACAGGGCAACCGAGCCCACGTACCACAACTCCTAAGCCCACGCTCTAGAGTCTGTGCTCCACAGCAAGAGAAGCCACTATAACGAGAAGCCTGCGCATCACAATGACAGAAAGCCCACATGCAGCAAGAAGACCCCGCACAGCCAAAAGCAAAGTTAATTAATTTTTTTTTAATAAATTAAAATAATAAAAAATGAAGGCAATACTGAATACTAAATTTCAGTCAGAGGCTAGAGGAAAAAGTTGTAATTTCTTTTGCAAGTTCAGATCCCTGAATCCTACCTAAAGAAATGGAGGAAGTTTCTCCTTTGCCCCCTCCTCATTCCTGATACCCGGGATAAGAATGAGATGGCTGGACCTAAAACAGCCATTTTGGACAACGAGGCAAGACAGAAGGAGCCTTACTCTCTGGTGACCATGGAGCCACACACTGGCCCAGCCTGCCTACCTCTGGACAGAACGATGATTTATATATTAAGCCACAGATGGTTGGTTTATTCTTTATCATATAAAGCCACTCAAACCTAACTTTTCATCAAGAGCCTCTTGATGAAAGTGAAAGAGGAGAGTGAAAATCTTGGCTTAAAACTCAACATTCAAAAAACAAAGATCTTGGCATCCAGTCCCATCATTTCATGGCAAATAGATGGGGAAACAATGGAAACAGCGACAGACTTTATTGTCTTGGGCTCCAAAATCACTGGAGATGGTGACTGCAGCCATGAAATTAAAAGATACTTGCTCCCTAGAAGAAAAGGTATGACCAACCTAGACAGCATATTAAAAAGCAGAGACGTTACATTTCCAACAAAGGTTCGGCTAGTCAAAGCAATGGTTTTTCCCAGTAGTCATGTATGGATATGAGAGTGTGGACCGTAAAGAAGGCTGAGTGCCGAAGAATTGATGCTTTTGAACTGTGGTGTTGGAGAAGACTGTTGACAGTCCCTTGGACTGTAAGGAGATCAAACCAGTCAATCCTAAAGGAAATCACTCCTGAACATTCATTGGAAGGACTGAAGCTGAAGCTCCAATACTCTGGCCACCTGATGCAAAGAACTGACTCACTGGAAAAGACCCTGATGCTGGACAAGATTGAAGGCAGGCAGAGAAGGGGATAACAGAGGATGAGACGGTTGGATGGCGTCACTGACTCAATGGACATGAGTTTGAGCAAGCTCCAGGAGTTGCTGACGGACAGGGAAGCCTGGTGTGCTGCAGTCCATGGGGTCGCAAAGAGTCGGACATGACTGAGTGACTGAACGGAACTGAAACCTAACCATAATTGCTATACCTTTCCTGAGTGGTGAGGGTGCCAACAGGTTGCACCTGATCATTAGCAGCCTTCACTCATCTTTGAGAGATGCACTCTACCTTTTGTACAAAAGTGATCCCTCCAGGGATACAAAGGAAACCCAACTAGAAACCTTCTCTGTAGCTGACGGCCTTGCAGGAGGCAAACCCCAAAATCCTTGCATGACAGAAGGTTCCCTCAGCCTCCCTGCTGCTCCACCTCTGAGGCATGTCCTTTAGAGCAAGAGTCCTCAACCCCCGAGCTGGTACCAGTTCAAGACCTGCTAGAAACCAGCCACACAGAAGAAGAGAGCAGCAGTGAGCGATGGAACCTGTATTTGTATTCACAGCCGCTCCCCATCGCGCATTACTGCCTGAGCTCCACCTCTGGTCACATCGTCACATCATCACATCGTGGTGGCATGATAAAGGTAAAGCGCCTGAATCATCCAGAAACCATCCTTGCCCCCTGGGTAAATGGAAAAATTGTCTTCCACAAAACTGGTCCCTAGGGGCATAAAGGTTTGGGGGCCCCTACTTTAGCAAAATGATGCATGAATCCAGGTATCAGGTTTCACAGCTCAGGGAGCTTATGACCACACACCACACTTCAAGTCCACAACCAGGCACCCACAAACCTGACTTCATCCCAGGCTCCGTAAAGTCTGCAGTCACCCAGGAGCTAGCACAAAGGCACTGCCTCCAGGATGTGCAGGCCCCAGGGTCACCCAGAGATGGCAGACGCTGCCCAGAAAGTACTTACTGACTGTCATGGACTCTGGCACCGAGGCAGAAGGTAACAGGCTGCTCAGAGGACTTTCCTGGCCTGGAGGACTGGCTTCCACGCTGGAAAGGCAAGCAGAGGGAAGTGAAGAGTCAGCCACTTAAAACACAGCACCTCGACATTCAAAACAAACGCAGCAGGTGCTGAGCTCGTCCAGGTTTCCCGACTCCAAGGAAGGGAAGGCGGCCCTTTGAGATCACAGTCCATCCTCTGTGTGTAGATTCCCTATCTGCAAATTCGCCTACTCCCTGAAGTTTACCTGGAACCCCCAAACTCTGCACTCTCAGGGCTGACGTGGTCATCCATGAATACATACATGCTGAGTATGGGCTCAGCCCCTTCAGTCGTGTCCGACTCTTTGCAACCAAGTGGACTGTTGCCAGGCAGGCCCCTCTGTCCATGGGATTCTCCAGGCAGGAATACTGGAGTGGGCTGCCACCTCCTCCTCCAGGGGATCTTCCCCACCCAGGGATCGAACCAAAAAGTCTCTCACATCCCCTGCACTGCAGGCGGGCTCTTTACGCTGGAGCCTCCCAGGAAGCCTGAAGTGCTGTCTGCTCTTCCTAAACACAGGACTGCGCGGAGCCTCGTGGGGGAAACCCACGTGAGGCGGCCTCTATTCAGCCTGATGGTGTGGTGGCAAAGAACCCGCCTGCCAACGCGGGAGACGCGAGAGATGCGGGTTGGATCCCTGGGTTGGGAAGATCCCCTGGAGGAGGGCACGGCAACCCACTCCAGTATTCTTGCCCAGAGAATCCCATGGACAGAGCGGCCTGGTGGGCTACAGTCCGTGGGCTCACAGAAGAATCGGACATGACTGAAGCAACTTAGCACACACACACACGGTGAAAGTGCCGCTGGCCATGAGTTCCCCGTCACTGAAGCAACAACGGGTGTTAGATGGGATGTCTTTAAACAGGAGCAGACAGAAACCAAAGGCACTTACTGATCCACTGACCAAAATGCTGTGGCCAGACACACTCCTAGGGACCTGGGGGCAATGGCTCCGTCTTGAGAGAAGACGGCCACCACAAATAATGAGAGCTGCTTGTGTAGTTACAAAGAATTTGCAACATGGAAAAATAATACTTCACATCTTTCACGAAAACAGCTCCCAGGAGAATACCCAGTGGCCCATATAGTCAAAGCTATGGTTTTTCCAGTAGTCGTGTACAGATGTAAGAGCTGGACCATAAAGAAGGCTGAGGGCCAAAGAACTGATGCTTTTGAACTGTGGTGTTGGAGAAGACTCTTGAGAGACCCTTGGACTGCAAGGGGATCAAACCAGTCCATCCTAAGGGAAAGCAATCGTGAATATTCACTGGAAGGACTGAGGCTTCCTTCGGGTGACACCAACCCTTCCTGGCACCGCACTAATGTGTACAAGCCTCCTAGAGACGGTGCCTCTCCAAAAGCAGGGTGAGACTGGAACACGAGGCATGGGCGGAGGTAAACTATGCCCACACCCTGGAACCAGGGTTGAAAATGCAGACATTGTATCTGAGAGGCACCGAATTAAAACCAGAGAGAGGAGGAAGGAGAGAGCTGCAAGCGCAGTTGAGGATCACAGTGCCTTCAGGGGGTCCTCATTGTCCATCTCAGCTCTGCCACCTAACGTCCAGTGACTCTGAACAGCTCAGCTTTCCTTTGAGATACTTAGATTTGGAAAAACAAAAAACTGACGTGGCACATGTGTGTTAAGTCATTTCAGTCATATCTGTGTGATTTTATGAACCATAGCCCGCCAGGCTCCTCTGTCCAAACGATTCTTCAGGCAAGAATACTAGAGCGGTTCGCCATTTCCTTCTCCAGGGGATCTTCCTGACCCAGGGATCGAACCCTCGTCTCCTGCACTGCAGGCAGATTCTTTATCACTGAGCCACCTGGGAAACCCTAGGCACTTCACAAATACCTGTTACCAAAGTGGTTCCAATATTACGTGTGTGTGTGCTCAATCGTGTCTGATTCTCTGCAAGCTCATGGACTGTAGCCCGCCAGGTTCCTCTGTCTATGGGATTTTCCAGGCAGTAATACTGGAATACTTCCCCAGATTTAAATATTACATAATATTAAAACTGTAACGTGTAATACTAAAATTGTCCAATGGTTTATCATCAAATATTAAATCAAGCAAATTATGACAGTGGAAGTACCTAGCCATGGCCCCCAAAGAAGGAAAAGTAAAGGTGGCATGCAAATGAAATGTGACCGACACCAGGTCTTGGGCCTGAGACCCATGGCCACTTGATGCCCTAGGATGTCAGACCAAAGTTGAACTGAATTCCTGTGAAGTGAGGCGCTGCCCTTCAAGCCCAGCAGAGGGATTTTCAAAAAGAAGGAAAGGCAGAGCTGCAAGGAGGACAGTCCGGCCCCAGAGGCAGCCGGGGGTGGGGGCTGCACGCTCACCTGTACCGGGGTCCCGGCTCTGGGAGGACGTGGTCCTCGGGTCCCGTCCCGTTCTCCAGGCTCCCGAGGGGGGCATCTGCACAGAGACAGCAGCCGCAGAGAAGGTCAGGGCTCTGCTCTCGCCCTCAGCTCTCCCATGAGACAGGGGCACGGGGCAGACACTGGTTCGCCTGATAACTCCGCTGATGCAAGGCCTTCCCCATCTGCACGCTGGACCTTCATCTGCGGCCTGTTTCATTTTTTCAGCCGTCATCTCAGACTTGGCATCAGTCACTGGCTGGAGGCCCTGTTCTCCCACTTCGGCTTTTTTTCCCTTCACTGAAGTGCGGCTCTCACACAATACTCTTATCAGTTCCGGGAGTACAGCACAGCGATCCAGCATTTACATTAGAAACTGATTATATTACATATTGATCACCGCAATAGATCCAGCAACTGTCTGTCATCCACGGTTATTACAATAGTACTGACTACATTCCCTATGACTTTATTTATTAACCTTTCTGATCTTGAGCCACCTGAAATTATGCGTAAATTCCATGTCCAGAGACAACCTCAAAACCAGGGAACGATAATAAATCAGCTGTTAGACAGAAGGGCTCCCGCCTGCAGCATCTGGAGACGGCCACGCGGGGGCAGCAGCGTCCACCTGTCACAACCGCGTGACTGCCCCTCTCAAGAGCCCTGCACCACGCGGGAAAGGCGTTTGGAAGAAGCGAGGCCATAAGTCATCTCTACCAACAGCAGGCAAGAGGCAGCACAGACCATAGATGCACTGGCTGCTGCTCATGTCTCTTTCCAGAAAAAAAGTGCAAAATCCATGCCCCTGGGGGATATCAAGGCCAACGTCACTCAGGAGAACACCTGCACGCCAGACAAACTCCCAGTGTCAAGGCCCCCAACCACACCTAGATCGGGACAGGGGGACGGAAGGGAGCTCGTCTCGCTCCCTAAGCCATCTGTCCTGTGACCTCCTCCGTTTTCACCTAGTTCTGCTCAAGATTCCCCGCTGTTAAGGGGTTGAAAAAGGGAATCCTAAGAGGAAAAGGATTCTCTCCCTTTTCCTTCCATCTGCTGTCCTCACGAACCTACTCTCACTCCCATCTCTTATTTTTCTTAATTTATATTAGAGTATAGTTGCTTTACAATGTTGTGTTAGCTTCTACTAACACAAGTGAATCTAATATATATATATATATATTCCCTCTTTTTTGAATTTCTTTCCCCTTTGGGTCACCACAGAGCACTGAGTTTCCTGAGCTACACAGAGCCGGGATCTGACGTGAGTGGCATGCCCGCCAGGTCATGGCTGCTCCAGCTCTGACTCCAGCATCTTTAAGCACCCTGAGAATAACACGCTTTCCCGTGCAGTGTCCCCACCAACAGCGGGTTGGCCCTCAGGCCTCAAGCTTCTAAGGCTCCTGGCAGCTTCGCTACTGTAGTAAATTAAAAAGCTGGCGGACGGGCTCACACCCAGCCTCCCTGGTGAGGAGGCCGGGGTCCACTCACCAGGGACAAGATGGAGCCTCTGGGTCTGGGAGGCTGACAGTGTGAGGAGGGACCGAGAGAAACCCGCCAGGCCGGGGGACACCTGCCAGCAAGGACCCCAGAGGCCGGCCAGAACCCCAACATGAAGGGCACACAGCCGAGGCCTGGGGGCAGCCGGACACGCCAGCCCGGCGACAGCTCACGACCCGACCAAAAGGCCCGTCGGTGGGGGCAGAATAAGGGGCGTGGACCCCACGGATGCTGTGAACGAGCCCTGGGAACCCTCCAGGGGTCCGAGACGCACGTGAGGACCACCTACTCCCTGCCGGCCAGCCCCACTTCGCAGACACTTGGCCCGAGTCTGCACTGCCCCTGCGCGGGCAAGAGCGAGGCGACTATGTCTGCAGCCTGGGGGGCTCGGACCCCGGCTGGTCACCCACGCGGAAGGAGGGCAGGGGCTCCCAGACCAGCCCGCCCCAGGCTTCACCCGAGACCCAGACAGAAGCTCTGGCTGGTACAGGAGACGCGGCCGGGGCAGCGTGTCGGCACCTCAGCCAGGTACAGACCGGATGGGAGGGGGAGAGGAGGGGGCAGACCCCCACCAGGAAGGGGGGCGCAGGGCCAGGAGGGCTGCGGGCCGGGCCGGGCCCCTCCACCCCCAGGTTTCTGCCTCCGGTGCCCACAGGACGCCCCCGTCACCCCACTGGGACGAAGCCCTGCCCGGGCCCTCCTGTGCACCCGGCCTCTCCCCTCAGACCCCCTCGGGGGGCCTCTGCCCCACGTCTGAACCGTGACTCCCCTTCCTCGCGAGCTGCGGTCAGGAGGGACTGAGCTAACCCAGACAAAGCACCACGTGTCCACCGCTGCCGTCCATGCTTCCCCAGAGAAACCAGCCTGGTGGACGGCAGCCACTCAGACCAGCAACACCGCCTGCACCTTTGAGGTGACCACCGCGCCCCCCAGCCCCGACTGCACCCGGGAACGGGCCAGTCCTGCCCAAGCTAGACTGAGGGGCTTTCTGCTCCTCACGCGGCGCCAGGACAACTGTCTGGCATCCGGCTCCAAATGTCGACAGCTTCCTGAGCAGCCGGTGGGCCCCCGTCCACAACCGTCCACAGCTTCCTAAACCTGGGCCCACAAGGTGAGAGGGGCGCCCACACGGCGGGTGTGGGGAGCCCTCACCGACACGGTGGTCCTGCGGGGGCACGGAGAGTGACCCAGCGCTCCGCTCTGCCGGGCGCCACGCACACCCGCCCCGCCGGGAGCGCCGGGCTCAGCCACGGCTCCCACCCTCACCCCGACACCTCCCACCACGACCTGCTCTAGCTAAAGAAAGCAGTAACAAACCACGCGCGCCCGCCGTCACAAGGAACGGGCCAGGAAGGCTTGCCCACTTTTTGCCAAGCTTACTCCCTGACCTCCAAGCCCTCAGCTGCCAAGGGTGCAAGGACCTTTAGAGCTACGGGTTCTGACCTTCTCCTTCCTCCTGAGAGGCAAAAATAATGGTCACCGTTTGTACGCCACCAAGGTCAACAGATCATTGCCAAGAAAGGAAGTGGGTCTGGGGGCTCCCGGGTGACGTGCCAACACCCGCTCAGCCGAGAGCACCGCAAAATACCCTGGTTCATTCAGCGAGGAGTCAAGCCGAAGTCACTGAGGCTCCCCTGCTGGTGGGGCCGCCTGCCCTGAGCCTCGGCCTCCCTCTCCCCCCCACAGACGTGACCCCTGATCCGGCCCCTCCTGCCGCTGGTCCGGCCACAGCCCCTGCGGGCGGCAGGGAGGAACCGGGGACACCCACCTGCAGGCCCGTAGGAGCCCACGCCGCTGACCGGGAAGAGCACCTCGGCGTGGCCATGCAGCACCTGCAGCGGGGCCCAGCCGTGCATCTGGGAGAGGCAGGCGCCCCCGTCCCGCGGCCTGGGGGAGAGAACACAGCTGCGGGTCAGGGCCCCACCCAGCCTCCCGGGGAACCAGCCAGGCCGGGAGGGGGCTGAGAACACAAGGAGGCCCAGGCAGGAGCCGGGAGCCGGCCCTCCTGCGCTCGCAGCCCATTTGTACTGAGCCCCTCCTACCTGCCAGGCAGTGCACACACACATGTGTGCATGCACACACACACACACACACACACATACACACACACGCACTCTGTGCTGGCAGAGAGCCAGCCAACAAGGTCCATCCTGCCCTCATGGAGCTTACAGTCTGCTGGGGGGTGCAGACATGAAGTATGTGCGTATGTGCTAAGTCATTTCGGTCATTTACAACTCTGTGACCCCATGGACTGTAGCCCGCCAGGCTCCCCTGTCCATGGGATTCTCCAGGCAAGAATACTGGAGTGCGTTGCCATACTCTTCTCCAGGGGGATCGTCCCGACCCAGGGATCAAACCCTCGTCTCTTACATCTCCTGCACTGGCAAGCGGATTCTTTGCCACTAGCACCACCTGGGAAGCCCGACATGAAACATATGATCCCAAAAGAAAGTGAGAAACGGCAGCTCAGGTTCATGGGGCTGGTCGGAAAGGTGGTGGAAGGATTCTGTGAAGAAGGCAGGTTTGAAGTGAGTGGGGAGGGATGCGCTGGGGCCACGCAGGGAGGTGGAAGGGGAGAGGTGACATGTGCCAAGGCTGAAGCAAGAGGAGGCCCCGTGGGCTCTGGGTTCTGCAATAAGCTTGAGCCAGTGTCCCTCTGCCTCATTGGTTCTCAAAACCTCAACAGTAAAAAGGATAGAACCAGACCAAACCATGTCTGGGCCACTTCCAAGAAAGGAGGTCAGCTCAAATATTAACCAGGCTCATATGATCTGTTACAGTGTCACCTTACCCACCACGTGCCAAACTAGCCTGTTAGACCTTTGTGACGCCAGGCTGGTTCAGTTACACGGGTTTGAGAAAGTATCTGCCCACTGCAGCATCTGCTTCTGGGCAAGAAGCCGACACTGATAAAATACCAGGATGCATCTGTGCGAGACTTGAAGGCTTATAAACTCACGTTGTAAATCAGATGTAAAAAGACCACAGCAGATCATAGTAATGGCTACTTAATGGAGGGAGGGAGGCAGAGAAGAGGAGCAGGAGGAGAAAGGAAAAGGAGAGGAAGGGGAGGGGAAAGGAGGGGACGAAAACAACTCAAAGAGATCAGGCGACTTGTCCAAAGCCATCACCTGGCCGGGACCAAGGCTGGTAGAATTCAGCCCAGGTCTTCCAGATCTGGTTACCATGAGTCTCCTGGCCACTGCTCATCACTTACACAATGCATGTATTTCTTTCATATGGAGCAGGGATTAACAAAGTTTTTTGAAAAGGACCAGACAGTCGATACTTTAGACTGTGTGGCCACTGTGGCTGTTCAGCAGCTAAGTCATGTCCAAGTCTTTGCAATGCAGCAAGCCAGGCTCCCCTGTCCTTCACCCTCCCCTGGAGTTGGCTCAAATTCACGTCCACTGAGGCGGTGATACTATCTAACCATCTCATCCAGTATACTTCTTTGTTGAGTTTTTTTTCTTTTTTTTTGATTGGTTTACAAAGCTTTAAAAAATATGACAGCCATTCTTGGTCTGGGTACAGATTTGGCCAGCAGGCTAGTTTGCCAGCTCTTTTCTTTAACTTTTTAAAAATGTTATTTGTTTATTTATGGCTACACTGGGTCTTCATTGCTGTGTGCTGGCTTTCTCTAGCTGCGGCGAGTGGGGGCTACGCTTCACTGAGGGGCACAGGCTTCTCATCGTGGTGGCTTCTCACTGCAGAGCATGGGCTCCAGGGCGCTTGGGCTTCAGCAGTTGCAGGGCACGGGGCTTAGTTGCTCCACAGCATGTGGGATCTTCCTGGACCAGGGACTGAACCTGTGTCCCCCGCATTGGCAGGTGGATTCTTTTTTTTTCTCACTTATTTTTACTAGTTGGATGCTAATTACTTTACAATATTGTAGTGGTTTTTGCCATACGTTGACATGAATCAGCCACGGATTTACATGTATTCCCCATCCTGAACCCCCCTCCCACCTTCCTCCCCATCCCATCCCTCCGGGTCATCCCAGTGTACCAGCCCCGAACACTTGTCTCATGCATCCAACCTGGACTGGCGATCTGTTTCACACTTGATAATATACATGTTTTGATGCTGTTCTCTCAGATCATCCCACCCTCACCTTCTTCCATAGAGTCCAAAAGTCTGTTCTATACATCTGTGTCTCTTTTTCTGTCTTGCATATAGGGTTATCGTTACCATCTTTCTAAATTCTATATATATGCATTAGTATACTGTATTGGTGCTTATCTTTCTGGCTTACTTCACTCTGTACAATGGGCTCCAGTTTCATCCATCTCATTAGAACTGATTCAAATGAATTCTTTTTAACGGCTGAGTAATATTCCATGGTGTATATGTACCACAGCTTCCTTATCCATTCGTCTGCTGATGGGCATCCAGGTTGCTTCCATGCCCTGGCTATTATAAACAGTGCTGCAATGAACACTGGGGTGCATGTGTCTCTTTCAGATCTGGTTTCCTCGGTGTGTATGCCCAGGAGTGGGATTGCTGGGTCATATGGCAGTTCTATTTCCAGTTTTTTAAGAAATCTCCACACTGTTCTCCATAGCGGCTGTACTAGTTTGCATTCCCACCAACAGTGTAAGAGGGTTCCCTTTTCTCCACACCTTCTCCAGCATTTATTGCTTGTAGACTTTTGGATAGCAGCCATCCTGACTGGTGTGTAATGGTACCTCGTTGTGGTTTTGATTTGCATTTCTCTGATAATGAGTGATGTTGAGCATCTTTTCATGTGTCTGTTAGCCATCTGTATGTCTTCTTTGGAGAAATGTCTGTTTAGATCTTTGGCCCATTTTTTGATTGGGTCGTTTATTTTCGCAGGCGGATTCTTTTTTTTTTTTTTTTTGATGGTTTAGTATGGTTTATTAAGCTGTGCCTTAGTACAGACGCTGGGGCTTGCCCATGGTGCTCTTAATGTACAAGGCCCTGACGTTCTGCCAATTTTTCTTGAGCAATGATACCAGGAAGTTGACAGCTAAGTGGATGTTGTACACAAGCTCATCATCTGTCATCTTCACGTGGCCAACAGCCACTGCCAGACACAGCACCTTCTTCATCTGGAACTTGATCGTAGACTTCACTTCATCAACTTTGGCCACCATGTTCTCATTGTGGGTCAGCAAGGAAGGGAACTTGCCAGCCTTGTTCAGGCCTGGACCCAGGATTCGGGGGATTTGCTTGATCAGAGACTCTGAAGCCAAAAAGCATCATATTTCTTGGCCAGCTTCTTGACCAGTTTCTTATTCTTGTTGAGTTTCTTCAGCGCCTCAATGTCCATGTGGGGGATATCCACAGCCTTGGCCTCATCACAGTGCTGCTGGTCCCCCAAGACACACATGGAGAACTTGGGGCGGGGAGTGGACTTAAGCCTGACGGTGCCCGAGAAGCGTTTGTCCTTCTGAGGGTCATAGTTCTTCAGGCTGATCTGAAGCTCCACAGTCTCCAAAAACTTCCTGCGCTTGCACTGGTTCCCGTGCAGGACTTCCCGCACCGCCTCGTAGAGGGTGTCGCGGGAGACTTTGCTGCTCATGGTTCCCTACACCACGATAACCGGAAAAAGGGGCAGGCGGATTCTTAACCATGGTGCCATCGGGGTCATCCTCCTTTGAGTCCCCTGGAGCTCCTGGTCACACATGTGACGCTCAGCCAGACACACAGGGAGAAGTGACCTTAACAGACCTTTGCCAGCTCTGTGACTGAGGCCTGCAGGTCACGCACACCGTGGGGCATGGGAGGGGAAGCGCCCCCACCTGTGTGCCCTGCAGCAGAGCTGGGTGCTGGGGTGAACGTGGCTCTGCCTCTACAATCTGTAAAGAACTGCCTGCCTGCCCGGCAATCCACTCCAGCAGCTGGCAACCAGGGGGACTCCCAGACAGACGCCCAGAGGCGGGCAGGGTGCCCCTCGGGACACAGCTGCAAAACCACAGTCCTTTCCTGGCCGCTGTACCAGCTCCAGGTGGGTGGGATTTCCTGCTGTTTCTTCTCGTTGTTGTTGAATCTTTACTTCTGTAATTTTTTTTAACTTATCTATTTTTAATTGGAGGATGACCGCTTTACAATGTTGCGCTGGTTTCTGCCACACATCAACATGAAGCAGCCACAGGTAATACAAGTGTGTCCCCTCCCTCCTGACCCACCTCCCACCTCCCACCGCATCTCTCCCTCTAGGCTGTCACCAAGCAGCAAATTCCCACTGGGTGCCTCACTGATATATGGTAATGTCTATGTTTCTATGCTACTCTGCTCTTTCTAAGGGGACATACATCTTGCCACTTTCCAACAACACGCGCAGAGCGCAAGGTGAAGTCAGGCCCCAACCGCTGAGGTTCGGATCCACATAAAAGTGGGCAAGGGACCCCCATCCCATCTCAGAAAGGGGTTACACTGAGGTCATTCCTGAGGCAGAGTCCAATTCCGAGTGCAGTGCCAACACCAGAATGGTGTTGCTCTTCATTAGAGAAGTAAGATACTTAAAAAAAAAAAATCCTAGAAAATGCCACAAAGAGGAGGGTAGCATTAGTTGCTTAGTCATGTCTGACCCTTTATGACCGGAGCGACGACAGCCCACCAGGCTCCTCTGTCCAAGTGATCCTTCAGGCAAGAGTACTGGAGTGGGTTGCCAATCCCTTCTCCAGGGGATCTTCCTGACCCAGGGATGGAACCTAGGTCTCCTGCATTGCAGGCAGATTCCTTACTGTCTGAGCCAGCAGGGAAGCCCAAAGAGGAAGGGGAAAATAACATACCCAAAGTCACATTATCCAAAACATGACTGACATGGACACGATTGCTTCAGTGCCTTTTTCTTGACTTGCATACTTCTCTTTAAGAGGTTGTGACCCAACTAAAGGTAGGTTTTTGTAATTTCTTTTTTTCATTCACTATATAAGTTCATCCTCACACTATGTGGATACTCTCAGATGTCATTTAAGATGTTTAAGATCCTGAACATTAAGATTTGAGATTTGAACTATGAAATACTCCACTGCGCACTGTGAATGGTTCCTCGGTGGGCAGTACCTTTGGGTCAGGCCCACTGCACTGTCTCTCTAAACCAGCACACTGTCATCTGGAGCCAACAGCCTCTGTCCTGAGGCCTGTCCTCAACACAGCTTCCCGGCAGTGGCATTACTAAATCAAGGGGACTAAACACTGAGGGCAAGAGGAGAAGGGGACGACAGGCGATGAGACGGTTGGATGGCATCACCGACTCCATGGACATGAGTTTGCACAAACTCCGGGAGATGGTGAAGGAGAGGGAAGCCTGGAGTGCTGTGGTCCATGGGGTCGCAGAGAGTCAGACACAACTGAGTGACTGAACATCAGCAACAGAACATTTTTAAGGCTCCTGACATGTCACACTGTTCTCCCCAAAGGCTGTGCACGTGGCCGACGCTCTATCAGGACGATGCGAGCGACAGCCTCGCCTGATCTTTATACGTGTTAACACCCACTATGTGTCTGGAAGATTCTGAGCACTGACAGGGTGCCGTCCTGACAGGGTGCCCACCCAGGTCCGCCCTCCACCTATTTCTCTTCTTCAAACTAGATGAAGATGATGGCAAAGTGCAGTGTCTGGTTTCACTATGTGTTTGCTTAGTTGCTATTAAATGCAACTTTTTTCAGGTTCATAATTCTCTTCGTATTATGTTTTTACCCCACTTCCCTGTTGTTTCATAGTGCACATATAAAGTGACAGGAAAACCCTTTTGTATAAAAAAGATGTTATTCTTTTCTAAGAAAAATAATCAGGGGCTTCCCTGGCAGTACAGTGTCTAAGACTCTATGCTTCCACTGCAGGGGGCATGGGTTTGGTCCCTGGTCAAGGATCCCGAATGCCACGCAGCACAGTTAAAAAAAAGAAAAGCTACTACTTATAAATCAAATCCACCTAAATCAAACCCCTTACGATTATACAGTAGAAGTGACAAGTGGATTCAAGGGATTAGAGCTGATTGAGTGCCTGAAGAACTAAGGATAGAGGTTCGTGACATTGTACAGCAGGCAGTGATCAAGACCATCCCCAAGAAAAACAAATGCAAAAAGGCAAAATGGTTGTCTGAGGGGGCCTTAAAAACAGCTGAGTAAAGAAGAGAAGTGATAAGCAAAGGAGAAAAGGAAAGATATACCCATATGAATGCAGAGTTCCAAAGAATAGCAAGGAGAGATAAGAAAGCCTTCCTCAGTGATCAATCCAAAGAAATAGAGGAAAATAGAATAGGAAAGACTAGAGATGTCTTCAAGAAAATGAGAGATACCAAGGGAACATTTCATGCAAAGATGGGCACAATAAAGGACAGAAATGGTATGCACCTAAGAAAAGCAGAAGATATTAAGAAGAGATGGCAAGAATACACAGAAGAACTGTACAAAAAAGATCCTCATGATCCAGATAACCACAATGGTGTGATCACTCACCTAGAGCCAGACATCCTGGAATGTGAAGTCAAGTGGGCCTTAGGAAGCATCATTATGAACAAAGCTAGTGGAGATGATAGAATTCCAGTTGAGCTATTTCAAATCCTAGAAGATAATGCTGTGAAAGTGCTATACTCAATATGTCAGCAAATTTGGAAAACTCAGCACTGGCCACAGGACTGGAAAAGGTCAGTTTTCATTCCAATCCCAAAGAAGGACAGTGCCAAAGAATGCTCAAACTACCGCACAATAGCACTCATCTCACATGCTAGCAAAGCAATGCTCAAAATTCTCTAAGCCAGGCTTCAACAGTATGTGAACCATGAACTTCCAGATGTTCAAGCTGGATTCAGAAAAGGCAGAGGAACCAGAAATCAAATCGCCAACATCTGTTGGATCATAGAAAAAATAAGAGAGTTCCAGTAAAACATCTACTTTCTGCTTTATTGACTATGCCAAAGCCTTTGACTGTGTGGTTCACAACAAACTGTGGAAAATTCTTCAAGAGATGGGAATACTAGACCACCTTATCTGCCTCCTGAGAAATCTGTATGCAGGTCAAGAAGCAACAGTTAGAACTAGACATGGAACAACAAACTGGTTCCAAATCAGGAAAGGAGTACGTCAAGTCTGTATGTCACCCTGCTTGTTTAACTTATATGCAGAGTACATCATGCAAAATGCTGGGATGGATGAAGCACAAGCTAGAATCAAGATATTTGGTGGGAGAAATATCAATAACCTCAGATATGCAGTTGACACCACCCTTACAGCAGGAAAGCAAAGAACTAAAGAGCCTCTTGATGAAAGTGAAAGAGGAGAGTGAAAAAGTTGGCTTAAAACTCAACATTTAAAAAACAAAGATCATGGCATCCAGTCCCATCACTTCGTGACAAATAGATGGGAAAACAATGGAAAAGGTGACAGACTTTATTTCTCAGGCTCCAAAATCCCTGAAGATGGTGACTGCAGCCATGAAATTAAGACACTTGCTCCCTGGAAGAAAAGCTATGACTAACCTAGACAGCAAAGACATTACTGTGCCGACAAAGGTCCATCTAGTCAAAGCTATGGTTTTTCCAGGAGTCATGTATGGATGTAAGAGTTAGACGATAAAAAAGGCTGAGCACTGAAGAACTGATGCTTTTGAACTGTGGTGTTGGAGAAGAGAGTTCCTTGGACTGCAAGGAGATCAAACCAGTCAATCCTAAAGGAAATCACTCCTGAATATTCACTGGAAAGACTGATGCTGAAGTTGAAGCTCCAATACTTTGACCACCTGATGCAAAGAACTGACTCATTGGAAAAGACCCTGATGCTGGGAAAGATTGCAGGCAGGAGGAGAAGGGGACGACAGAAGATGAGATGGCTGGATGGCATCACTGACTCGATGGACATGAGTTTGTACAAGCTTCGTGAGTTGGTGATGGACAAGGAAGCCTGGTGTGCTGGAGTCCCTGGGGTCGCAAAGAGTCTGACATGACTGAGCGACTAAACTGAACCACTTATAAATATTGAGGTGGGAGGCACAAGATCTTTCCTCAGTCATCCAAGAAGTGGCTTAACTGCCAGCACGTAGAGGTGTAAACCCAAAATTTGGCCACCAGCGCATCTATTAATAAAAAACAATCAGAGCATTTGACTTTGCCAGAGGCTGCTGCCATCCAGCACGTGCATCTCCCGACCTGGCCCCTTTCCTCCCACAAACCTGGTCACACCATTAAACTCTAAAGTCCCGGCCCCTCCATGTTCCTAGACCTTTCACATGAATCTAGCTTAGAAGCAAAATCAAAGCATTACTCAGTAGGCCATCTCATCACTGCTCTTTCCCCAAGATGCTCTGCAGGATGTTGGCTCGAGATCCCCTCTTTATGCCAGGGAGCAGCTGTCCATAGTTCACAGGAGGCCCAGCGGCCTCGGAGGGCCGAGCCTGTAAAGGTCAGCCTGCTCTGTTTTGTGTCTCACACATCACAATGCCGGTGGCTGCCCCAGCACGCAAGCTGGCCTCCCCTCACTGGCGCTGGTCCAGCAGGAAGAGAAACGACTGTCTGAGGCCACAAAACCAACTCATGGAGTGATGCAACTCGGAGATGCGCTTACCTAGAGTGACAGAAAATGCAAATGGCATTTCCTAAAAGGCCCAGGGGAAGAACCATAGGCAGGTGTGATGGTTAACTTTATGTGTCAACTTGGCTAGGCCACAGTACCGAAATATTTGACCAAATGTTATTCTTGATGTCTCTGTGAAGACATTTGGTTAGATGAGATTAAAATGTAAGTCAGGAGAGCGCGAGTAAAGCAGATCACCCTCCGTAAGTCGGGGGGGGGGGGGGGGCCTCACCTAATCAGTTAAAGGCCCCAGCGGAAAAACACAGACGTTCTCCCCGCAAAGAAAAAGAAATTCTGTCAGCAGATTGTCTTCAGATTCGAACTAGAGTCCTCCCCTGGGCCTCCAGTTTGCAGGCCTACCTTGCAGATTTTAGACTTGTCAAGTTCCATAATCGCATGAGCCAATTTCTTAAAGTAAATCTCTATAGATACATACATACATATTCTTAAAGTAAATCTCTGTAGATAAATACATACATACACACACATGCAGAAACACACACTATACACCATCGGTTCTGTTTCTCTGAAGAACTCTAACAGCATGGGCCACAAGACTGGATCCAGGTACAAAAGCATCCACACCCAGTGAGCAGGAACAATGACACAGGGGGACTTCCCCAGGAGGAGAAAACCTTGGGCAGAAAGAAAAATGAAGCCAGTGCAACCTAACCTAATCCTGGTTTTGCCCATTGCTTTAACAAATCTCAACTCTCTGCATTAAAGAATCTGGTTCTTTCATCCATTAAGTGGGGTGACACCCACAAACCCCCAGAGATCACTCTAAGTATTAGGATACAGTGTGTCTGCAGCCTTCGGCGTCTGGCCTGTCCTAGATGATACGGAGGCAACGCTACTATCATGAGCATCCACATGAACGAGGATAAGAGTAAAAATCAAAGACAAAAACAGGCAGAGTCTCACGAGAAAGAAAAAAAAACTCTGACTCAACACATGGAGACGCCAAGCTTAGGACTGGAGGTGCACTTGGCCTCTTCGGCGCCCCGTGGGGTCTCGGCTTCTTTACTGGACACTTTCGCGGGCTGGTTTTGAAGACGGCAGTGACTAGGGTGGTACTGCATACTCCAGAGCTCTAGTGAAGAAGTCACTAGTTGATTCAGCATCAAGAGTAAGAGCAGGACTTCCCTGGTGGTTCAGTGGTTAAAAGTCCACCTGTCAATGCAGGCGACACGGGTTCGATCCCTGGTCTGGGAAGATTCCACAAGCCACGGGGCAGCTAAGCCCATGCATCACAACTACAGAGCCCACTCTCTACAGCCCATGCTTTGCAAAAGAGAAGGCACCACAATGAAAAGCCTGTGCGCTGCAAGTGAGAGCAGTCCCCATTCTCTGCAACTGGAGAAAAGCCCTCACAGTAATGAAGACCCAGCAGAGTCAAGAATGAATGAATGAATTTTTTTAAAAAGGGTAAGAACAAGGACTACAGCGGTTACAGAGCCACAGCAGCCACAGCTGCGGGGCTGTCTTTCTCGACGTGCCAGCACCAATGCCCAAGGCAGGGTCCCAGTGACTGGTCAACAACTCTGCAAAGCATGTGCTGCTGTTCTCTCACATCTCAGGGGAGGCCTGAGGCTCTGGGAGGTGAAGAAACTCGTCTGTCCTAGTCTAAACTAAGCCACGGAGCTAGTAAATGAGAGCCCAGGTTGTCAAGATTCTAAGGTTCAATCTCCTAACTTTGCTTTTCTGCTTCACAGGTTCACGTGCATCAAGCCCCTCTCGAAGGTATAAACATACTACAGCTCCAGTGTTAAGGTGATAAGCGCAGGCAAGCTTATCCTGCAGATAAACACAGAAATTACCAGCCGAAGACTGTTCTCTAGAACACCTAGCCTCTCTCCTGAACTTCCTGGGCTGGTGGCAAGTAAGACATGCGAGCAAAATTCAAGGAATAAAATGAAAGACCTAAACACAAAGCAAGAATTTCAGGTCATACATCTTGACACCAATGCTGCAAAAAGTACCATCTAACAATATACATGTTCCTTCCACTTAGTTCTCAGGAATAAACTCATGCTCCTTCCCCCGAAATGAAGATCTGAATAATGAAAGATGCTGCAAACAAATAAAAAACTTGCAGTCTAACGTCACCCAAAACTGCAGAAAGAGCCAGCAGCCTGTGTACCACCCTTTTTTTTTTTTTTTAACATTTTTTAAGGTTTGTTTGTTTGTTTTTAATGTGGATCTTTCTTTAACTTATTTATCTGGCTATGCTGGGTCTTCATTGCTGCGTGGGCCTTTTCTCTAGTTGTAGCAAGCAGGGGCTACTCTCTACTGTCTCTAGCTGTGGTGCGTGGGCTTCCCATTGCAGTGGCTTCTCTTGTGGCAGAGCAAGGGCTCTAGGGTGTGCAGGCTTTAGTAGCTGCAGCCCACGGGCTCAGCAGCTAGCAGCTCAGCTGCAACTAGCAGCTCTCGGGCTCCAGAGCGCAGGTTCAGCAGTTGTGGTACACGGGCTCAGCTGCTCCGAGCCATGTGAAATCCTCCCAGACCAGGGATCGAACCCATGTAACCTGTGCTGGCAGGCAGATTTCTGAGATGTGGACCATTTTTAAAGTCTTTATTGAATTTCTCACAATATTGCTTCTGTTTTGCATGTTTTGGTTTTTTGACCTTGGGGCACGTGGGATCTCAGCTCCCTGACCAAGGATCGAACCCACACCTCCTGCACTGGAAGGTGAAGTCTTAACCGCTGGACCACCTGGGACTCACTCACTACCCTTTCGTAGAAGCTCTCAGGTGGAACTTACTTCTCTGGCGACTCCGAGTGGCCTGGGCGCTTCCTTCCTGGCGTGCTCCCGTACACGTCGTCCTCGTTCTCGTCCACGTCTTCATCATCGATGCTTTTCACATCCAGCTTCTGGTACCCAAACTCCCCGTTCAGAGACAGAGAATCAATTTTCCAAGAGTTGCTGCCCTGACTTCCGTTAGAATTTGGCCCAAAGGGGCTTTCGAAGGCCGACATGATGTTGATCGAGGATCGGTCAGAGTTCTCCTCCGAGCTCTCCCCTGCCCCGGGGATCTTCTTAAAAACATCCCCGGGGCTCTGCTCGTCTTCCTCGTCATCAAACGAGATGATATTGGTCACCTTCTTTTTCTTCTTCCGCTCCCTTTTACATTTAGTATCTGGCAAAAGATATGAGATAAGAAAAAGCAGGCAAGAAAAAGTGATGGTCGACTCATCCTGCCTCTAGACTGTGGAAAATCTCTTACTATTCTACTCAAAAATAAACTGAAGATAAACTCAGACCTTTTTTTCAATCCTTGGGGCAGGGCAGGGAATCTGTCTATGCGAGACCGAGCAAAATGGATGCGGGCCTCTACTTCTGGTTTGAAATATGTCGCAGAGCACACATTACAATCACTCCTTCTAAGCAATCTTTCCAAGCACTTTGATTCAAAAGATGAATCATTACTGAAATGATTTTTACCGCTTCACTTTGGAAAACACTCTCATGGCTAGGAGATGAGACCAAGAAAATCAGTTTAGGGATTGTAACTGATTGTTCAACAGCCACAATTCCTCCCAACCCTGCAAGGTGCCCCTTTTCAGTAGGACTGTTCCCATCATGGGTGGTGCCTATTTCTCCACCCTCCTGAATCTAGGCCAGCTTAGTGCTCTGCTTTTAAGAACAGAATGTGGCAGAAATAGCAAATGTGTGAGTTCTAGAGCCCAGGTGTTACCTCATGGAATACTGCCCTGAAACTACCACAGAAGAAGCCAGTCTAACTCATTGGAGGATGAGAGGCCAACGTAGGGGAAACTGAGATGTCCCATCCAAGAGCCAGCACCAACTCCAGATGCGTCAGTGGGGCCACCTTGGGCCTTCCAGCTCAGTCACGAGCTGAATGCAGCCCCATGAGGGAGCCCAGGGTGAAAACCAGCAGAAGAACCATCCTCCCAACCCACAGACTCACAAAAAAGGAATAAATTGAGGTTGTCTGTTTTAAGCTGCTACATTTTGAAGCTGTTTGTTACACAGAAAAGACAAACGGAAACAGAAATCAAGACTGCCTTGGCACCTAGCACCTAGGTGAGCCAACTTGTTCACTCATCTTAATCACCAACCTTGGGTGTGAAGCACTTTGGAGCCAATTCCAAAAATACAGATCCACCCACTAAGGTGTGACGTGGGGATACATCACCACCAGTATGTCACAACTTGGAGACAATGTCAAAAGCAGGGTTCCCAAAATGAATGGAAAAGATACTCCTCTGGGTGTACAAATCCCAGCATCTCTGGTACAGTCATCAACAGTCCATGTCATTTGCCTGAGGTCTCTGCTCAAGGAGAGGGTGGGCCCTCCTGGTGGTCCAATGGTTAAGACTCTGCACTTCCAATGCAGGGGGCACAGGTTCAATCCCTGGTCAAGGAACTAAGACCCCACATGCCCTGAGGCACAGCCAAAAAATTTTTTAATAATTAAAAAGAATGGAGAAGGCAAGACAGATAAAGCCAGTGTATACTAAAGACTTCACAGAATTCTGAGCTTCCCCATCATTAATAACTCCAAAGGGAGGACCATGATTACTGCCTTATTTAAGGGATTTGAGAATACCAGGATTAAGCCCTTATATCCAAAATTTCCTATTTTGCTGTTTCAACATTCCGGATGTGCCAGAAGGTTCAAGGGGACACTGTAAAACTTCTTACAAAATTAATCAGAACGGAATCCACTTCCTTTGCCTACCCAGAGCCTAGAGTCAAAACCAACCATCTCCTCTTTCCCTGATCTCCACTTAAACGTCAGCCCCACAACAGTCTACATTCTCCAGAGCACACTAGGCTGGGCTTTCATCCCACTGATCAGAAGGATAATTAAACGAATGAATGGATGACGGGATGAAGGAATGAAGGGCAACCTCCTCTGGCTTCACGTGACCATCACGCCCTGCCTCTCAGCTTGCCCTGACTGAGCTGTTGGCTTGGCTATCCTGTCATCTTCACGTCCCAGGAAGCCTCTCAGCACCCTTTCGGAGTGAATAAGAGTAAGACAGACAAACAGAAATGTGAGCTGAAAATACCAGTGCATCGGATTTCGCTTCCCTGGGTGCCCCCATCCGTCACCCTGCCCGACCCGGGTCCCCGCATCCTCTCACCCGCACTGACGTGCTTGGACACCACGGGCAGGGGGTCGGTCTCCTGCTCGGCTCTGCTGAGGATGGAGACAGCCGAGGACGCTGTGATCTCCCTGAAAAGGCTGCTCACTCCTTGCGTGGACTCCTTCAGCAAGGAGGTCACATTCTGCGTGGATTCCTTCAAGAGGTCCGAGACGGTGGGAGCAAACTTACTCTGCCCGTTTAAGTCCTTGTTGTCGATGTTAATTGCGAAGAGTATGGAGTTCAGACCTACCCCCCGAAAAGGGAAAAGTCTGGAGTGTTTGCTGTTCAACAGTCACACTTCCAATACAATAAACACGCTGCGACTTTAGAGGACATAAGAGGGCACCCACTCATCTCAAATGGTGACTTAAAAAGAAACAAACAACTCCCACAAAACTGGGGTCAGGAGACACCAAAGTCTTCCCCTATTCGTCAGGAAGACAAACTCAAATAAGAAGTCAGTCATGGGGAGGGGAAGGCTTAAATTCTGGGGTCAGACTGCCTGGGCTGAGCATGGTCACTCAGTAGCTCTGAGACCTTGGTCAAGCCATTCATGACTTCTCTGAGCTTCAGTTTCCTTATCTATAAAAGAGGGACAACAGCCTCTCTTACAGAGTATTAAAGACCATCACCCACCAAAATCAGCTTGGTAAGCAATCAAAAAATGACATATACACACTATTGTGCAAAATAGGTAATTAGCAAGAAGCCGCTATATAACACAGGGAGCCCAGCCTAACATTCTGTGATGACCTAGGGGAGTGGGGTAGGAGGGGGGATGGAGGATCGAGAGGGAGTGAGTGAGTGACAGTCACTCAGCCGTGTCCTGCTCTCTGCAACCCCATGGACTGGAGCCCACCAGACTCCTCTGTCCATGGAATTCTCCAGGCAAGAATACTGGAGTGGGTTGCCATTTCCTTCTCCAATCAAGAGAGAGAGGATATATAAAATTATGGCTGATTCGCGCTGTCATATGGCAGAAACCAATACAACACTATAAAGCAATTATCCTTCAATTAAAAAAAAAAAAAAAAGCACCAATATCATGTCCATTATACCTTCAGGCAAAAACGTGCACTGGTCTCCTATGGCCTCCGTACAACATCATGGTCATCTGACTTTTCCTCATCAATGGACAAGCCTAATGTAACTCAGTAGGTGGGACTCAGTGAAAACTTACAGGAAAGAGAGAAAGAGGAGGCCACAAAGGATTTGGAAGAAAGAAGCAAGGTACCCACTTGGGCTGCATTCACCCTTTGAGTGAGAGTCAAACATTAGACAATTTAACAATTCATCAACTAGCACCAAGGCAGGACTTTCACCAGGACAAATCAGATACTGACTCTCTTATCTGATTCGTTCACAACCCTATCAAGCGGACTACAGTGCCATCAGGATTCCCACCTCGCAGAAGAGGAAGGTAACGGTAAAAAAACTCACCAGATCTGCCTCAGGTCACCTTCCAGAGGGACGGAGAGCCAGGCTTCCAAGACCTGTCTCCCCCCTCCACCCCCACCCCTGCTCCTGTTCCCTGGATCTTTATCTCACACTTGCAAAGCCTCAACCAAAACCCCGCAACCCCATGCTTTCCCAGCCAGGGCATCACAATTCTAGATAAACGGACTCAGTGTTCATTGCCACTAAAGGAAGGATAGTGGAGAGTGATGAGTGGCCCTTTCATTCAATGAGGGACGGGAGATCCCACAGCCCCCCGTGGAGTTACACATCCACTCCCAGGCAGCTCCTCTGCTCACCAAGCTTCAGACGACCCCCTGCACCCCCCCCCCGCCCCCCGCCCCTGGCCAGCTTACCAGCTGCCATGGTGGGAAGCATGCTAGACCTTTCTTCATCCATGACAAAAGCCCAGTCTTCATAAAACGTGCTGCAAATGGAAAAGAGAGGGGGAATGCTCTAAACCGTTGTTCTCAGCATCCGTTAGCCAGACAATTCCTTCCTATGGCTCCCTGGAAAGTTCACGCCTGTCCATGCCAAAGTGGCCACACAAGGTCTCTGCTGCGCTGGGTCTTCTGGTTATAAAGGATTGAACACATATATCCTACAACTTCCTTATCGGTCCCCTGAGATCATTAGAGCCTGAGAATGCCAAGATAGGCATGAGATGGAAATGCACTACTTATGAAGCAGAAAAGGAAAAGGGGACAAACAGTGGTGACTTTCACTCAAGCAACATTTCTAAGAAATAGACAGGAAATCCAAGCCAGCCCACAGGGACCCCCTGAGTGGACTCATACAAGAAGAGACAATTTCAGGATGAAATTTTAGTTCCCTGGGCCCTTCAACCAAGGCATCTGTATGTAACACCAGTTTGGGCAGCAGCCTCAAAAGCCCAAATTACCTCCTGGAATGGGTTGGAAAGCTAAAAAAGCCCACAGACCTAAACGGTGGTTGTAGAGGAGGGGACCAGAAGGCCAATCAGTCATTCCACTGTCCAAGGTCATTCAGCAATAAATCCGTACAGCCTGGGCTCAAAGGCAGCTCTCCCAGCCCCACAGCCCAGCTCTTTAGCAGACCCCCAGCTAAGCAATAGCAAGTAAATATCCTCATCTCTGACTTCCCCACCAGGTCAGAGAACTCTAAACTAACGGAGTCAAAATTCAATTTCACTGAAGCACGGTCAGTGATGGGTGACCTGGAGTTCAGCAAAAGACCAGATACATAGCTGCTGAAGTGACTGAATATAATCAACAGGAAGAGAAAAGACAGACATCATTGTCAACATACTTAACCTGGCAAAGAAGTCAGACGAAGCACAGACTGTATCTTCAAGCTGGCGGTGCAGGCAGACCTCTGATCCCCCAAACTGTGATTCTTTACAGACTGGAGCCAGTTTTCTTGCACATAAATGAATTTGGTGTTCCCACACTGAATTAGAGGGGCCAGTGATTCAGTGAAGTACAACGGTGAGTCTTAACAGCTGATTGCCTTCTATTGCTCACTGTTACATTCAACCATGACACTGAGAGTACGGCTCTGAAGGACACACCTGTCCCTTGGTATCCATGGGGGATTGGCTCTAGGACCCACTACGGATACCAAAGTTGAGGATGCTTACATACAAGAGCATAGCACAGGTAGCCCTCCAAATCTACAAATTCTGCCACCATGGGTTCAACCAACCACAGATCTTAAACACAGCACTCAATCAACCCACGGCTGGTTGAGTCCACAGATGAAGAAACTGGGGATACAGACAACAGATGGCACTTGTAAATAATCTGCTGGAAAGAGCTTTGCTCTTTCTACAAATTCTGCCAAATTCTGCCAAAATCTACAAATTCTGCCACCATGGGTTCAACCAACCACAGATCTTAAACACAGCACTCAATCAACCCACGGCTGGTTGAGTCCACAGATGAAGAAACTGGGGATACAGACAACAGATGGCACTTGTAAATAATCTGCTGGAAAGAGCTTTGCATAAAAAAAAAAAAAAAACTACTGTTAAGAAACATGAATTGTTGTTTAGTTGCTTAGTCATGTCTGACTCTTTTGCGACCCCATGGATTATACGCAGCCCACCAGGCTCCTCTGTCCGTGGGATTTCCCAGGCAAGAATACTGGAGTGGGTTGCCATTTCCTTCTTCGGGGATCTTCCTGATCCAGTGAGTGAACCCGCCTCTCCTGCATTGGCAGGTGGATTCTTTACCACTGAGCCACCAGGGAAACAAGAAACATGAATGTGTTTTATTTAGTGAGAGCTTGTTAATGTTCAAAGGTACCTGCAGAATTGCACAGCCTCCCAACTCAGACATGAGTAGTCCTAAGCAGCATGTGGGTACTGCTGTCGCCAGTGTTCCTGGCCCCATCCCTCCCATTTCATACCTACAGGGTCTGAACACACAGCCGGACAAGCTATATCACAGGCCACATCGAATAAGAGAACTTGGGGTATCTTTGACAGCCTTAGTGCACAAGCCTGGAACACCTAACACCTAACACCAGGACACCTAAACTATTGGAAGAAAGGCCACCTCAAGCAGCAGAAGAAACAGCAGAGGAGACCTGAGCCAGGGAACACACAGCAAGATATGAAATCATGGGAATGTATCACAGCACTGATGAAATAAATGCCAGCCTATTGAATTAAGTGGCATTTCACTGTTAAGGATCTGGGCACTGTTGACGTGGAAGTTATTCAAGGGGCAGGGGCAGAATTGATCACTGTCTCTTTGTACCATCAGGTGAAACAAAACGACATGTCTAGTCCACCCTTCTAGAGGGAAAATAACAGCGAGAGAGGGAGGGAGGGAGAAAGAGAGACAGGGAAGGAGAGGGAGGGAGAGGGAGACAGAGACAGAAGTCATAAACGTCAGCACACAAGCACAATGACAGGAAAACACACCAACATGCTCACAGAGCTGTGTCTATGCAGGTTACGAGTGATTTCAGTCTTGTCCCAGCAGGTTCTACAGCATCCATCAAATGTTTCTGAAGGGAAGGTGGCTGACTGTACAGTCACTGATACATATTCAGTGCCTTCTCCCTATCACTGTGGAAGAAACATATCTCGTCCACCCTGCTAAGCTTGCCCATAGTGGTGTGACTTGCTGGTCAACAAAATATGCACGAAAGTGAAGCTTCACGGTGGGCAGAAGCTTGGAGGGCCAGTGTTTTCCTTAGCCAGAGCCCCCTGTCTGCAGTGGCAATCCAGAAAACATATGCAGAGATGCACCTCTGTCAGCCTGGGCCTCTGAGATGAGGCCCTCAACCCATGACAGACACACAGCAGGTGGAAGACACGGACTTGGTGGTCTCAAGCCACTGAGGCTTCCAAGACGCTTGTTACAGCAGCATAACCTCACCTATACTAACTGACAGAATAAACTTTATGATCAAGAAAAAAGAAAACAAAAGGATGGGAGGGGTTGTTTTTAATAACCAATGACTTTTCTCCTCAACTTAAAACGCCCCTATTACTTTCCATCAGTTTGAGATTGACAAACCTCTAAAAAAAAAAAAGCCAGAAGAACCATCCAGTACCCAGTGTACAAGGAGATACACAGCAAGAAACAGGGCACTGAACACCCAGCATCTAAAGAGCAAGAAATTCTGGATCTGAAAGAAACCAAGATTAAAATTCTGCCAAGAGAGGCACATGTTGTGTCCTAAGACAACAGCTCACTCCACACCCCAGGCCTTAGTAATAACAGGCATCTATTGAGTGCCTGCTGCATGCAGTTCCCACGTGGAGGGAGCCCGACAGGCATCTTCACTTGGTCTCCAGTGGACTGTGCCCGCGGCCCAGCCGGACAAGCTGGGGCTGGAAGAGGGGAACCCGGCCATCCCGGATGCAGGCAGGCAGGTCCTGCGATGTCCGCCCCCTGCCCGGACGCACCCACTCCCCGCCCCGCCGGGTACCTGAGCCGGCCGCGGTCGGCCAGGAGCATGTGCAGGTAGCGCTCGAGGGAGTTCTCGTTGAGGGCGCAGCGCAGCCAGGCGCGGCCGCGGCCCACGTCCGAGGCGATGTGGCGCAGGGCGTAGAAGCGCTGTAGTTCGTGCTTGCTGAGCACCTCCTTCACGTAGAACCAGAACACGGGCTCTGTGGAGACAGGGGGCCACGCCGTGGGGCGCACATCGCGTGCAGAGGAGCATCCAGGGGCGGTGTTGATGGAGATACAAGAGGTGCTTCTCAGCACGGAAAAGGAAGATACCAGAGAGTATACCCAAGATAAACATGACCCCCGCCCCCGCCAGGGAATCCCCAGGCAGTCCAGTGGTGAGGACTCAGGGCTCTCACTGCCATGGGCCTGGGTTCAATCCCTAGTCAGGAAACTAAGATCCCACAAGCCGCTTGGTGCAGAAAAAAAAAAATATATATATATATGACCCTCCCATCCACCATCCAGAGGTGATCACTGTTAACATTTTCAAATCAATCTCTTTGCCTGCACTTTGCTTTTTTCCACAAAACTGACATCTGTGATAGCTGAATCGTGACCCCCAAAGATAACCACATCATAAGCCCTGGAATCTGGACATCTTACCTTACACGGCACAAGGGCGTCTGTAGCTGTGACTAAATTCAGGATCTTGAGACAGGGTGATTACCCCGTCTCTCTGGGCCTGACATAACCACAGGTATCTTTAAAAGAGGTAGGGGGAGGGCTTCCCTGATGGCTCAGCGGTAAAGAAGCCACCCGCCAATCAATGCAGGAGACACGGGTTGGATCCCTGGTCCGGGAAGATCCCACAGGCCTTGGAGCAACTAAGCCCATGCGCCTCAATCACTGAGCCTGTGCTCTAGAGCCTGGGAACCAAAACCAGTGAACCCGCATGCTTCAGCTACTGAAGCCCACTCACCCGAGAGCCCGTGCTCCCCAACAAGAGAACCCACCGCAATGAGAAGCACGTGCACCACAACTATTGAGCCTGTGTTCTAGAGTCCAGGAGCCAGAGCAAGAGAACCCACCGCAATGAGAATCCCGTGCACCGCAACGAAGAGTAGCCCCTGATCTCCACAACTAGAGAACGCCTGTGCGCAGCAACGAAGACCCAGCACAGCCAAAAATAAAAAGAAGTAATAAAATTTTTCCAAAAAAGAGGGACGGGGAGGGAGATCTGAGGCAGAAGGGAAGGCAGAGGCATGACTAGGGAAGCAGAGCCTGGAGTGATGCGGCCACAGCCAAGGAATGCTGCAAACTGCTAGAAGCCACCAGAAGCTGCCAGAAGCCAGAAGAGGCAAGGAACAGATCCTGCCCGGGAGCCTCCAGAAGGCACCAGCCCTGCCATCACCTTGCCTTTAGCCCAGTGAGACTGACTCTGGACTTCTGTCCTTCATAAATGTAGGAAAATTAATTTGTGTTGTTGTAAGCCACAAAGTTTGCAATAATTTGTTAGAGCAGCAGAAAGAAATAAACATATCATCATACTGTGTGTTGTATATGTCCGTGTGTCTGCGCTCAGTCACTTCAGTCCTGTCTGACTCTCTGTGACCCTGTGGACTGTAGCTCGCCAGGTTCCTCCGTCCATGGGATTCTCCAGCAAGAATACTGGAGTGGGTTGCCATGCCCTCCTCCAGGGAACACATGTACATTTACACACACACACCACACACACGTAGTTTTGTATCTGGACTTGTTTCTTTCCTTGTGTAGACCATGGACATTTTCTCCGTAACATTTATAAAGATCTTTGGAAACGTGATTTTCGGTGGCTGCGCAGTTAAACGCAGTTTATTTCCTGACTGCAGGGAACAGAACACAATGCCGATTTTCCCCATGCAGTGCTTTAAACATCCCTCTGCACAACTAACCGTCCTCATTTCTAGTTCCTTTGGGGAGATTTCTGTATGTCTAACAATAGAAACAGATTTAAGGCTTTAAGAGAAAGCTTCTAAGAAGTGTGTTTTTATCCATAAAATAGTCATCACGTCACTTCACATCCTGCCTTTTTTGTCCATACACACACAGATTTTCTTCATAGGTGTGATTCTAGTATATACCTAATTTTGTGACCAACCTTCTTTACTTAACAGCAGTTCATCAATACTTTTCAATGCGGTAGATAATAATAACAGCAACGACAGGGACAGTCACTGCTCCTTATTGAGCATTAAGTACGTACCAGCCACTGTGCTCCACACTTGCATCTAACCTCAGTCCTCTCGACCACCAAGGCTGTCTCCATGTCAAAGACAAGACTGAGACCCAGACAAGTGAAGTGACTGGCTCCGTGATACACAGTTATAAGTGGGACAGCAGAAAGGAACCTCAGAGCTGTCTCACTGTGAACCATGTCACCACACCATCTTGCAAAGTGAGGGGAGCTCTGCCTCCTTGAAAAGGATCATGTTCACAATTGCTTGATGGACTCCAGCCCAGGAGCTAAACAGACTCACTGACCCCTCTGAGAAAGTGACAAGATCTTTGAACCTTCCTTCCAGAAGGATGTGAATACGCACATCTCCATAAATTGGACATTAGGCTGATAAGCTCAGTTTAAAATTGCAATTCAGCTCAGGGAGTATGGACTGCCTTCCTCCTGGGAGCCATGAGCTGGGTGAAGCTATAGGCCCCGAGGTAGACAAGAAGGACGTGTGGCTAACAAGCTTCTGATCTCGTGGGCAGGACAACAGGTGAGGAGGTCTTCAGCGGAATGACTCTGTGCAGGTCCCTCAAGCACGCTAAGCTTCAGACTCCTCTCTCTTAACAGAAGCCCCGAAGTGTAGACTCCCCTAGGGTTTCTGGGGTAACTGGAGAAAAGGGAGATAAAACACTGAGCGTGACGTCCAGCCCATGGTGACCAACCACTGTTTGCTAAATAATTACCTTCTTATCCGAGAGCATACAGGTTGTTTCCTCTTTTCCTTTTTCTTTTCATAGCATCTAAATGTGTACATATGTACAAGTGTGTGTGTGCATTCGTGGATCAAGTGAATCTCTGAAATCATTTCAAAGAAACATCCCAAGAAGGACTGGTAAAACCACCAGCAGAGTGGATCACTCAGAACGCCTTCTCTCAATCCCTAAATGCCAAACTAACCCCCTTCTGAAACCCACTAGTTACTTCTTTAAAATTTTATCTCAGTTGCAGCATGTGGGATCTAGTTCCCTGACCAGGAATCAAACCTGTGCCCCCGGCATTGGGAGCATGGAGTCTCGGCCACTGGACCACCAGGAAAGTCCCCCGAAACCCATTAAAGATCAGTCCAAACCACACAAATGTATAACTTTTCTTTTAACATGTTTCCTATTTAAAAGTTAAAATTTTTTCTTTTAAAAAAAATTGGCCTATGCAGCAAAGTGTTGCATGAAACCACTCTGAGTCAATGTCTGTACATAAAGATAGAATAAAGCGAAGGAAGGCTTCTACTTGAAGACTCTCTCAGAAACCAAGACAGGGCATTTGCTGAGAGTATCATTCGGGGCCAGTCAGCCAGCCAGCCAATAACTTGCATTGTAACCCACCAGACAACCATCAGTACATCCAGCACGACTTCAGTCCAGAGACTCTCACCTGCATCCTGTCTTTTCTGAAAACTGCAGTCACCTCCCTCTGACCTTGAAAACACACGAAACACTTCAAAGTGTGTTTTCGCCTTTCCATGTCATAAATTGCTTACCGCTCCGGAATCCTTCTAAAGCTCGCCTGAGTGATGCGACTGATGATCATCAATGTCCCAGCAGGGCTCCGCTCCCAACGCCAGAATTAACATGGTCTATTTAAAGTGCAGCTCACCTGCCACTTAACACCTGCAGTGTCCATAATTTAATTGGGGCATATACACTGATTGCTTACTGCTTCAAACTGGAGGCTGATTCCAAAAGCGGGTGAGGGCTTCTGGTTCTCCCAGCTCCTGAAAGCCATCTGCTGACAAGAGCAAGAGCCAGGAAGGGAGTACTAAGGTGAGCTACCTGGGGGTCCCTGCTGACAGAGGATGACAGAGGATTTTTGCCAAGTTTCAATGCTAACCAATGCCAATTCAAAGAATGCACTTTGGCGGACAAAAACCCTGGCTCAAATTCTAGTTCAGGCCTCGCGTGACCCTGGGCAGCTTATTCTGTCCTTCATTTTCCTCATCTGTAAAATGGGGATAACTACCTGCCTTTGAGGTTTGAGATGAGGGGGAAACAATTGAGAAAATAAAGCATGTGTATGAAGTACTTCATGGCCAAGACAGGCAAACACCAAGTCTTGCCCTTTCTTCTGGCCACTGTACCCCTCTTTCCCAGGGGATCTGTGTTCCATCTGGTTCTCTGTAAAGGGCCTTTAGCACTACCAACCACTGTCTCCCACAGGGCTCGGCAGGTGACCCGGGCTGAGCAACAACCTGGCCACAGCAGGGCGGGTGTCAAATCGCCTTACTCAGCACCCCCTCGTTCTGGCCCTGTTTGACCTTTTGTATGACTTGTGTGTGACCTTCGTGTGATGGAGCCTTTTCTATATTTTTGCTTTTTTAATATTATATAAGAACATGACGGATCTTGATTGCTGAGGGTTTTTGGAGCTCCCTGCCATTCTGTGCCTAAAGTGAGTACTCCCCTGGCCTCACCCTGGTCCCAGCCCTGGACCACGGGCCCCTCCCCACGACCCTACCTGAACCACTGGAAGAGAGGCCTTATCTCCTTTCAGAGTGAAGTCGGCAGACAACAACCAAAGGGCAGATTCAGCAGCCCCAGCGCTGTGCGTGCAAATAAAGCTTTACTGGGACGCAGTCACAGGCACGTGTTTACAAGTCGTCTGTGGCTGCGTTCCTGCTAGAAAGGCAGGGCTGCTGGAAACACTTACAGCCCACAAAGCCTAAAGTACTGTACTTGCTATTCGATCCCTTAAGGAAGAAGTTTGCTAACCTCTGTGCTAGAGGTAGGAACTCTAATAGCCATGTCAACCTGGCACTTCCTGGGGCCACTGCACCCTCTCATGTAGAGTGGCCCACCTGAAAGAGAGGCCAACCCAGAGAAGCGGTGATGAGAGAGACCCAGGGACAGATGTGGGGGATCCGTCTGATCCCCTGGATCCGGCTCCACCCCTAGTTTTCTTATTGACTTGAGTCAGGAAGTCGCTCTTCTGCTTCGGGCTGTCTGTGAGTCTGGCTGTCACTTGCAACCAGAAGCAGCCTAATGCGGGGAGCACGAGCGTGTTCTTCTATCACCTGACAATCATTTCAGGGCGACCCACAACATGCCAGGCTCTGGGGGGAAGACATCCCTCAAAATTAAACAAGAAACAGGGCCTCCTGCAGCAGTCCAGTGGTTAAGACTCCACCTTCCAACGTACGGCACACGAGTTCAACCCCTGGTCGAGAAACTAAGGTCCCACATGCTATGGGGTATGACCGAAAACCTTAAAAATAAAATTAAAATAAAAAATAAAACACAAAACCGCCACTCAACAAGAAACAGAAAGCACAAAGAAAAGGAGCTAGGCTCCCCGTAAACAAGAGACACGCTGAGTCTGCAGGTGCAGACAGGGGCTGGAAGGCTCTGTTGTGGGCAGGACATCCACCCTCCCGACCTTCACCTCACTGTCTCAGAGTGCTGTCGCCACTCCACTGTGGTTCAGTCCCTCAGTCGTGTCCGCCTCTCTGCGACCCCATGGACTGCAGCGCGCCAGGCTTCCCCGTCCTTCACTGTCTCCCAGAGTTTGCTCAAACTCATGCCCAGTAAGTCAGTGATGCCACCCAACCATCTCATCCTCTGTTGCCCCCTTCTCCTCTTGCCCTCAATCCTTCCCAGCATCAGGGTCTTTTCCAATGAGTCGGCTCTTCTCATCAGGTGACCACTCTGGGCCTCACATTCACAACTGAAGCAGAAGAAAGACGTTAAGATAGAGCCACCTCTATTACCTCATTTTTTTCAGACAAGGATAAATGCACGCAAGAGAGTGAAGAGCATGTCAAGACTGGCTAAACTGCTCATGAGCTTTGACCTAGAGGAGGACACCCCACAGACCCAGACACAATCAGGGCTATGACAAGCCAAAGAAGAAAAGAGGGGTGGATCTTTAAGTAGGAAAGCAACAGAATCAGCCATACACAGTATCTCCCATTCCAGGAACAAAAGGCAAGCCGAGTGCTTCCACGTTTCCACCTGAGACCTGGGTGACCACAGGCATCCTCAAAGCCCAGTCACATCTGGGTGAGCCTGACGACAAGACACAAGTGTGCTGGTAAAGCTGGATTCCCAGTGAGGGGCCGTGGCTTTCTCACTTGGCCATGACTCAATGAGCCACAAGGCTGCCTCCTGGAACTAGGACACAGGGACTGAGCTTTGACCATGAAGAACACATGATAGAGACTCATACAAAATATGTAAGCTTGAAACTTTTTTTGCTCTCTTAAATTGTGGCAAAACATACATGAAAAAATTTACCACTTTAACCATTTTAAGTGTATAATTCAGCGACATGAAGTACATTCACAAAGTCATGCAAATACCACCACTATCCATTTCCAGAACTTTTCCATCATCAAAACAGAAAACTCACAGCCAGTAAACACTAACACTCTCCCCATGCTCCCCTCCCACCCCCCACCCCTGTAAGCCTCGATTCCACACACTTTCTCTATGAATTTGACTATTCTGGATTCTACGTGTAAGTGGAATCACACAACCATGTGATTTTTGTGTCTGACAGCTTTCACTTAGTATGTTTTTAAGGCTCATCCATGTTATAGTAAGTAGCAGCATTTCTTTTTATGACTGAATAATATTCCATTATAAATAGTATGGGCTTCCCAGATGGCTTCATCGTAAAGAGTCTGCCCGCCAATGCAGGTGATGCCGGTTCGATTCCTGGGTTGAGAAGATCCCCTAGAGAAGCGAATGGCAACCCACTCCAGTATTCTTGCCTGGAAAATCTCATGGACAGAGGAGCCTAGTGGGGCATGGTCCATGGGGTTGCAAGAGTCAGACACGACTGAGTAGTTGAGCGCAAACACACACACACAGTAAACACCACACTTTGTTATCCATTCACCTGTCAATGCACGTTTGGGTTGCTGTTTCTTCCTTTTGGCTCTTGTAAATAATACTGTGAAAATTTTGAGTCCCTGCTTTCAGTTTTTTTAGGTCTGCATCTAGGAATAGAATTGCCAGATTGTTTGGTAAATCTAAGCTTAATTTTTTGAGAAACCATCAAACCATTTTCCATAGTGGCTATACCATTTTACATTCTGAAACTGAAATTAACTCTGTTATTAAATTCCCTTTCAGTTAAGAAAACAAACTTGCCAGTAAAGGCAACTTAGCCACTTTCCCAGTTTTTTTTAATTGCAATAAAATTCACTGAATATAAAATTCAGCATTTTAAAGTGTATAATTCAGAACTTGATGCATTTTTAAAGGATAAATAAACACATGATGATCTGAGATTGCTTTTGAAGACTTCAGTAGATTTAAATGGAAACATCCCTACTGACTCTAAAGAACAAGTGCCAATTATCTTGGTGGGGGTGAACGGAAATTACAGAAATAAAGCAAGGAAAAGAGGGTCAATTGGCACTTACTGCCCAGACGGGACTTGGCTGCCTGCTCCCTCTCACTCTCCGCCTCACCTCATCCCACTCTCGCTGTCACTCACCCTGCAACAATCCCCCGGGTCTCCTGGCCGGTCCTCCAGACAAGCCAAGCTTGCTCCGTCCCAGGGCCCACCCAGCCATGAATACAGAAATCACACGAGCTAGCCCACTGAAGGAATTTCACATAAGACATCTGTTACAGAGACCGCGGAAGCCAAAAAGCAAATAGGAGATACCAAGGGAACCCAGAGATAACTGATGTCAGACAACCAAACCATTTCAGACTTCCTGGGTGGTCCAGTGGTTAAGAATTCCATGCTTCCAATGTGGGGGTGGGGGGGGGGGGCACAGCCAGTGCAGGGGGACACGGGTTCGATCCCTGGTCAGGGAAGATCCTGCATGCCATCTGTCATGGCAAAAAAAAAAAAAAAAGGACCCAACCCTAGAGCCAGAGGAACAAAAGGTAGTACCAGGGGATGCAACCGTGGCTGTGGGTACCAGCTGGACTGTGGCAGAGGGACTGAGGGGTAAAGTGGGGGAACAAGGCAGGGGGCACCTCCATGGACCACAGGAAGCAGTCACTGCTAGAGATGCACCCCCACCCCAATCAGCTATTTCCCTGTCTTCTCACCTGCCCACCGCATCACCACCTCCCACTGAAAGGATGGGCGAGGGGGCCTGGGAAAGAGAGCTTGCCGGGGAAGGGCAGGGAGTCAATAGAAGAGCAAAGACATGACTGACTGCTGCAGGATTGTGTGTGTGTCTGTGTCTGTGTGTGTCTGTGTCTGTGTGTGTATGTGTGTCTGTGTCTGTGTGTGTATCTGTGTGTGTCTGTGTGTGTGTGTGTGTGTGTGTGTGTAGGCAAGAAAATTTATTTTTAAATTTTAATTGGAGGCTCATTACTTTACAATATTGTGGTGGTTTTTGCCGTATATTGAACTTGTTGACCCGCCTGGGGTTCCTCCTCTCAGTAACAGGATGGCTAACCCCCTCCCTTCCTTTGGGCTCTGTTCTAATGTCCCCATCTGACTACTCCATAGAGAAGGAAAACCTCCACCATGGCAGACTGCTGGCGGCTCATCTAACTCTGTCCTCGCCTCCACCTGAACCCACAGACGACTACACGTCCCAGGCTGCTCGACGGGGGCCACGTGCCTCACGGGTGCCACACCTCCCTGGCGCCCTCCGCCGGCCCAACTCGCTCATCTCTGGGGGCAGTCTGGCCCTGGGAGCAGCTGGCATCTGGGTTCCCAGCTCTAACACCTCAGCCCGGCACAGCTGGCCCTCGTCCCCATGACACGAGGGTCTACGCGGCACCTGCTTCATGCTCCCGGTGGGAACCTCCTCCAGCGCTTCCCAAACCTGTGCTGTGTTTGCTCCTAGGGGTGCACTCCATCCGCCATGCGAGAGCCACTTTCATGCTGACAGGGTGAAGGACCCACGGAACCAACAGGCTGGATAATAACTCCAAACTGACAACCCTGAGCCCAGGTTTGAGCCTTTTGGGAAAAAAAAATTTTTTTATTTATTTGGCAGCATCAGGTCTTGGTTGTGGTATGCTGCTGCTGCTCCTGCTAAGTCGCTTCAGTTGTGTCTGACTCTGTGCGACCCCATAGACGGCAGCCCACCAGGCTCCTCTGTCCACAGGATTCTCTACGCAAGAACCCTGGAGTGGATTGCCATTTCCTTCTCCGTGGTTGTGGCATGTGGGATCTTAATTCCCCAACCAGGGATCGAACCCACATCCCCTACGTTGGAAGGCAGATTCCCGGCCGCTGGACTACCAGGGAAGTCTCCGGGTCTGAGACTTAACATACAGGACATCAAGATTAAACACCTCTGAAACAGCCAGAGGTCCCCTCCGGCCAAGAGACACCAGTCTGGCTACAGCGGATCCTAATATGTGCATGCTAAGTTGATCAGTCGTGTCCATCTCTTTGTGACCCCATCGTCTGTAGCCTGCCAGGCCCCTCTGTCCATGGGATTCTCCAGACAAGAATATTGGAGTGGGTAGCCATTCCCTTCTCCAGGGGATCTTTCCGACCCAGGAAAGAAACCCGTGTCTCTTATGACTCTTGCATTGGCAGGCGGGTTCTTTACCACTAGCATCACCTGGGAAGCCCCAGATCCTAATATCCTGGGACGATATCTTGTTCCCCTCTCTAAGTGGCCACTGGCCCAAGCCCTCATCCACCCTGGTGGTCAAGGACCCTCCCCAGAACCCTCCGGACATTGCCCGAATCTAGTGTCTCACTGGCTAACAGCTCACCCCTGGGGACAGCACGTTGGCTCCCTCCCTAAGGCCAGCATGTCCCCACCAGATGCTGAACATTTTTATTGCCAATGGACATCTTCTCTGCCCCTTCGGCAAACATCCTCCCAATGTCTCTTTCACCAGACCTAGCTAATTTGCAAGTTTGCGAATTCAACAGAGAAATACAAACAGGGAACTGAAAACATGACAGGGATGGAAGGGTGGGGAGGGTGGACTTCCCCTCATGATCAAAAGGATGGGCCCGGGGTTCTCCTTGCACAGGCGGCTTCCTCCACAAATAATTTTCTACAGAAATGAAATTGCTACCCAAGGTGACGTGGTGAAGCAAAATATAAACTCAGATTTGATTTAAATGCAGTCAACCATTTTCAAAAATCCCCACCAAGGATCACGGGAGTTGGTTTCTCTAATTTTAGAGTTCGGGGTATATTAATACCATCTGCTTTCAACTGTGAAGATGTACAGACAGAAGGGGGCGGAGTTTGGCACCCCAGGAGAATAAGCAGCAAGACCTGAAGTCCGGGTCCTCCAGTCATTATTCTGAATGCAGTCTTTTGATGGCCAGGTCCTTCTAGTACGCTGGAGCTGCAACGTGAGCAAGAATGGGACCCAGCCCCTGACCGCCGAGAGAGGGAGACAAGAAAACAGGTGGCATCACACTGAGGTTTGCCAAGAGGAGGACTCAGGGCGGGGCGGGTGGCAGGAACCAATAGGAGGCGCACTGTCAGGCTGAACTGGTGGGGAGCTCATGAATGACTTTGAGAGATATCTGAAACTTCAAGAGAGAAGAGATCAAAACCACCATGAGATCTCACCTGGCACCTGGCAGAACGGTTATCATCAGAAAGAACACAAATAGCTCTTGGGCTCAGACCTAAGTGGTGGCAACCTGGCGAAATGCACCAAGGAGGTCAGAATCATGGGCAAATATGGGACCCGTTATGGTGCCTCCCTCAGGAAAATGGTGAAGAAAATGAAACCGCCAGCGTGCCAAGCACACCTGCTCCTTCTGTGGCAAAACCAAGATGAAGGGACGAGCTGTGGGCATTTGGCACTGCAGTTCCTGCGTGAGAACAGCAGCTGGTGGTGCCTGGACCTTCACCACCACCTCTGCCTCACACTCAAGGCTGCCATCAGAAAAAAGACTGAGGGAATTAAGGACCAGGAGAAGCACCACCATTTAATAATGTGGCTAGCTTCCAGGTGGCGCTAGTGGTAAAGAAGCTGGCTACCAATACAGCAGACGCAAAAGACGGTGGGTTCGATCCTTGGGTCAGGAAGATCCCCTGAAGAAGGAAATGGCAACCCACTCCAATATTCTTCCCAGGAGAATGCCATGGACAGAGGAGCCTAGTGGGCTACAGCCCATGGGGGTCGCAAAGAGTCAGATACAACTGAGCAACAAATACTTTCACTTTTAGCCTATAATAAATGGGTTAATTTATGTAACAAGATTTTAAAACACACACACAAGTAACAATGTTGATGAAGATGAGGAGAAACTGGAACTCTTATGTATTACGGAGAAATCAGGACTCTTGTACATTGCTGGTGGGAATTTTAAAAGAAGCATCCAGTATGGAAAACAGTATGGAAAACAGTATGGTGGCTCTTCAAAAAAGTACACACAAAATTACCGTATGATCCAGCCATTCTGCTCCTGAGTGTGTACCCAAAAGAATTGAAAGCAGGAACTTGAACAATTATTTGTACACCTATGTTCGTGGCTGTGCTTTTCACAATAGCCAATAAGCAGAAGTAACCCATCGATAGATGAGTGGGTAAACAAAGTGTGGTCTATCCATGCAATGGATTATTACCTAACCTTAAAAAAGAAGGAAATTCTGACACACGCTACAAATGCATGAACCTTGACATTATGCTAAGTGAAATAAGCCAAATACAAAAGGACAAATACTACATGACTTTACTTATATGAAGGACCTAAAGTAATCAAATTTATAGAGACATAGATTGGTGGTTGCCAGGGGCTAGTGGGAGGGTAAATGGAGAGTTGTTATTTAATGGGGGTGGCGTTTCAATTTGGGAAGATGAAAAGGTTCTAAAGATGGATGGTGGTGATGACTGTATAACGTGAATGCACTCAATGCCTTTTAACTGTACACTTAAAAACGGTTAAGTTTTAATGGTGTGGATACTTCTTTGATCTTTTCAAGGAGATCAAACCAGTCAATCCTAAAGGAAATCAATCCTGATAATTCATTGGAAGGACTCATGATGAAGCTAAAGCTCCAATACTTTGGCCACCTGACGCGAAGAACTGACAGATTGAAAAAGACCCTGATGCTGGTAAAGATTGAAGGCAGGAGGAGAAGGGGACGACAGAGGATGAGATGGTTGGAGGGCATCACCAACTCAATGGACATGAGATTGAGTAAACTCCGGAAGATGGTGAAGGACAGGGAAGCCTGGCATGCTGCAGTCCATGGGGTCGCAAAGAGTCGGACACAACTGAACGACTGAACTCTGTGACAATTTTTAAAAGAGAGAGAGAGAAAACAGAAGTTTGAGTGGTCTCAGGGAAAGGAGAAGGAGGAGGCAGCTGGGAGGAAGTCCGGGGGCTGGCCAGGGGACCTGGGTGAAGGGCAGAGCCATGCACTGCTCAGGGAACACAGGAGCAAACATGGGGTGAGGGTAGGGATGACGACTCTCCATGACGGCATGGAGACTTTGACAGGCCCTTGGTACATTCAAATGAAGACACTCAAGAGAAAGACCAGGAGCTGACCTGTGGGAGACATAACCTAATCAACACACAGACAGCAATTTTCACCAATAAATTCAGAGAGTATGTGTAGAAACAAGAGTCAGCAACAGAACCCAAGGATACCTACATGCTAAGTCGCTTCAGTCATGTTGGACTCTTTGCGATCTCATGGACTGCAGCCCACCAGGCTCCTCTGTCCATGGGATTCTCCAGGCAAGAATACTGGAATAGCTTGCCATGTCCTCCTCCAGGGGATCTTCCCGACCCAGGGATCGAACCCGAGTCTCTCATGTCTCCTGCACTGGCAGGCAGATTCTGGGAAGCCCAATCCAAGGATAAGTAACATTTAATGTCTGAGGGTATAGAAGTGATACGCCAGGAAGGGTTGCAGAGAAGTAAAAAGTGTGCCAAGAGGCTGTGCCATGGCATTATGGAAGAGAGAAGGCCAAGCGTCAAGGTCAGAGGCGACAAAGGCTGCTGAGCAGATGAGGGAAAGTACATTCACAAGTACATTCTCAGGGAAAGTACATTCTCAGGGAAAGGAGGAGGAGGAGGCAGCTGGGAGGAAGTCCGGGGGCTGGCCAGGGGACCTGGGTGAAGGGCAGAGCCATGCACTGCTCAGGGAGCACAGGAGCAAACATGGGGTGAGGGTAGGGATGACATTTAAAGTACATTTAAAGTACATTTACAAGACGGGCATCTCGATCATAAACGTGCCTCTGGTATGGTCAGAATCAGGCCTATCACCTTGTAACAGACTGCCAACACATAACCTGATGGTGATCTACAAGAACATCAAATTCCAAGGTAATGCCATTGAAATGCCACTTTTATAATTGAATGGGTCCCCTCAAAATGCATCTGTTGAAATTCTAACCCCCAAAGATGATGAAATTACGATATGGGGCATTGAGTGGACTCTTGGGTGATGAGGGTGGAGCCCTCATGAGTGGGATTAGTGCCCTGATAAAAGAGGCTCCGTACACCACCTGAGAACACAGTAAGAAGGCACAGCCTGTGAACTAGTAAAAGGAAGTAACTCTAGGAAGTAACTCTAGATCTTGGCTCAAGGTACCTCAGGAATCATGAGACACAGCATTACGCACACTGAACAATGCCCTTCCTTCCAACCAAAGGATATTTATTGAACATAATTTTATTGAAGAACTCATATACTTCTAGACACCATGCTAGGAGCTGGAAAGTCAGGAGGAAGTGAAACAGACATGGTGCCTGGCGCTCCCAGCACTCACCATCTAGTGGGGTAAATGGACAACAGATCTCTGAACACAATGGGTGTGACAATGGGTTTCGGTGGCATCCTCTGACCTTTGTTCTCTAAGACAGGACTTGGCACAGTTTTCTGTAAAGGACCCACTAGTATCTACCTAAGACTTTATGGGCCACATGGCCTCAGTCACAACTTTTGCCTAAAAGCAGCCACAGACAGTAAACAGATGATTGTTTGTGGTTGTGTTCCAATAAAACTTCATTTAGAAAAACAGGTGGTGGGATGTGGTTTGATGACCTCTACGCTGAGTGATCCTAACTTACTCAATACTTACTGCTTAATTTATTCACAAGTTCAAACTGGGGTGATCGTGGTATTTCAGAGAGTCCCCTTTCTGGAAACAATACGCCATTAAGAATAAAATTAGGAGCTTCAGGGACTTCTCTGGTGGTCCAGTGGCTAGGACTCCAGGTTCGCAATGCGACGGGCCCAGATTCCATCCCTGGTGGGGGAACTAGATCCCACATTCTACAACTAAGACCAAGAGCAGCCAGGAGCTTCAGAATCACAATCATGTAGGCCTGAATAGAAATTCCAGCTCTGCCACTTTTTGGCTCTGGTACATTAGTGAAATTATTTCATTTCTTTGAGCTTCATTTTTTTCCATCTGTAAAATGGGGATGATATTATTCACTCTGCACAATCATTTCAACAATAAAATGGAAAAATGAGCACAAACAGTCTGACAAACCCCCTAGGTCACAGAGATGCTCAACATGAGTCACGAGCAAACACTAAGAAAGCCAGGCCTGTGGTTCAAAGCAAGGAGCAGAAAACGTCCAGGTGTCGTTTCTGGGATGAATGTGTTTGAATATGCTAATCACATCATTCCTCCCATTTCTGGCACGCAGGCTCTAACTTAAGTTGTCTTGCTTTTCTCTCTCATTTAAGTTAGGATGATTTTGGATATGACTAAAAAGAAATACAATTTAAAGTGCCTTAAAATATTAGGGAATTAATTATCTCACATAACACTAAGTCCAGGGTTGGTTGATTCAGTAGCTCAGTGACATTATCAGGGGCCAGGTATTTTCCATTGTTCTGAGCACCCATCCTGAGTGTACTGACTTTCGTCTTCAGACTTGTTCCATCCTCATGGTCATAAGATCACTGCCACAGCTCCAAACATCACACAAGTCTTACACAACAACCCACGGCCATAAGATAAGCCTTTCTGTGTCTGCATTTAAATTGCAAGAGGCCTTCTCTGAAGCCTCTTGGCAAACCTCTCCTTCCTTCCCTTTGGTCAGCATTGCGTCTCATGCCTACTCCTAAGTCAACTACTACAACATGGAATTCATTATGGCTGGCCTGATTAATCCAGATTCAGTCCCCCTGCAGCCAGCCCCAGGGCTGAAGCTGGTGGCCGCCCAACATCAGAACAAAATCAGAGTTCTGTTAGCAAGAAAGAAGGGACTGCAAGGTGGGGAATTACCACTGTCTACTGTAATTATTCATGCTCACTTGTGTAACTGGAATGGAAAAGTTAAACAAACTGCAGGACCAGACTCGGAAAGCACAGGTTCCTATCTCATCACCAGCAAATCAACTGTCTGAGCAAATAAACCCAGTCACTTGTCAAAGTCAGAGGAAATGATTCTACCAGGCACGGCAGGCTCTTATTTCTGGGGTCTGAATTCTAAAGGAGACACACCAAGTGACCTTATTCCAAGCTTCTCTGGGCCCTGTGTAACCCAACTAACTGGAGAGAGTCTATTCAAAGGGATCACAGTTTGGGATGTCCTGCACAACACAGCTGAGCTGGCAGTGTACTTGCTAGAATAATGTTCACCTTACTAACATTTCATAGGGGATGAAATGGGGGAAAACTCCCCAAGTCATAAACAAAGAGAAACCTGAATGCTAAGCTAAAATCAAAAACAAACAAAATACACACCAGACAGAATGGCTATTATCAAAAAAAAATCTACAAACAATAAACTCTGGAGGGGGTGTGGAGGAAAGCAACCCCTCCTACACTGTTGGTGGGAATGTAAACTGGTTACAGCCACTATGGAGAACAGTAGAGAGCTTCCTTAAAAAACTAAAAACAGAACTACCATATGACCCAGTAATCCCACTACTGGGCACACACTGGGAGAAAACCATAATTCAAAAAGATATATGCGGCCCAATGTTCACTGCAGCATGGTTTACAACAGCCAGGTCATGGAAGCAACCTAAACGTCCATCAACAGAGAAGCGGATAAAGATGATGTGGTACCTACAGACAAGGGACTGTTACTCAACCATAAAAAGAACGGAACGGTACCACCTGCAGAGACATGGACAGACCTAGAGACTGTCACACAGAGCGAAGTATGTCAGCAAGAGAAAAAGAAATAGCGTAAATCAACGCTTATATGTGGAATCTAGGGAAATGGTATAGATGAACTTATTTGCAAAGCAGATACAGAGACAGATGTAGAGAACAAATGTATGGATACCAAGGCAGGGAGATGGGTGGGATGAATTGGGAGACTGGGATTGACAAATATACACTACTATATATAGTGTATAAAATAGATAACTTATGAGAACCTACTGTGTAACACAGGCACTCTACTCAATTCTCTGTGGTGACCTAAAAGGGAAGGAAGTCTAAAAAAGACGGGTTATATGAATATGTGTAGCTGATTCACTCTGCTGTACAGAAGAACTAATACAACATTGTAAAGCAACTGCACTCCAATAAAAGTTAATTTAAAAAGCAAACAAGACAAAAACACCTAACAAACAGCAAACTAGGGAATGAGAGACATACAATACATAGGTAGGGATTAAAATCATCACGAAACTGAAGGAAAACTGCCTGCAAACTCCGTTTCCCAGACTACAGTTGATCCCAGAAAATCCTGGTACCCGATTGGTATAAAAGTAATTGAATACGGTCACGCACAGAGAAGGTCCATTGGGCCACAGGAAAAGGCACACAACGGAAGCACCATTCAAGGACATACCGTCAGCTATGGAAGATTCGCTTGAACCAGACCAACTTCCCCAGAAAAACAACAGCAACTGGAAAAGCCAGAGTTGTCTAAAAAAAAAAAAAACTAAAGTCCTGGGAGCTCTGCAAAGACAGGAAAGACACGAGGAACTCAGATACCAAAGAGAAGGGAAGTCTATAGACATGAGTCCTAACTACATGGAGAGCCAGGTTTTGCTCTGAGGTTTTTTCCAACTACAGAGCTTCTCTGGTGAGAAGTTTAGAGGAGCTTTCAGAATTCCCAGAGTCTTAAAAAACAAAAGAAAAAAGAAGAAGAAGGAAATAAAACAGAGTTGAGGACCTGCAGAGGCAGAAGGGCACTAGTAAACACGTCAACTCTGTCTCCCCAGAATTCAAGCCCACGTGGAGCCCCAGAATGTGACTATTTGAGGGAAGGCTCTAGGCAGATGTCTCTAGTTGAGAGGAGGTCATACCAGAGCCGGGGAGGGGGAGGCCGCCTAGTCTGATACAACTGGTGTCCTCCTAAGGAGAGGAGGGGACACAGAGGGACAAGGACACAGAGAAAGAAGGCCACGTGAAGACAGAGGCCGAGACAGCAGCGGCAAAGCTACAGGACGAGGGATGGCAGGGACTGCTGACCAACACCGCATGCCAGGAACACACCCTCCCTCAGAGCCTTGCAGAAGGAACCAACCCTGCTGACACCTAGATTTTGGACTCCTGGCCTCCAGACTGTGAGAAGGGAAATTCTCTCTCTGTTGTTTTGAACCACCCACGGTGTGCAAATTTGCCATAGCAGCTCCAGGAAGCTGATATAAGCTGGAAACCCCAAAAAACTACACCCTGGAAATACATGGGCCATCACAAATACTAAAGCCCAGGTGTGAACCGACTTGATCCCTGACTGGACTAAATGGATCTCCCTCTGCCCTAACTGTCTGAGAAGCAACAGTAAATCCTCTCTGGAGAAAGAGAACACCATCCCAAACTTCAAAGTATCTCTACTCTTGTTCATACACAACATCTGGCATTCAGTCAAAAATAACCAGATACTGTGCAAAGACAAGAGCATATTCAAAAACAGAACAAAAACAGAAAATAATGGACTTTTGGCTACAGCCCGGGGAGAAGGTTAACAAATCCTTGCCCTGAAAGCAATGATAAAGCTGGACAAATCTGACACAAATAATGGTTCCAACACTCCAGAAACTGGCTTCAGTGGCCTACAACCTGGGAGCAGTTTACTCTTGAAAACCGTTGAGTTTCTGATAAGAGGAGGGGGAACAGTACTAGCAGCTCAACTATAAATGGCGGCCAACATGCCATCTCGAGGGTCAGGGGCCACAGGGAGGGGCGCAGACTGCAGGGGATGAAGCACTTCTGGCCCACGGACAGAGGGCAGGGGTGCTGGGCCCCCAGCAGAGTCAACTGTCAACGTGAGCCCAGAGGCGCAGGTCCCCAAGTTCAAGAAAACCTAAAAAAAAAAAAAAGAAAAGAAAAGAAAACCTACACACCCATATATCCACATAAGATCCATAATTTTTCAATGTTGAAATCTTAAAAACAAATTTTTAAACACACTCCACAAAGGATTTTCCTGGCAGTCCAGGGTAAGACTTCACCTTCCAAGGCAGGTGATGCGGGGTTCGAGCCCGGTCAGGGAGCCTAGATCCCACATGCCTCCGGAGCCAAGAAACCAAAACATACACAAAATAAGTAGTATTGTAACAAATCAATTAAAAAACACTCCCTGCGAGGGCACCGACTTCCAAATTCAGTCCTACATGCAAGCCTAACCCCCAACAACCAAACGCAGCAGGCATGCCCCTGGTAGACTCTCAGTATTATCCCACTATTGTGATTTCCAACAATGTCGTTTTGTTCGATCATTACGCTGAAGTTCAGTTTTTCTCTCTTCATTTAGTAACAGAGCTAATGCAACAGCCTTGTGGATTAATTCACCATTACTCATTCTCTCCTATCACTTTCAATACAGTTAACGGAGCTGGAGAGGTCCACAGAGGAGCAATAACGGGCATCAGGCCGGCTGCCCGAGGAGGCGGGGAGCAGGGAAGAGCCAGGAATTTTACATGGGTCTGACCTGGGCTGGAATCCTCAGCTCTGCCATTTACCAGCTGTAGGTGGGAACTTGGGCAACTTATTAACTAACTTGAGACTCTGTATCATTGTTTGAAACACAAGGACACCATCACCTAAACTGGAAAGTAACTGGCATGTTATCACCGTGTACCAGCTCAGGCAGATCAATATCAAGGCCTCAAGCCCCCACCACAACCCTACAAGGCAGATCCTGCTACGATCTTTATTTTACACAAAAGGAAATAGAAGCTCAGAGAGGAGATGTCCCAGAGATCTTGTGTGTGACAAGTTGCAGAGTGGGGCTTTCAACCCTGCTTCCCGATCACTAAGCTACGCAGCAGGCCTAGCCCTGCAGCCAGGAGGGACAAAGGAGCCGGACAAGGCTCATTTCTGTCTGATCCATCTCTTAGGATTTCATTTTCTCCATTCTGCCTAGCAAGGCCATTCCAATGGCTTTAAGAACAACCATAAAAAGCCACTGATCTGATCTTTCCCAACACTTAGCAGCTGAAAAAACACCTGCCCCCCCCCCCCCAAGAGGTTTTTAATCAAACATTCAATGGCAGGAAAGAGGTTTTAATCAGCCAAGGACCATCCTGCACCTGTGAATGGTTAATTAATGCTGCCGACAATGATGACACAAGCCCTTGGCAGCCACTCAAGGGCGAAGCTGGTCTGGTCTTTGCCTCACTTCTGACCAGCCAGGAGACTGTGCAGCACACACTCCTCAGCAGAAACAAAGCCAGAGGCCACTCACTCGCTCGTCAGCATCTTTAAGACACGAGGGTAGAAATCATGCTAAGATGCAGGGAAACGGTGAGAATGTGAAGGCTGGTGGTGCCTCGCAAATGTGTAGGTGCTTCTGTGATCATCAGGGCCAAGGAACAAAAAGACAAGAATTCTAGTCTGGATGGGAATAGAAAGAGCCATTCTTCGTGGTCAAAAGGTCAGAGCCTCAAGAGGGGGTGAAATGGAGAAGGAGGTTAGATGTGTAAAGGGTATTTAGGAGAAGGTAACTGGTTAAACATTTGGCGGGGGGTGCGCGTGTCTCTGAAATGAAGCAGGTGCTTCACATGAGGTTATCATGTGAAGCCTCCTGACAACCCTCCAGGGAGACAAGACACTCTGTCTTTACAAGTGAAAATAGAAGGCACGGAGGGGCATTTTCCCAGGGTCATGCCAGGCTTACCCTCGGAGTTTGACTCCAAAGCCATGGTTGCCTCTGCCATGCCCAGAACTGTCCAGAGCCTTGTGGTCCATTCCACACCAGTTTCTCCAAGGAAGCTCCCCACAGACAGGTAAGAAGGAAATAAAAAGAAAGAGGGGCCAGCAAGCCGGGGGGGACTCTCAGAAAAGCCATGTCCTCAAATAGCCATCATTCAGCCCTAGACCACCTCCACATAGAGCTCAGGGAAGCATCCTGGACATAAGATGCCACCGAGGGATTTCCCGGTGGTCCAGTGGCTAAGACTCTGCACTCCCAAGGCAGGGGGCCCAGGTTCAACCCCTGGTCAGGGAACTAGATCCCACATGTCCCAACTAAGAGTCTGCATGCCGCAACGAAGATCAAGGACGTCACGTGCCACAACTAAGATCTGGCTCGGACATTTTTTTTTAAGTGCCACTGAGACTACTGAGGCTGATGTTCAAGGTGGCCAAGGTAGCTAGCCGCAGGTTCTACGAGGACTGAGGCCCTTGATGCTGGCTCTTCTCTGAGCTGGCCCACTGTGACCCAGGAAGGCAGAAGAAAAACCAACAGTGATAGGAATCCTTCTCGCAGGCCCAAGAGGAACCACACTCATTTCTGAAAAAGAGCAACTGGCGAGATGAACAGGATCAAAGACGTGCTGGAGGACTGAGAGAAAGGGGAAGGGAGATATGCCCACATGGGTGAGAGGGAAAGGCAGTCGGCAGAGAATTTCCAGACGGCTCTACCAAACACGGCCGGGGCTGATTTCTCAATGTGAAAGGAGGTGGAGGAGCAGAGGTGACACGTTTTACTCAGCAGGGACACTGACATCACAGCAGCAAGATCCAGGAATTCAAGGTGGCACCCACAAACGGGGTCTTAAAGAACCTGCTCTTCAAAATCAGGGTTGTGGGGGGTTTTATACAACATGATACACTTCAAAGTTCAGATCCAGGGACGTCCCTGGTGGTCCAGTGGCAAGGACTCAGCGTTCCCAATGCAGGGGGGGTCCCGGGTTCAATCCCTAGTCAGGGAGCTGGATCCCACATGCCACAACTGAGACCCAGCACAGACAAATAAGTAAATATTAAAAACAATGAAGTTCAGATCCCGACAGAAACCAATATTGCAACTGTCCTTCAATTAAAAATAAATTAATTAAGAAAAAAGAAAAAAAAAGTTCAGATCCAAAGCAAACCATTGAACAAATGATGCCTGCACCACAGAGAGCACAGATGAAGATCCCGACCACTTGCAGCGCTGTCCTGTGAGCTGAGCGAGCTAATTTATATGGAAGACTAACAACATGCCAGGCTGACACTAAGTACCCATGGGCGCTAAGAGTTACCATTAGGAGCATCATTCCTGTCATTCAGAGACATAGGAGCACAGGACAAGGGAAATGCTGTGACAATTTTAAAATGGATGGTGGTAGAATTCTAAGCTCAGAGATCTGCCTGATTTCTGTCACTGTTACTGAAGACAGATTTAATTATGAAATGCTGTGCTATCCTTGTGCATCAAATCAGAACAGATTATTCACTTCTCAGCAATTGCTACACCACGCTGGCAAAATAAGCACCTCAGTGGCAGGCCCCCCCTGAGTCCCTTGAGACCACAACATGTGGCTCTGAGAATTCTGCACAAAGGGTGACTTCCTTTCAATTAACATGCCAGACAACACAGGTACTGACTGCCGGTGAGACATCCTTACCGTGGATTTCCGCATCGCCACGGGCCTCCCGCCCCCAGCAGTCCCGCACAATGACTGCCTTGCTTGTTACTAAAACAAAAATAAAAATTAAAAGGGCAGAGAGGAAGGGATATGCTCTAGGGATCACCCGGCCGAGCAGTACCTGTTTCGGTTTTGCTGGCAAAGCCTGCTGCCTGTTTGATCGCGGCCGCCGTGAGTGCTAACCCTCGACTCCTCTTCAAGCCGTGCTGCAGGACGGCTTCAAACTGGGCACACAGACAGGTTACCCTGCAAGAGAACCAGTGATTCATCAGTCCACCCCGGGAAGGCAGGGAAACAACCAGGGTGGCGGCCGCATCTCCCGGGGGAGCGAGTGAAGGAACACGCTAAACACCAGGATTTACAGGCAGGGAGCTGACATGTAGCTGACTCCCCACTAGCTCTCCCCATCTATGTTCCTTTCAGGTTAACTCGGGGCAGCCCCACGCCGTCCAGCCCCTGTTCATCAGACTGGTGAAAGCACGGTAACAATTCACAAGAGACAAGGGGAAATGGAATTGGTGCCAGCCAGCGGGGGTGGGGGGAGAAAAAACCAATTTAAAAACAAATCAATCCTGTGTAGGGAGGGGTTGGGTGTTAATTTGCATCTAATTCACAAGTTTCAACTCTAATTCATATCATGTCCTTTATGAAACAAGATTATCTTCTAAGAGAATGAATTCGCAGGTCTGCCAAATTGGAAACATTGTGTAATTTCATGGCCTGTTACATACCCTGAAGAAATAATGTGAATTCTGATTCTTGTTCTTTATTTTGTTGTTAAGAGATTACATTGTTGAAGGCAGATTTGGAGTTGATGGAATTTTCAATTAAGTTACAATTACTGTGCATTTAATTGAATTTATTTCTCAATAACCAAAGAAAGGGGAGATTGAGGACCATGTTCACAGAGATGAGGTCACCCTCACCACGATCGATTCCTAACAGTCCTCCCAGGGCTCCCAGGCCCTCAGCCCAACTGGATCTGTGGACCTCAGAAACGCTTCCGTTTGTCCACTCAGGCAACAAACATTAAGAAATCCTGAACTTGTCCCAGGCGCCAGGCGCTGTTCTAGGCTCTGAGGATATAAAGGTGGGAGTGAGACAGATGAGGTCTCTCTCTTTCCCTTAGCAGGGAGAGATTCACAAATAAGCCAAACAGATCCTATCAGTTGATGAGAACTTAGAAGGAAATAAAACAAGATGAGGTGGCAGATATAGCCAAGGCAAAAACAGGCTTAGATGGTGTGGCCTGAAGGGACGTAACCCTAGAGTAACGACCTAGACTTGACAAGAGGCAGCAGGCTGGGCAGAGGGGTGCCGTGCAAAGACCCTGAGGCCACCACCAGCTGGCTCATCCCTGCCCAACTGCAGTCATTCCCTGCCCCACCCACTCCCACACCTGTAGTAATTATACTCCAAGTGTTTATCACTGTGGGTGGTAAACATTTTTGCATCCATGATTTCATTAGCTCCTCCCATGATGATATGATTGGGGCAGGTATCATTACCTGCATTTTACATGTCAGGAAACTGAGGCTTAGAGATACTTAAGAGCACATATTAAGTATGTAACTAACAGCAATATCCGTACTCCAGACCTACCCACTCCCACACTATCCAAGGTAGTTCCCACTACACTCCATACCATGACAAACAGGCTTTATTCTAAGACAAAAGTCCACTTTCTCCCATATGCCCCCTTTACTCAAGTGTTCTGTCTATACCAGGAACCCCTAACACAGTATCAGCAAACACACAGCACATGTATACTGACTCTCTAGTCTGTGCCCGTGGCAGACATCACTAATCCATCCCAGCATTCCAGGCTACTACTGCCAAGGATCAAAGTGAGCCCTCCAAAGGAAGGAGTCCCTTCTTGCATCCCAAACCTAACACGTGTCCTCACCTACACTATTTGGCTGCCAACTCCTACCGGTCCTCCTGGGTCCCCTGCACCCAGTTCACTCAGGGCCTGGTACACAGCGTGTGCTCTGTATGTGCTTTTTCTGTGGGGATGTAAAAGGGTGATGAACCTTGGTCCCAGAGACTCCCCCACATTGAAACAACCCTTTTCGTTGGGCAGATGTCACTCAAACATCAGATGTGCACGTGCTAGTCTCTCTGTATATCCACAGGGGCACACTCCTGAGGGCTCCCTGTAAAGCTAGGACACCCGCCAAAACTAAATCCCACAGAAACCAAAACAAAGGCATGATAAAATGGAGTCTGACCAAGGGCCCTGTCTCAGGGCGGTGGGGTGAGGAGGTGGAGAGAAAACCGTGGTCTGTGTCTAGAGGTCTCCATATTAAACCACAGCCAATATCTTTAAACGAATCATCTGCAAATACAATGATTAACTCAACAATCCTAGTCAGGTTGTTTGGCTCCAATGCACAACTCGAAAACTGCCCCGCCAACTCTATAACAACATCTGGCCTCTAAGGGGAATGGAATGCAGGGGAACAGCACTAACTCAGCTCCTGAGGTTTGGGTTACGTCAGCAGTACTACCTTCCAGATGCACCTAGGTCACAATCAACCCAACACAGCAGAAAACCAAGGTGGGCGTTAGTCCTATAATTAGTTTATTACACAATGTCTGCCTTACTGAAGGCCATTCTATTTCTCACCCTCCCCATCTGACCTGAGCTTATATCTACAGGTCATTCAAGACTTAGCTCAAGGATCCCCTCCTCCAGGAAGCCTTCCTGAGTGCCTCCTCATGCTGCAGCACTTGGTCAATCTGTGAACAATCTTCTCTCCACCGCTGTCTCCTCTGGCTAACTAGAGTTCCCTGACAGCCAGGATCACGCCTCAATCGTCTTAGTTGCTACAGCACCCGGCAGGATGCCTGGCTTCTGTGATATATGTAACCAGAATTGTCCCTCCCCTCGAAGAACTCAGAACATGGACTTGATGTCTACTTAGGTAAGAGGGGCATCTCTGGAGATCTTGTATAAGTTGGAATCCAGGTCAGTTAAGACTAGGGAACCAAAGAGAAGACCTTTGTCCAACCACAGTAACCTACACCCTTCATCTTGTGGTGGGCGTGCTATGGGTACTGACTTATAATCATGTCACCTGAAGGTGTTCCATTTCTTCTCATCTGACTCAGGGCAAGATGACACTTCCTGCAGAATGAACAGGGCGCCTGCTTTCATGGAGCTCACTGGTTTCTCAGCCCAATCTCTCCTATTTTCCAGAATGCTTTCCACTGAGTGCTCTCTGAGACCCATGTTGGGGGCAGGGGGAAGGACCGGCTGCCTCCAAGGCATTTTCTCACATCTATCTAAGTTAATGAATTGGCCATGTTTTTAATTAAACGGGGCACTTAACAGTGGATGTTTTAATTTTTTTTAAAAAGCACCAGCCAAGAAAATCACTTCAAGTTTTTATGTATACACCTATTTACCAGATGAGTGGATAAATAAAATGTGGTATATTCATACAGGCACGTATGTGTGCTAAATTGCTTCAGTCATGTCCGACTCTGTGTGATCCTATAGACTGCAGCCCACCAGGCTCCTCTGTCCATGGGATTCTCCAGGCAAGAATACTAGAGTGGGTTGCCACGTCCTCCTCCAGAGGATCTTTCAAACCCAGGGATAGAATCTGTGTCTCTTAAATCTCCTGCACTGGCAGGCAGGTTCTTCACCACTAGTGCCACCTGGGAAGCCCCTATATTGACACAACGGACTACTATTCAGCAACAAAAAGGAATAAAGTACTGACACATGCTACAATGACAAGCCTTGAAAACACTATGCTAAAGGAACGAAATCAGACCCAAAAGCCACACACTGTATGATTACATGAAATGTCAAGAAAAGGTAAATATATAGAAACTACAAGTGTTGGGTTGGCCAAAACTTCTTATGTGACAGTGAAAGTGACTCAGTCGCATCTGACTCTTTGCGACCCCATGGACTGCAGTCCATGGAATTCTCCAGGCCAGCATACTGGAGTGGGTAGCCTTTCCCTAACACCTTATGGAAAAACCCAAAAGAACTTTTTGGCCAACCCATTACACTAGTGCTCGCCTAAGGCTGGAATCGGGGATTAACTGTAAACTGGCATAAAGAAACTCTTTGGGGGAATGAAAATGTTCTGAAACTGAACTGGGGTGATGACTGCACAACTCTATAGATTTACTTTGAAAATTTCACCACATTGTACATGTACAAGGAGTAGATTTTTATGGTAAGTAAATTAGACTTCAATTAAGCTGCTTAAAAAAAATAATAATAAAACTTGCCCTCGGGGTGCTCAGTAAAAGCTTGATGAAGGAGTGAAGGAGTTAACGAGAGGAAAATGAAATAACCTTCTCCTGCTAAAACTGTCTCACACCACCACCACCCGCACAGCTGGACTTTGCACGAGCTTAACTGCTTTACTGCTAAAATTCTGCAGGCACTGGCTTTCCTGAGCTGCGTCCTGTATTTCAAGACTGCTTAACCTGTCACATTTAATAAGAATCCTGTACTTTTTTATGGCAACTATGAGACATTTATGGTGAATGTGAGACAGACAGGATCAGTAATAAAAGCTGCATTTTAAGAACCACATCAAATTAACCTGGTGACAGAGGGCATAACTTCAAACTAATCCTTTCACTGTGTTACAGCTTTATTGGAAGGTTTTGGTGAAGAGCAAGTACAATAGTGAAAATGAACTGGACTGTCCTCATGTGGAAAGCTCCGAAGTCACCTAGAACAGAGTCAATTGTACCCAAAAAAACCGGTCATTAACAGCATTAGCCACATCTCAGACTTAAGGCAGTGCAATCAACTAGCCTTGCTACAGCAAGGCCATCACATGACAGTCATTTGAAATGGGCCATGCCCTACATTTGCATGTTACAAATTTTCAGAAAAGTGCACATCCTTTCTGGCTGGATTTTACTAGCACCAATCAATCCTCAACTGTAATCTCAAAGTCAGATAAAGATTTAAGAATGAAAATATTCAAAACATTCTTTACAACTGTGGAAAGTTAAAAATACATAAAGATTTGACACTTGGGGAATTGGTTAAATGATAATACAACATATAATCGAATGCCATTTAGCCTTTTTTTTTTCTTTTTCCCATTTATTTTTATTAGTTGGAGGCTAATTACTTTACAATATTGTAGTGGTTTTTGCCATACATAGACATGAATCAGCCCATGGATTTACATGTGTTCCCCTTCCCGATTCCCCCTCCCGCCATTTAGCCTTTAAAATATTTATCAAAGAGTTTATAATGATAAGCCAACAGGTTTATAATATGAAATGAAACTTAAGCAGGGTATGAAACTGTATATTAAGTATGTTTTCAACTATGCTAAAAAACAAATTGAAGGGAATTATGTAAAAAATTAATAGCAACTTGGTAAAATTATTGGTGATGTCTTTCTTACCTCTATGTTTTTCTCACTTAGCTTCTTTTTTTGCATTTAAAAAGTATTCATGTCTCAAGAACCAGAAACATTGCTACCCTGAGCTACAAAGAATGAAGAAATATGGCATCAAAGTTATACTGAGAAAAAAAAATCACGCAACCATTATTTGCAGAGAATCTGAAATGGCACTTTTTTAAAAGCATAGATTATAAAGCTAAGCCAAAAAAAGGAGACCTACAAAAAGATATAAAAATGTTTTTAACCAGCAAATTTTAAATGTTGCAATAAAAGAAACAGTAACATTAAAAGTTGATTTTTTTAAGTCAATAAAATGGTGGAGGGGAACAACAATCACAACAGTAACAAAAGTAAAATAAATCATATTTTTAATAACAAAGATACATGTCCTATATGAATAAAACCATAATATTCTTAAAAGGTATAAAGATCAAAATAAGTAGAAACATTGCTTTCCTAAATGGGAAGACTTATTTAAATAAAAATGTTAATTCTTCCCAAATTAACATATACATTTAATACAATTCCAATACTAATCACAGGAAGAACTTGGTCCAGTGTGGTTCTGGGTACAGTGATAAACAAATTAATAGAGCAGTATAGAGAACGTCCTTGCCCCCAAAAACCCAAATAAATATGGAAACATTTTATATAAAGTACTTTAATTCAGATGGGCAGGAATGAGCTACTTAACAGCGGCACTGACACAAGTGGTTATAGGGCTGAAAGGAAATTAAGAATAAACTTTTGCCTCAAACAACCACAGAACTAAATTCCACATGCATAAAGACCAAGAAAATATATAAGTGTGTGTCAAGATCAAGAAAATATATAAGTGTAGAAAAATAACACTTTGGTCACCTGATGCAAAGAGCCGACTCATTGGAAAAGACTCTGCTGCTGGGGAAGACTGAAGGCAAAAGAAGAGGAAGGCAGAGGTTAGGTAGCATCACCAACTCAATCACCAACTCAATGGACATAAATTTGAGCAAAATCCTAGAAACAGTGAAGGACAGGGAAGCCTGGTGTGCTGCGGTCCATGGAGTCACAAAGAGTTGGACACAATTAGCAACTGAAAAACACCAACAAGAAAAATAAAACTGTAAAAACTTAGAGAAAAATACAGGAGAACTGCAGGACAGGATACTCTCAAAGCAGAATTTCAAAGGTTTATAGGATTAACCACAAAAAAAAGTTAAGTTTCAACATAGCAAAAGATAATGATAAATACGGTAAAGCAATAAATGATAGACTAGAGAAAATATTTACAGTGCACATAACTGGAAAAAAAATTAAAGGCCATAGTACATGAAGAGTTTCTACAGACGGACAAGACAAGCAACTCCAAAAATAAAAAAACTATTAAAGAAAGTGAACAAATAAACCATGAAAGGAGGAAATACAGTTGCCCAACAAACACAGAAAAGATATTCAATCTCACTAGTGAGAAAAAAGTGTTGCAATACTAGGATACCAACTTGGGACTATCAATTTAAAACCAGTCACAGATCTAGCAAAAGTACAAATAAGTGGGTCCTGTTGATAGGAATATGAATGTGAATTGCTACATCTCTCTACAAAGAGATCAGGCAACATAATTTTTTAAAAAGCCTATATACCCTCTGTCCCGGATGACTCAGCGGGTAAAGAATCTGCCTGCGATGCAGTCACAGAAGGTGCAGCTTCAATTCCTGGGTCGGGACGATACTCTGGAGAAGGAAATAGCAACCCACTCCAGTATCCTTGCCTGGGAATTCCCATGGACAGAGGAATCTGGCAGGCTACAGTCTGTGTGGTCGCCGAGTCGGACAGCAACAAAGCAAAGACCCTTTGACTCAGCAATCCCACTTCTAGGAATTTATCCTATAAATATAAAAGTGCTACTAATTACAAATGAGCAAAACCGTGAACAGACATTTCACCAAAGAGGGATACACATATTCAAGAACATGGAAATAAGTTCAACGTCATTCACCATTAGAGAAATGCACGTTAACAGTACAGTGAGATACGCCTACACACCTATAGGATGGCTAAAATAGAAAATCATGAGAATATTAAAAGATGACAAGAATGCAGAGGAACTGGATCACTCACATGTTGCTGGAGGGAATGGAAATGGTATAGTCAATATGGACAGTTGGCAATTTCTTATAAAACTAAACATGCAACTATCATACAACCCAGAAACTGCGTTCTGGAGTACTTATCTCAGAGAAACGAAAGCTTAGGTTCACAGCAATAACCTGTGCATAAATGTTTCCAGCGGTATTATCTGCAGTAGCCAAAAACTGAAAACAACCCAGATGTCCTCCAGTGAATAAACAGGCTGTGGTATATCCAGACCACAGAATACTACTTGGCAACAAAAAGGAGCACACACTATTGATAAGTGCAACAGTCTGGATGAATCTCAAGGAAATTACCCTGATTGGGAAGAAAAAAAAAAGCCAGTCCCAAAAGGTTACACACTGCATGTTTCTATTTATACAACATTCTTAGAATGACAAAATTATAGAACTGGAGAAGAGAGTGGTAGTGGCCAGGAGTTAGGGATGGGGAGGGAGGTGGGTATGGTTAAAAAAAAAAGAAAAGAAAAAAAAACAGGAGGAACCCTGTGGTGATTCAATTATTCTGTATCTTGACTGTGGTGGGGACACATCACTCTGCAGAGTGATAAAACTGCACAGAGCTCAATACACACACACACACACAAGTGAAATTAGCAAAATTTGAAATACCTACCATCCAAGAATTTTACAAGGTAAGACCTTTGGAGAAAACTGAGTAAAAGATAAAGATAAATGGGATCTTTCTATTTCTTACAACTGCCTGTGCCTCCATAATTATCTCACAACTAAAAGCCGAAATAAACAAATAGAAAAGCACGAGAAGGCAAAGACAGACATATACACAAACATCTCTATTGTGGCATTGTTAGAACAGCAAAAGCAGAAACAAAACTAGACACAACCTGAACGCCCATTAACAGGAAAACACTAATAAGTTACAGGACCGCCACACTACTAAATACTAGGTAGAAAATTTAAAAGAATGAGATGCCAAATCTAAACAACCTAAGCAGCACCTTTCTCCCCACATTTTAAGGTCTCGGAAATCCAGGTGTGCCTCACAGTCGACGGAACTACCCAGTGAAAACTGTCACTGACTGTTATCTTTATTATGAAGAAGCCATTGATGGCAGGCTGCACCATTATGTCACCCAGTGACCTGGAACAAGGGCCATAACACATGCCCAGGTTTTTGAAGTTTTTTTAATCACGTTACAGAGTAATAGAAATGGTAGGATTCTTATCTGAAGGAGGAGGAAGAGAAAGAGGAAGAGGAGTGGGTTTCAGTTATTTGCATCATCTACACTCATGTGAGAGGATGGAAGCATCCTCTCTCTGTGCTAGGTAAATGGAACGCAAGTAAACAGCAGACCAGAGATAAAGAGCCAAAAAGATCTCTGAGAAAGGTGGCATCCATCCAGAAGAAACTAAAACTGGTGTTAATTTTATCCCAGGAACTATACAAACATAAATCCCAGACGGATCAAAGGCTTAACTGTAAACAATAAAAACCTTACAGGAAAATGTAAAAGACCACACGCACACTCTAATGTTGAGGAAGATCAACATTTTACACTGAAAACCCAGAAACTGGCAGGATAGTATATGGACCAGGAAAGAGACATTTAATTGCATAAAAAGTTGTAAGGACTTCCCTGGTGGTCCAGTGGTTGAGAACCTGCCTGCCAATGCAAGGGACACAGGTTCGATCCCTGATGCGGGAAGATTCCACATGCCTTGGGGCAACTAAGCCTGTGTGCCTCAACTACTAAAGCCGGTGCGCCCAGAGCCTGAGCTCGGCAACAAGAGAAGCCACTGCAATGAGAAGCCTGCTCGCCACAACTACAGAAAGCCCACATGCAGTAAGGAAGGCCCAGCACAGCCAAAAATAATTTTTTTTTTAATTTTCAATGTAGTATTATAATAGAAACTATTACCTGTGCTTACAAAGATAATGGACAGATCTGAAAAATATTTGCAATGCAAAAAACAGGTGACAGGTTAATTAATTACTGTCATACACAAAGAGCTCTCACAAACTGAGAAGGGGACAAATAATCCAACAAGAAACAGGGCAAACAATATGAAGTACCTCTGCACAAAAGAGCAAAGTCAAAGAGCCAACAAACTTTAAAAAAATAAAAAACTGAAACTCACTGGCAATCAACAGATGCAAATTACAATGACGAGTGAGGCACCTCTTTTCACCCATCAGACTGACAAAACTTCAAAACAACACTCAAAACTATTATTAGAAAGGAAGAAAAGGGTAGTTTCATGCACTACCAAGTAGAAGGCTTTTAGAAAGATACCTGACCAACTGTTAAAAATAAACGCATTCTCTTTGGCCCAGCAACTCAGCTCCCGGAAATCTCTGCCAAACAAATAAAACCCTCAATACACGAGAAAAGATGCTCAAGGATGTCTACTGTTTCACTGTCCACAGTAGTAAAAATTGGACATAAAGTCAGTATTACTTCGTAGGCAACTGTTGGTACATTTCACATAATACAATATAGTGCAGCTTTTTAAGAAGAAGAAGCTTTAAGAAGCTTTTTTAGAACTCTAACTTGGAAAGGATTTGACAGCATAGTGCCAAGAGAGAAAATACAGATGCAGAACATTACATATAATTGAATTTCTGGAAGACAATGGCAATAAAACCTGTGTACGTGTGTGTGTATATATACATATGTGTATTTTATTTCTAAGAATGTGGAGAAATACACAGAACAAATGATTCTTGATCATTAGCATAAGTTACCCAGAGGGAGGGAGAAGAGATGGGGTAGAGAAAAAGAGGGGAAGAAAAAAAAAAAGAAAAGCAGGTAACAAAGAACCAGAAAAAAATGCAAGCTTGGTAACAGTGAAAACTCACAAGCCAACAGTTTTCAAGATACTATTAGGCCTGAGGATGGCATATGGGCATGTAAAAAGAAATCATATGAATATTCTACCAGAGGAACCAGAAATTGGAAAAATAACCAATTTTTAACTGAGTTAAATCATTTCTGACCATTTTTAAAAGTTACTAAAATAAGTACAGTAACTGGATTTCCCAGGTGGCCCAGTGGTTAAGACTCTCCACTTCCAATACAGGAGGTGTGGGTTCAGTCCTCGGTTGGGGAACTAGGATTCCACAAGCTGCACAGCTTGGCCAAACAAAAAAAAGAAACACAAAACAACTATAGGAACCTCCCTGGTGGGACTCAGTGTAGCCAGACAAATAAATCAGTATTAAATTATTAATTAAAACACACACATGGGGGGATTGGGATGGGGAATACGTGTAACTCTATGGCTGATTCATGTCAATGTATGACAAAACCCACTGAAATGTTGTGAAGTAATTAGCCTCCAACTAATAAAATAAATAAATAAATAAAATAAAACACACACATATAAAAACACAGCAACTGTCTTCTCTGGGGTAGACAGACCCTCAAGCTTTGGTCCAGATGCCAACAAACACCTGCTAGCATTTGGGATTCTTTTGGCAGATGAGGAGCTTCAAAAGTCAGGGATGGGAGGTGAAAGCTGAGAAGGAATCAGTCTAGGGAGCTGATAAATCGAAAGGGAGAAAGAGGATGGAGAAAGCCAAGAGCCCTTCAATGTGGAAAGACCGAATAAACGGGAAATGAGGAAGCAGAGACGTGACATCAGGTCCAGTGGCCAATGGGTCTCCCAGTTTGGTCAGAGTCCATAACCTGGAAGAAAGAAAACTCCACACCAAAAGCTTCCTTTCAGCAAACAATACAGTCACAGATGCAGAAAACAAACTTGCAATTACTGGGCAGGAGGAGGTGGGGGGCTGTGGGGGAGAGATAGATTGGAACTGGTGTATAGATACTGCTCTGCATAAAATAATAATAAGGACCTACTGTGGAGCACAGGGAACTCTACTCAATATTCTGTAATGACCTACATGGCAAAAGGACCTAAAAGAGTAGACAGGTAGATAGATGGACTTCCCTGGTGACTCAGTGGTAAAGAATCGCCTGTGAGTTCAATCCCGGGGTCGGGAAGATCCCCTGGAGAAGGAAATGGCAATCCACTTCAGTATCCTTGCCTGGAAAATCGTCTGGACAGAGAAGCCTGGCGGCAGGTTGCAAAGAGTCAGACACAATTTGGAGACAAAACAACACATATTCACAAAACTGAATCAGTCTACCCTACACCTGAAACTAACACAACATTGTAAATCAACTATACTCCAATAAGAAACAAAGAAACAGGTAAGATGCAGGCCATCCCACAGTACAGATATATCTCTGAGAAAGCAAAGGCTTTCAGAATAAAATTTGCGGCCTATTATTAGAGAAAAAAAATACTATTTTTAAAAAAATAAAATCTAAAACAATATACATTTGTTCTGATTTCTGGCCATGCCTTAGAGCCAGAGCATTTAGGTCTCATCCCCCGGTCAGTCAGTCTCATCCAGGCTCACCCTAAGCTTTCTGGCCCTTCTCCCAGCACCACCACCTCCATTCAGCTTCCTCGTCCACTGCGCAGAGCAGCCCCCTCTCACTGCAACCCCGACCCCATCTCCCTGGCCCACTCCCCTGGCCTGCTGATCAGAAGCCACCCTCCTGAAAAGCAAACCTGACAACATCATTTTCCTTCTTGCCACATTCTGCTCGGGTTACATGACATGATTTTAGGGGGACCATAAAATGAACATTTTTCAGGTTAATCATTTTACTATGTCAAGAAAAATATTTCAGCAACCATCAATCTTTGATTTCACTGACAAGACCTGAGTAGACAAGGGGGGGCCTTAAAATTCCACCTCAAGTCAATCTCTGGCACAAACAGTACAGGGGAATGGCAAAAACTGTGAAAATCTCATACAAATAGCCATAGTTTAAAAAATAATACTCTATCGGATAAAGTGCAAATGCTTCCCTGTGACAGCAAGTCAAGAATCTACTGACTTTCCAGCCCAACTTCCGGCACAAACAACACACCACCCACAATCCCAAGACTCTCTCACACCCCTGCATTTGCTTCTCCTGCTGCCTAGAAGTCCCATCCTGCCCACCTGACAAGTGAAGACCCTGTACTCGCCTCTCAAGTCTATACTACGTAATTATTACTACAGGCCACCATAACCGTCTGCAATTTACACGTCCACTGCCCAGGCTCAACCCTGAGTTCCTTCAGAACGTCAACCATCTCACCCGGCTAGCAGCGCCAATGCCAACTCAGTGACTATAAATAAGTATCTGCTGAATGAAGGAATTAACGAGAATCATTCTAGCCTTTAGTTTCCAAATTAGTCAAAATACTGGCATGTCTAGTCACAGGAAGAAAATGTATTACACTTACTAAGTTCTCACTGGGTGTGTCAAGCAAACACTATTATATCTAATCCTCACTTCAATCCCAGGAAGTTGGTCCCACGATCACCATCTTTTTTTTAATTATGTTTATCTATCTTATTTATCTGTTTACTTATTTTTGGCTGTGCTGGGTCTTCACTGCTGCGAGGGTTTTTCTCTAGGTGCCATGAACAGGAGCCGCTGTCTAGTTGTGGCCTGTGAACTCACTGTGGTGGCCTCTCTTATTGAGGAGCGTGGTCTCCAGGGCACAAGCTCAACAGTATGGACCACTGGCTTAGCTGTTCCACAGCATGTGGGATCTTCTTGGACTAGGGATTCAAGCTGAGTCTCCTGCACTGGCAGGCAGATTCTTTACTACTGAGCCACCAGGAAAACCCTCATCATCTAATTTTACAGATGGTGCAAGAACGGTCTAGAGATGTCACTTGTGTGCATGCTAAGAGGCTTCAATCGTTTCTCTCTGCAATCCTATGGACTGTAGCCTGCCAGGCTCCTCTGTCCATGGGATTCTCCAAGCAAGAATACTGGATTGGGTTGCTCTGCCCTCTTCCAGGGAATCTTCCCGACCCAGGGATCGAACCTAGGTCTCCTATATCTCCTGAACTGTCAGGCAGGTTCTTAACGACTAGTGCCACCTGACACGCACACATGCACAACTGGTGATCTGTGGACCGGCTGAGCATGCAGATAAGTGTGCCTGACTCCAAAGCTCACCCCTCATGCTCAAGGCCTCGCTCCACACCAGAATGGTGGTGATGACGATGATGACCGTGCTGACACGTGATTCCCTATGGGCCTAGCACTGCTCTCAACAACTATCAATATAAAAACACAAATATTTATTAAAATTCAGATGGAAATGTGCTTAGATCTGCTAAATGCCCTAAGGCTCCCCCCATTTGCTAAAAATAATCTTTCCTCAAAAAGAAATCAATTCATTTGATCCATAGGGTAAAATGAAAGCAAATGTAATATGGAACTATCCACTACTAGAGCCTTAAGGTGGAAAGCAAGTGCTCAGGCAGCGGAGATAAGAAATCCAATTAATGAACCCCAGGGGGTTTTGCCAGGATGAGAAGAATTAGAATATCCGGTCGACACCTCAAACCACTAAGAGGCTGGTAACTCTGTGACGAACTGAACATTAAAAAAAAAAAAAAGATGGAGAAGGAAATGGCAACCCACTCCAGTCTTCTTGCCTGGAAAAGTCCATGGACAGAGGAGCCTGGCAGGCTGCAGTCCATGGGATTACATGACTGGGCATGTGTGCACGAGGGTGGAGGGAAATGGGTTGGTAGCATTGCAGTGGTAGAACCAAAAAAAAAAGAAGAAAAACACATGACGAACATCCAGAGACACTTAAAAGAGGAAAAGGAATGTCTGAAAAAGCCATTCTGTTTCATAAGTGTCCACAGGAACACACAGGACAGTTTTCAACGCTGTCTCAGAAATAACATTAAGGAACAGCAAAGGGCAGCTGGTTTCGTTCTTTAGCTTCCTAAAAAGTTCAACACAGTTTTGAATTCCTTAACAGGTAAAGAAAAATCTCAAGTGGCTCAGTGAAGAATCTGCCTGCCAATGCAGGAGGTGCAGATTCAATTCCTGGCTTGGGAAGATCCCCTGGAGAAGGAAATGGCAACCCACTCCAGTACTTGCCTGGGAAATTCCATCGACAGAGGAGCCTGGTGGGCTATAGTCCACAAGGTGGCAGAAAAGTTGGACATGACTGAGTGACTAAACAATAACAAAGAAAAATCACCAAAACAAGAACTCTTCCCTGGCATGTTTTCGAAGGAGAATGCTTCCCTCTGATTTCTTCTGCCATAGTCACCTGAATGAGTCACAAAAATCTGCGCTGTCTAAACGAGGCAAATACCCAAAGCCAACTCATTGCCACCCACAATGGCAGAAACCCATGTGCAGAGAATATTTACCAAGTGTCAAGACACTTCACAGAAAATTATAATGGCGGTGAAAACTGAAAGTAAAAGTGTTAGTCGCTCAGTTGTGTCCAACTCTTTCTGACCCCGTGGACTGTAGCCCACCAGGTTCCTGTGTCCATGGAATTTCCCAGGCAAGAATACTGGAGTGGGTAGTCATCCCCTTCTCCAGGGGATTTTCCTGATTCAGGGATCAACCCTGGGTCTCCTGCATTGCAGGCATATTCTTTACAGTCTGAGGCACCAGGGAAGCCCAACAGCTAACAACTGCTAGAAACTTACTAACCGCCAGGCACTAACCTAAGGGCTGCACATGAACTAACTCACAGCTCTACGGAGTGAACATTATCACTATTCTCCCCTATTATCACTACTCTCCCCATTTACAGATGAGAACACTGAGGCACAAGGAAGTCAGAACTCGCCCACAGTCCAACACAACCAAGGACTGGCAACACCAGGACTCAAGCTCTGAGCTCCATACCCCACGCTCACTCTGCCGCCCCCCGGTTTAGATTTGCTCTTTCTAAACCCACGGGAAACGTTAGCGTGTTCTGTAATTCCACGTGGGAAGAAGCTGCACCAGTGGAGCACCAGCGAATGTAGTTTTCAAAGGGACTTCAGCACCGGCTAGTTCTTGGGCCATTCTTTCTAGAAGGCAAACTATTCAAAAGATATGTTACTGCCTCCCCACAGGCCAGTGTGACTGATGGAATAAGCAATCAGTTTAATGAAGCACAAGAATGTGTCCTTGTCCTCAGGAGAAAAGGGAGCAGGAGAACAAGGTCAACAGAGAAGTGAGTGGAGGATGGAGCCTTATGACCACCACCTCTTCCTCCCAAGAGGTTTACGGAGGACAAAATCTGATGGGGAAAAAACAAGGCCTGCCTGTCATTTGCCTTCCTATCAACGTTGTTTTATACTTCACGTGAGGGCTGCTGCATCTTGCAAAACCAAACAAATCTCTCACACAGAGACAGACATGCTTTGCAATCGGGGTTTTAGCCAAAGAATACTGAACATTGTGTAGTTCTGACCAGCTCTCTCTTTCCTCAACTTCAGTCATCCACGGAGACCTCGGCCACTTTTGTCATTTGTGAGGGTATTTCTTTTTCTTTCCCTTTTTTTTTTTTTTTGATGTGGGCCATTTTTAAAGTTTTTACTGAATTTGTTCCAGCACTGCTTTTGTTTCATGTTTTGGTTTTTTGACCGTGAGCCATGTGGGATCTTAGCTCGCCGACCAGGAATCGAATCCTCGCCCTCTGCAGTGGAAGATGCAGCCTGAGCCAATGGACTGCCAGGGAAGGCCCTGAGGATGCTTCTCTCATTTACTTGTCTTGAGTCCAACTCACTTTTTCCATGTGTATAGACCTGTTTTAAAGGGAAAAATTCCATCACTGTTCTAAGTGGAAAGCCAGCACTGTGGGCCCTCAACAGGGTAGCACCTTCTGCCCCAACCACCACTTCAGACACCACTCACAAGTCCAGACTGTCACCTGCGCTTCTGATTGACCAGTTATGTATCTCAGGGGTTCCCATGACCTCCTCCTTGGGTTCAATTAATTTGCTAGAGCAGCTCCCAGAACTGAGAGAAACCTTTTATTTACTAGACTACTGGTTTATTATAAAAGGAGGTAACTCAGGAACAGCCAGATAGAAGAAAGATACGGGAAGAGAGGACAGGGCTTCCAGTGGGCCACCCCCCCACCCCTCGGTGGACCACTCTCCTTGCACTTGTAAGTATTCACTGGCGCAGAAGCTCTCTAAACCCCGAGATTTTTATGGAGGCTTCATTATATAGATTTAATTGGTTAAGTCATTGGCCACTGGTATCTGAACTCCATCTCCAGCCCCTATCCCCTCCTCGGTGGTCCTGAGATGGAACTGAAAAGTTCCAACCCCTTAATCACGCGGTTGGTCCTCCTGGCAGCCAGCCCCCAACCTCGAGTGCTTTCCAAAGTCACTGCATTAACATTACAAAAGACACCTTTCTGGCTCTCATTGCTTTGGAAATTTCAGGGGTTTTAAGAGCGTGGTACCAGAAACGGGGCGATAATGTATATCTCTTATTATAAGCCACAGTGTCACAGTAGATCTGAAACTCTTGAACTTAGAGAGGTTGAGAGATGCAGCTGGAAAGGGGAAGAGATAACATTCGAAGCCCGGGCTGTGCAGCGCATCCAACAGCCCCTAAGATGTCACCCTCAGGGTCACATTGTCATCGCCGCCTCACTGGACTACATTCCCTGGTGGACATGAAGTCATCTGAGGGGCAGAAGCATGTCAGAACTACTCCGGAAGCCCAGTGTCGAGCACAGAACATCACACCAAGGAGGTGCTCAGTGACTCACTGTTGGGCTTCCCTGGTGCCAATGCAGGATTCTTGCCTGGAGAATTCCATGGACAGAGAAGCCTGGCAGACTACAGTCCATAGGGTTGCAAAGAGTCGGACATGACTGAAGCAACTCAGCACGCTCGCGCACACGCGCACACACACACACAAGCACTTGTATGTGTCAGGTACTGTGGAAGCGGCGTGAGCAAACCAGACTTCTCTCCAGCTGGTCATCTAGTTGAGCAGACAGATGGAATGCATTCATCCCACAGAGGTTTATAGCCTCGAACGGTACGGAGCCGGCTCAGCACAGTACAGCCTGAGGACAAATCTGAGCCGTAGCAGCAAGAATCTGCCAGTCCCTGGTACAGAGCGAGGAAGACAGCCCAGGCGGCCGGGGCTGGAGAAGAGTGTGGAGGATTCATATCAGGGACCTGGAAGGCATCCCCGAAAAATGACTGACAGGCTTTAAGAATGAAAAACAAAAACCAGAAAGGCCAGGCCAGGGTGGCAGGGGCACAGAGCCAGGGGAGAGCTGGGGGCCCTCCAGGTCGTTAAGCATGTGGATCTTTTTCCCAAGAGCAAAGAGAAGGCGGTGGAAGGTTTTCCGTGGGGCCGGGGGCGGGGTGGAGGGTGATGGACGGGAATCTGCTCCTGCAGAGCTGGATGGATGCATCTGCAGATGCTTCTGCTGGATGCAGAGGAGGCAGGGCAAGAAAGGAGACGGGGGAAGGTCCACGGCGGCCGCCCTGTGAGCCACGGGGTGACCGCAACGGGCAACAGCTGGGGAGCTGGAGAGAAGCCAATGGACTTGAGATCCATCCTGGTGCCAGGCTGTCTGAAGGGGTGCGGAGAGAGGGGAACCATCTTTCCTTTCAGACCTCACGACAGTCACTTTAAAACAGTCACTGACTTTCCCTCTTGAGGTTAGACTTTCTCACTAAATAAGGACAATGATGTGGCCTTTCCTACACAAAGGTGGTGCCACCTTTAGCCAGACACGTGGCAAGAGAAGACCAAGACTCGGATATTGAGAAGGAACCCTTTAGGGGGAAAAAAACAAAAAAAATTTTTAACCTAGCTCACAACCAATGCAATCGCTAAATGTGATATAACACAGAAAGAAGAGATTTTGGAGCCCAAGAAACTAGGGTTCAACCTTCAACCGTACCATTTCTGAGAAGGTACACAGAGGCTGTATTAGCTTCCCTCTCTGGGCCTCTGTTTTCTCATCTGTGAAGAAAGAATTATACCTCTGCTCCTCCTGGAGCTGCCCTGAGACCAAGAATCAACACAAACAAGAAGTGGCAGGAACAGTCAGAGACAGTAACTATCATTATCATGATGAAGCAGGGTCTTGCTGGAAGCCAGAAACCACAGTTAATACCATAGAAGGAATTAACTTTGTAAATTCTACTATAAAATAACAACAGTTTACAGAATAAAAGTTATAATGGTAAGCTCTACTATATAAGAACATGTTCATCTAACATTCAGAGATGGCTTCTCTAAGGAAATAAAAAGCATAATTACGAAAAAAAAGTGATAGAGAACTCTTGAGTACATACACCCACGCACCCATAAACACACACATACACACACACACATCTACCTCCTGGTTCAGGACATCAAGAACTCCCATTCGCATGCAGGCGATCCCGGTCCCAAAAGGACGACCCCTGTACTGATGGAGGTCAGGCCCCATAGTAGGCCCTCGGGAAGAACTAAAGCAATCAATTTAATGATCTAATGCCACAATCAGGCAGAGAACCTCAAGAGTGACAGGCACAGAATGTCTGTGCAAAACACTCAGAAAAAAATGGAGAAGCTGCCCCTCTGCCCTCTGAGCTCACAGATCTTTACACCCTTGACCATGTGTGGTAGGAAGCCACGCACACCATCAACCAGACAACAGCTCTCCCTGAGCACCTTCTAGATGCTTCCAGGCACTGAGGATGCACCTTGAACAAGACAGCCAAACATCTCTGCCTGCAGAGTGGACACTGTGGTATGGGAAAACTGGAAGAAATGAAATAAAAAATTTAAAAAGCACAATATACAGTCGTTAGTTGGTGCTGTGGAGAAAAACTGAGCAAAGAGGAGGCAGAGATTGGAGGGGTAAGGAGTAGAATTTTAAATCTGCACCGGTTTCAAACAGTCCCCATAGCTCCATGAACATGTAGCACTGCACGCTCTGCTCACGGCTGGTAAAGTGCCAACAGAAGGGCAAGGGTTGGAGGGACAGAGGAGGAACCGGCTGGGCCGGGTGGGTCAGGGTCAGAGGGAACACACACGGCTCCAGATTGAGACGAATGCTGAGCAGTGAGTTCCCTCCGTCTCTTCCTTTTCGGGAAGGCTCCTCCTGCTCTTCCCTAGCCGCAGAGCACAGATCAGCCTTGAACTTCACTGGGCATTTCCAGCAAATGCCTGTATCTCTTATACACGCTTATGCAGTCATGTCAGCCTTTCCTCGGTCATGAAGGTCAATGGCCATTTTTAGGACTTTTTTTAATTATAAAAGGGACACACAATCACAGTATAAAATGTGACAAAATATCAGAAAGGATACAGATTCCCCAATAGTCTTAACCTCAACATGACCTCTATTTACACTTTGGTATGTTTTTTGCCACAGTCGTTTAACACATGGAGGATCACTCTGCATCCATATTAACTCTGCATGCTGCTCTTTTAATTTTTACTAAATTTATTACTTTTAAATTCCTACATTTGCAATTTTCTGCTTATATCAAATTCTGTATGGGCATCAGTGTAACGGGCTATAGGACATTTCAAACTACTGACGCACTATGTTTCATTATTCACCATTTCCCAAATGTTGAACATTCAGATTTCTGAGTTTTCATCATTATAAATTACTGTGAAAATAATGTCATGTGGAAAGGCATTTCAAGTAATTCCCTCAGAGAAGATTCCTAGAAAGAGGATGACAGGGAGCTGGGGGTACTTTAAACAAGTAGTCCCTGTATAGATCTACACACTCCCCCCCAAATGTAATTGTAATAGGGAAGAACTTTTGCATTCTATTACAAGTTAATCACTAAAAGGATGTTACCTAGAAGTTTAAATTACACATAATGACCCATTTCTGGGAACCCTGCTTCCCAGGTAATGCGCATAAAGCTAAAATACTTCTGTTTAAGCTCATAGAAAACCTCCTGACCAGGACCACCAGTGAATGACTGCAGGAAGAAGAAATTAACACATCCCTTTGGAAGCCAATGGGAACCAGGAAGTGTTTGACTTTATCCCCTCCCGCTTTATTATAAAAGGAGCCTGAATGCTAACTCAGGCAAGACGGTTCTTTGGAGACACAAACCCAGCATCTTCCGGTTAGCTGGTTTTCTGAATCAAGCCGTTATCCTTTGCCCCAACGATTCGTCTCTCAATTATTGGCCTGCTGTCCAAACTCAGTAACGTAATCACCACCCCACTTGGCTGCAGTGGCAGAATATAAAAGCTGGTGAATCTCTGGCTACCTTTTTGGCCTTGAGGGTAACAGGTTTCAGAGGCTACATTATTTACCTGCTGTCAGAATCTGAGGCGATCTCCTTTCTCCCTCCAAAGCGGATCTGGCACTGCAGAAAAAGAAAGTCACTGAGATCAGCCGTTGGGATGGACACACAAAACCACCCCCAGGGACCTTCGGGGTCTGGGGGGACCCGGGGCCAGGAACTCTGGGGGCCGAGTCAAGGGGTTCCCGAGTCCTGGGGGTCAGCCCAAGAAGTGGGACGGCGGGCACCCCAGCCTTCCAGCCGCCATTTGAAGGAAGACGCCCTTTTACCTCCCACTTGTACAGAAGGGAGACTTGTGCAGAGACGACGCTAAGAGGGAAACAGAAGCCGTCTGCAGATTCTCTAGGAAGCTGATTCTATCTGTCAGCAGCTGACTGTCAATAACACAGAGCTCTTAACAGGCAGTAATCAAAACTGCCACAAATCTGTGATGACGACGGGTCCCTTCTGACAGGGCCCAAAGTTGCTATGGCTGCTGTGAAGTCATGACAGCATACATCAAGCTTCCAACAAGCCCTCCGGTTGTGCTCAATGCCAAGTCACCCAGGGAGGGTGGAAACAAAAGCAAACTTTCTTTTTTTTTTTCCCTCTAACGGTGCTGAAATGTAGATAACATAAAATTTACCATTTCAACCATTTTTAGTTATGCAACTCAATTCGCAATATTGTACAACCATTACCACTCTCCACTACTCTCTTTCAAAGGTATAGAACCTCCACTGTGGGTAGCAAGTTTACCAGATTCCTAAATTTATTATCATATATGTGTGTACGGATATGTGTATGTGTATATAGAAATTTAAATGATACTCCGGTCAAAACTCACAGGACTGCACACTTAAAACTGGTATTTTTATTGTATGCAAATCACACCTCTATAAAGTTGGCTATTATTGTTTTTCTTTCCAACTTGAAAAAATTTTAATTTCTTAATGAAGCTAAGAAATCATAGTGTGTTCCACATGCATATGAAAAGATACACATAATAAACAAAACATGAAGTAAAAACTAGCAGGTTACCCTGTCCAATAAATCCTAAATTGAATAGGGTTTCAATCTCAACACTCAAGATATTAAAGAAACTAAACTATTAAATTTTATGTATTGAGAAACTACTATTTGCCAAGCATTATAATAACTAAAGTTGGTTTTTAAAAGGCATATGTACAACACTTTCACCCTCCCAAATAGTAATAATAGCTCTGGGTGGAAGATCCAAGTTATTCTGTTTAACTGCTACATTTGAAGTGGTTGGACTTAACTCTTCATCTTACTTTGCGTTCTATTTCTGGAGCAAAGAAAGAAAAAAACTAATAACGTCAGCTCTGCATTTATTGGGGACCAGGCGCTGGCCATGGCTCTTTATCCCTTTAACAAAAGCAATTCCCTCCATAGCCCTATAGAGATGGTTGACCCAATTAAAGAGAAGAAGGATGCTCAGAAAGGCTGGGTAAGTTTCCCAGCACACACAGCTGTCAGGAGACAAAGCTGGCCTTCCAATCCAGCTACACCTGATTCTGTGTCCTTTCTGCCATACCTGGATGCCTCAAGGCTTGGGCAGATGCTAAATTCTCTGAGCTCACATCAACCCTTAACAGGCACTTCCATTAAAGGACATATTTATCTCCCTATATTGTGATGACACGCCGATAAATGCCAGTCGCCCCTTGTGAAACGTGAATTCCTAGGGCTGTATCCCAGCTCTGCTGCTTATTAACTATGACACCGGCAGCAAGTTATTGGACCTGAGCTTCAGTTCTTCATTCCCTCATCTGTAAAATGGCAATAATTCCAAGAACTCTCTCACAGGGTGGCTGGAAGGAGTCGATGGAAAGCACTCAGCGGAGTGCCAGACACACAATGAACGTGCAAGAAACGAGGCCTGTCGGGTAGCTGTAAGCAGACAACCTGAGGCCAGCCGCGTGTCAACGCCCGCTTCCACACCCAGCCAAAGGCCAGGCACCCATTTAGTGTCAACCAAACCAAGCAGAGCCCATCTGGAGACTCCGCACAGCCCTGAGCACGGCCTCGTTTCTGTTCTTGTGCTCACGGGGGCCCTAACTCCCAACCAGCACTGCAGCAGCCTTAGAAAGTGAAATGAAAGTCGCTCAGTCGTGTCTGACTCTTTGCGACCCCATGGACTGCAGTCCATGGAATTCTCCAGGCCAGAATACTGAAGCAGGTAGCCTTTCCCTTCTCCAGGGGAGTTTCCCAAACCAGGGATCGAACCCAGGTCTGCTTTGTTAATTCCCCAGCGGTCCAGTGGTCAGGACCCTGCTCTCACTGCCAAGGGCCTGGGTTCAATCTGGGGATTTTAGTTCATGCATTTTACTACAAGCTATGCAGCGCAGCAAAAACAAACAACAAGAAAAACTGCTTGGAAATAAGACTCTGAAACCCACATTAATGCCCTTCTCAAAGGGAAACCACTGAAGGATGGGGGTGGGTCCTCCGGGGGCTTTAGGATGTCAGGACACAGGAGCCCCTCTACCCCACCTCTGATCACTATCACTTGCTGGGGGAAATGAGTAGCCTCCCTGTTTCCAGATTCAAGGCAGAAGTAGGTATGTGTAGACAGAAGGGCAGAAATGACTTCTACATTCATCACCTGACACCATGATTTGAACTCAAAGCCCAGCATGAGCTTTCTTCTTACCTGTTTCACTGCATCCAGCAGTCGCTCCAGCAGAAACTGTCTTTTCATGTCATTGTTCTGTGTTCCTAGAAGGCAATAAGACTTAATTAGCTCTGTTTGACATTCACCTTCTACTAAGACTCTCTGACATGTAGCATTTGGCTGTTCTCGGCAAGCATCAACCTTCCCTTTAAAAAAACCAATAACAAGACCATGTATCAATAATCTGCACCAGTACTATGAGGTCTGACCACTTTCCTGTCACTACATCACAGGAAAGCAACTAAACTCGTGTTCCCCAAATTTGGATGATGTTTCTGGAATGATCTAACTTAAGGGTGTCTCAACCTTGGTGTCACTGACATTTGGATCAGATAATTCTCTGCGACTGCCCTGTGAACTGTTAAGATGTCTGGCAGCATCTCTGGAGATACCATTAGTGCGTGCGTGCACACACACACATACACACACACCCCAGTTGTGGCAACAAAAATCTCTGGATTCTGCCAGACATCCTCTGGGGAACAGAACTGCCCCCAGTTGAGAACCAATAATCTAACGTAAAACATAGGTTTCCTAGTACGGCAGGCACTGCTGGTTGGCTGACCTCACCATCATCTCTAACATCATTTTCCCATGAAAAACCTAATTACTCAGCCTCTCTTTTAAGGCTGACCTTAAGAAGTTCCAGCTGATGCGATGTAAGCAGAAGAGTGCTGGGAGGGACCTGGGGAAACTGTGCCATCCTTATAAAAGGACAGATGCTAATGGCTTCATTCCTGCTTCCATCCCTCATGCCTGCTTCCTAAACACATCGGGGGAAGCCAGAGCAGCGTCTGCAGGGAAGCCCAAGAGAATCACAAAGACACCAGCCCTGATGTCACTCTGCCGCTGAACCAACACTAGAAATCTCAGAGCTCTCACAGGACAAATCATTCCATTTGTTCAAGCCCTGTACACTGGGTGTTTACTTACAGTCAAAAGCATTCCCAACTGATACACATGGCATACACCATTTAAGAGGGTGTGGGGGCAAAGCCACTTCCCAGGTGGCACAGTGGTAAAGAATCCGCCTGCCAATGCAGGAGATGTGGGTTCGATCCCTGGGTCAGGAAGATCCCCTGGAGTAGGAAACGGCAACCTGCTCCAGTATTCTTGTCCATGGAGAATCCCATGGACAGAGGAGCCTGATAGGCTACAGTCCACGGGGTCGCAAAGAATCAGACGCAACTGAGCAAATGAGCACAGGTGCAGCTAGGCCACTTCAAAGGCCCAGGCAGAACACCGTCAGAACCACAGCTGATGCTCCACAGGGGGCCCGGGGACTCCAATCCACAGAGACGTGGCTACGTGTTATGATACACCAGACACTGGACACGGTTGTTTCACAGGAGACCCAAATTTAGGGTTACAAGGGAAGTCAGTGTTGGGACTTCCCTGGTGGTCCAGCGGCTCCCAGAACAGGGGGCCCAGGTTCAACCAGGGAACTAGATCTCACATGCCACAACGAAAAGATCCTGCACGTCCCAACTGAGACCTGGCACAGCCAGATAAATAGACAGATAAATATTGTTTTAAAGAGAGCGCGAGATGCTCAGAGTTCCACCCAAGTCATGCCAGGGCCCCCCAGTCGCTAACAACCGTGCCCACGCGCTGAGCGCTTCCTTCACACCAGGCACCAAACTGAGTCCTCTGAACGCACTGCACCCTGTAATTTCCATGGCCACCCTACCAGCCAGGATCAGGATCCCTGAATCGCAGATGGGGAAACAGAAGCTCAGAGAGGACAAGCAAGAGCACGCGCTGACCCACTCGATATTTGCTGAACTTCTACTGGGTGCCAGGCAATGTTCTAAGTGCTGGGGACACAGGAGTTAAGTGGTATAAAAGAGCCACCTTCTCACGGAGTGAAAATGCTATTAGGAAGAAACAAGTGACTCCTAAGTAAACTAACAGAGGAGAAGGTGTTAGAGAGTCATCCTAGGAAGAAAAACCAGATGAAGTGAAGAGAACGGGAGGCAGCCGGAGGGCCACGTCTGCCAGGGCAGTCACGGAAGGCCTCCCCGCACAGGCGACATCCCAGTTGAGCCCTTTATAACGTGGAGGGGCAGTCATGGAAAGTTATGGGAGACCAGCATTCCAGGCAGAGCAGACAGCCAGGGAAGTGAGGCAAAAACAGCCTGGCTTCCATCTTCCAGGACCTGAAGGAAGTCTCCAGTGACTTAAGCAGAAAGCAGAAAAAGGGAAGCAAAGATCAGAGAGGCAGGCAGGGGCCAGTCACAAAGGCCTCGTGGACCATGATAGCGGGTCCAGGTTTTTGTTCTACTTTGAATACTAGTAGTTGGAACCGTGACCCTAACTGGAGCCCATGCCCCTTAAGGGCTATGTCAGGACGATCGCATGGGCTCCTGCCTTACCCCAGGCCTGGAGATTAAACCAGTCCGTAGACTCTCTATGGACACACAGTAATAAAATTAACCTTTTCCAAACACTGCCACTATAATTTTTTCTGGAAGAGGTCTTGAGAGAGATCAGCCCACGCACCCTTCCCACCAGACCAGAGGCCATCTTGAAGCGTCTTTCAGGATGGCTAGAAACCCCACCTGACTGAGGCCCTCACATACACTTCTATCAACACACCCTGCTCCTCACACAGCCGGTGGGCGAGTTTCCGCTCTTCTCCCTCTAACACCAGAATGGGGAAGGCAGCCTTGCTTTCTTCCTTTTTCCAAGTACTGCACCCAACAACTCTACTTGCCCTTGGGCAATGCCAGCTGGAAACTTGACAAGGTTATCCCCCCTGAAGTGCTTTTGCTATTTTTTATGATCATAAAAGTAATTCGTGTTTTAGAATCATCATACACAACCCAGCACTTCTGGGTGTAAACTCGCAAGAATTGAGAGTGCGGTCTTGAAGAGCTATTTATATGCTTATACGTTCATAGCAGCATTATTCACAGTAGCTAAGATGTGGAAGCAACTCCTGTGTACATCAACAGATGAATGCAGACGCCAAATGTGGCACGCACGTACAATGGGTATTATTCAGCCTTCAAAGGCAAGGCAACTCTGCAGTATGCTGCAACACAAATGAGCCTTGGAGAACATCGTGCTAAGTGAAATAAACCAAACACAAAGAGAGAAAACACTGTATGATTCCAGTTACATGAGATACTAAGAGTAATCAAAATCATACAGAAAGAAAGCATAATGGTGGTTGTCAGGGGAAGCAAGGGAAGAGAATGGGGGTTAGAGTTTCATAGCTACACATCTACACTTTTAGAAGATGAAGAGAGGCCTGGTGATGGGTGGGGGTGACGGCCACACAACAGTCAGAAGGTATTTAATGCCATCAAACTGTACACTTAAAAATGCTTAAGATGGGGACCTCCCTGGTGGTCCAGACTAAGACTCCCTGCTCCCAATGCAGGGGGCCCAGGTTCGATCCCCGGTCAGGGAACTAGTCATGCCACAGCTAAAGATCGGGTGTGCTGCAACCAAGACCCAAAGCAGCCAAATAAAATAAATAAAAATAAATATCAGGGGCTTCCCTGGTGACCCAGGGGTAAAGTATCCACCTACCAATGCAGGACACGGGGGTTTAATCCCTGATCTGAGAAGATCCCATGTGCCGCAGAGCAACTAAACCCACGTGCCACAACTACCGAGCCTGTGACCTAGAACCCGGGAACCACAATTACTGAAGCCCAGGCACCCCAAAGTCTGTGCTCTGCAACAAGAGAAGCTACTGCAATGAGAAGCCTTTGCATCGCAACTAGGGAGCAGACCCCGCTCATCACCACTAGAGAAAAAGCCCCACACAGCAACGAAGCCCCAGCAGAGCCAAAAGTAAATAAATAAATATTCCAAAAATGGTGAAAATGGCAAATTTTATGTTACATGCAGTTCACCACGATTTTTTTTTCACCATGAATTTTTTATAAAGTAATTCATGCGAAGAAATACAGTAACAACAAATCAGGGGTGGGGGAGAGAATGTACAAAGAAAGTAAAAATCTCCATCAACTCATTACTGATCATTGTTAGTACAGTAATTCACAAGCTTTTCACCTGCATACGAATCTCCCGGGGTCTTGGCTAAAAGGCAGGTTCTAATTCAAGGGCTGGGTGGGGCCTGGGACTCTAACCTCACAAGCTCCCACGTGATGCTGCTGGTTCCTGAGGCACACGGGAAGAGTGAGGACAGAGTGCCTACCCCTAGCGAGAACCCCAGAGCTGTCCTACGGAATCTGCGACTGCTTTCCTGGAGTAGTCGGCAGCCTTCCCTGCCTCACCCTGCAAAGCCTCTCTGCCTGCTCTCCAAAAAAACAGCCCACCACGCACCCTCCCCAGACAAGAAGTGCACTTGAAGGAGACGATCCTGACCCCTGGAGGGGTGCCCATGACCACCCTAGCCCTGAATGGGATGAAGAGACCCGCGTCTCCCAGGGCAGGGGAGAGACCCGTCTCCCACGGGTGCCCTTGGCAACATTCACAGGTGGCAGGAGGTGCCCCAGGAGGCCCAGGGCCACAAGGTGCCGTGGAAGGAGCGCTGGAGGGAAGTCAGAGGCGTCATGAGCCCTCATCCAGGACGGGCTGCTTGCTGGCCCCGTGACGGGGACAGTCACTTCCCTTCTCGGGACACTGGTTTCTGCATGAGCTCATACCCTCCAAGCTCTGCAGTCTGCAAACCTGGGGCCTCTGGTCTGAGACAGGCAGGCAGAACAAGCAATGCTACCAGGCTCTTTCCTACCTTCTCCAGGGACCAAGAGGAGAATACAGGCCTCTTGGGCCTGTATTCCCAGGGCAAGAGGAGCGGGAGCAGGTGCCCACCTACTGAGCCTCACGGTGGGCAAAGCCCATGAAGTGGCCAGCATCGAATCCTTCAGGGCCTCCCAGGTGGCTCAGAGGTAAAGAATCTGCCTGCCAATGCAGGAAATGTGGGTTTGATCCCTGGGGTGGAAGATGCCCTGGAAGGAAAAGGCAACCTATTCCAGTATTCTTGCCTGGGAAATCCCACTGACAGAGGAGTCTGGTGTGCTACAGTCCACAGGGTCACACAGAGTCCGACACGACTGAATGGCTGGGTACACACGCACGCACACACATCTAATCCTTCACGAAGCAGGAAAGGTGGGCTCCACTCAACAGAGCACTGAGGCTGACAGGGAAAGACCTTCACTCAGGGCCACTGCTCACGGAGGGATTCAAGTTCAAGTCCACTGATTGGGCCATCTGTTAAATCCTGCTCACCCTCAACCTGTAAGAAACCTGCAGTGACAGCCCCAGCGCCAATTCAGGAGCAATTTCTCTATAAAATCCCAGCCGTTCTGCTTCCTTCCTTCTGCAACAATGGCCCTGAGTCAACACGATCAGTCAGATGAGCCAGAACAGGCTTCCTTTTCTAAACTTAAAAAAAAAAAAAAATGGAGTAGAGTTGACTTACAATACCGTGTGAGTTTCAGGTGTACCAGCAAAGTGATTCACAGAACAGGCTTCTTTTTAATTCTTGTTGAAGTGAAAGTGTTAGCTGCTCAGTTGTGACCGACTCTTTGTGACCCCATGGGCTGCAGCCCGCCAGGCTCCTTTGTCCATGGAATTCTCCAGGCAAGAATACTAGAGTGGGTTGCCATTTCCTTCTCCAGGGGATCTTCCCGGCCCAGGGATCAAACCTGGTCTCCTGCATTGCAGGTAGATTCTTTACCGTCTGAGCCACCAGGGAAGCCCAATTTCTTGTGAGAGCACCAACAAAATGAAAGCAGAAAGTGAGAGGCGCCCCAGGGAATGCCCCCAGCGGTCCCCAAACGTGTCAGGGAAATGCAGTGGTCCCCTGAAGCTCTAACTCAGGAATCACCTGTGATGAAAATCAGTCACCCAGTTCGCCTGCCTCCCTGTTGTCTCTCATGGGGAGAAGCCTT